>NW_022989854.1:496486-1001648 GCF_902827175.1 Gymnodraco acuticeps
CTTATATTTAAAACGTAATTTGTTGGTGGAAAGCTGTTTTTGAATGCATGGGCGAGAAGTAGGTATTTATATACTGTGGCTGTCATCGAATATAAAGCCTATTAAATGCTTTTTATGCACTGACATAATGCTCAAATCATAACTTAAACACAAATAAATGAAACGAAGTAAGTAAAAAGCATTTCTCAATAATTAGCTCCGATGTTAGTTCCTCACTGGACACATTTCTGACAGGTGCAGCGCAACATGTCTGTGTGTTTAGGTCCATCCAGCTGCAGCTGAACATTGGTGTGGAGCAGATCAGGGTGGTGCACAGAGACGGACGGGTGGTGACTCTGTCGCACCAGGAGCAGGAGCTGCAGGACTTCCTGCTCTCACAGGTGTGTGTGTGTGTGTGGTACACATAGTCTGGTTGTTACCTGGTACTAGTAATAACCAGTTGTGGAATGTAACTGTAACTACTCCAGTGCATAGTACAAAAGTAAATGAGAAATGTTTAACTTCCGTCCATTTTGCTGGAGCACAGAGCCTCCCACTCTTTTGCTAAAGTCGGTTTTCAGGTCATCTGGCTCACTTTTGTTCGAGCAACAGATCTGGCAACATGGAGGGAAGTTAAACATTTGCATATATGTTTATTTCAATATACATCCCATTCTAATGATTCACAGCGTGTTGAATATCCGTTTAGGATAAATTCAAGGTTTCACGTGTTTTATGCAACCTTATATATCTTCTCCATCACACCTCAGAGGGAAATATTGTACTTTATTGTACTTTTCAGAAAGCATGACCAGTGGAAACCTTATATCAGAAAATATGGTGATTTTCAACTTGAAAGTCTTTATTTATTTGTTCTGAATTATCCCCTTAATTATCTCAACTTTAGCTAAATACACTATTTAAAAAGCCTCTTGGATTAGCTGGTAAATACATCATTACAAAGTTCTAAATAGGGCTGTTTGACTTTAGAGATATTGTCAAATTGAGTTCTCCCAGGACAACAGCGCTATATAGTGTATAAAAGAATGAAAAGGAGCACAACCTTAAATATCTAGAGCAGAATGCTACACACACATGAATGCAGCAGTAATTTCGTTGTCCCCAGATGTCTCAGCATCAGGTGCATGCAGTGCAGCAGCTGGCCAAAGTGATGGGCTGGCAGGTCCTCAGCTTCAGTAACCACGTGGGCCTGGGCCCGGTGGAGAGCATCGGGAACGCCTCGGCTGTCACCGTCGCCTCTCCCAACGGAGAGTACGCCATCTCAGGTGAGACAAGTAGCGCTGCCCTGACTAAAAATGTTTCTAATTAACCAATTGTCGGCGATTAGTCGACTAATCATCGCATGTATATTATGATTATTGATATTATTTATACATTTTGTCTCCAAAAATGGTTTCAGTTTCAAAGGCATGGTACGTTGTGCTTCTCATAAAATAAAACTGTAGTAATGAACCTTAGAAATATAAATTAAATTGTACACGTAGAAAGCGCATGAGTCACAGCGCACGGACGGAGCGGTCTGCCGTCAGCGGGATAAATTGCAGAAGCTCCGGTAAGGATTCTTAATATGTCGGAACAAGCAGCGAGGACACACGCTGAGCATTTACTCCAAAAATACCTCCGCACATTACGCCCTCATCATGAAATGAAAGACTTAATTTATTGGTTTCTGAGGTCATAATGATTATATATTATCGGTCTATATGTTGATACAAAGCTAGGCTACTGCCTGACTCACTGCTGCTGGGTTTCCTCAGTCTGAGAAAGTAACACTCGGGGATAATGAAGCTCTGATGGCAGGATATGGAGGAGACTTTTTTCCTGTCACCTTGTGGAGGTCGTTCTTTACACGAAGTTAACCTCTTTCTGAATAAATGATATTCTGATTTGTTTAAATCATCTTACAGGTAAAGCTTTGATAACTTGCCAGAGATCAAGCTTAACTAACTAGCTTGATGGCTTAATAATGTTGACCTATCAGTTTTATTGGATTTCCATATTGGTATCTCTGAACCAAACAACAAGATAGTCATTTTCAAAACTCAAATGTGCTGTCATTAAACAGTCACAGGGGAAGAAATGCATGAGAATTAAACAAATATACATCCAGAATGCAGCGGCTCGTCTGGTCTTCAACCTTCCTAAATTCTCCCACACCACTCCGCTCCTCCGCTCCCTTCACTGGCTTCCGGTAACTGCTAGAATCCACTTCAAGACACTGGTACTTGCATACCATGCTGTGAATGGATCTGGCCCTTCCTACATCCAGGACATGGTTAAACCGTACACCCCAGCACGTGCACTACGCTCTGCATCAGCCAAACGACTCGTTGCGCCCTCGCTGCGAGGGGGACCCAAGTTCCCATCGGCGAAAACACGTGGGTTTGCTGTCCTGGCTCCAAGATGGTGGAATGAGCTCCCCATTGACATCAGGACGGCAGATAGCTTGCACATCTTCCGGCGCAAACTGAAAACTCATCTCTTTCGACTCCACTTCGAGCGTTAGAACTATTAACTAGGGCCGGGACTCGATTAAAAAAATTAATCTAATTAATTAGAGGTTTTGTAATTAATTAATCGAAATTAATCGCATTTTTAATCACATATAAATATTTGACCTAAGAACAGTGAGAAGCAATTTTTTTTCACATGGATTTTAGTATACCATTAGGCGCATTCACACCGCAGTACTTTTCCCACAAAGGTTCATGAGAACTCTTTGAACCTGGGGGTGGATTAGGCAAATGAAGCCGCTGACGTCACTTCTTCTTCTTCTGCTTTGGGTTTACTGGCAGGCCGCAAATCACTTCACGGCGTATACTGCCACCCAAAGTCCCCGGCCGGAAGTCCCCGGAGTTGGGGACTGGCTTCAGTAGAAGCTGCTGGGAGTCCCAGCAGCCTTCCGAGTAAATCGCCAGAACGCCGACACCTCCTCATCTCCACCGCTCCCATGTTTTATTTTGTGTTGCCATAAGTTAGTCTCTCTGCGTTTCTGCGCTGGGCTAATGCTAATAATGCTAATGCGAGGATAATAAAATGGCGGCTTCACAAAACGTTTTGGGAGTTTTACGGGGCGTGGTTTGCAATACGCCCAGCCAATCAGAAATATAGCTCTTTTCTCACAAGAGAGCCGTACGAAAGTCCCTGCTCTCTAGCAGCTCTCTGCTCTCTAGCAGGGACTTTCGTGGGGGTAAAAAGGTTCTCATTAACTAATTTTAGTACCGGCTCTTTTTGGTGTGAACGCGATAAAAGAGGCTAACGTCCACGCTAGCTTCCACGCTAGCTGCTATATGTTTTGCATTGAGGTGATACTTGAGGCTTGATGTGCTGCGGTGATATGCGAATTCCGTTTTGCATAATTTGCGCACAACCGTGCTCTTATCGACGCTTCCATCCGTCCGTTTTTTAAAACAACATTTCCCACTGTTGTTCACTGTGGTTTGTTGTTGTCTGAAGTCATGAACGTTAGTTGGTCCTCCAGTATAATCGGTACGCCTGAAACTCATCCAGTGAGAAACGTTCCGCGGTGCAAAAATAAGTGCGATTAAAATGCGTTAATTTTTTTAACGCGTTAATTTTTGTGTAATTAATTAATCTTAATTAACGCGTTAAAGTCCCGGCCCTACTATTAACGAAGCACTTTTATACTAATAAAGGACTGGCTTATCTAAAGCCAGTTGAGTAGCACTTGAAATGTTTGGCTCTATGAAACCTGATATACTTATATGATTCTGTTTACTTCAAGGTTGTGTCTTCCTGGTCGAATGTACTTATTGTAAGTCGCTTTGGATAAAAGCGTCAGCTAAATGCAATGTAATGTAATATGTAAGTCACAATTAGCAATAATTGACCAGAATTCAAAGGAGCAGAGATGAGACTTGTTGCAGTTTGAACAAAAAGGCTTACACACTTTCCCTTTTTCCTGAGCAGGTGAAGCAACTCATGCATTGCTCTTGCTTAATGCAACTAGGCCACACCCAGTCTCAGCTCTTAAATCACATGAGACCAGACTGACGGGTTGAAACAAGTCGAAGGATCATTGAGAGAGAAACTCACATCACCTCACCTCAAAAGAACTTACGAAGGGTTGTTATCTATAACAGTATCCCAGGACAGTGATACTGAATGCTCTCATTATCTCACATTACCACCAAGTATGCCAGTATTAACATATGTGTATCTGTTTTCCATTCAGTGCGTAATGGCCCAGAGAGCGGGTGCAAAGTTTTGGTCCAGTTCCCCCGCAGCCAGACTAAAGAGCTGCCCAAGAGCGACGTCATCCAGGACCCCAAGTGGAGCCACCTCCGAGGGCCCAGCAAGGAGGTCCACTGGAGCAAGATGGAGGGCCGCAACTTTGTGTACAAGATGGAGCTCCTCATGGCGGCACTGACCCCCTGCCCCTAGATACTGTCACACTCTTCATAGACTTGTACACTCCCTTACACTTTTTGTTTACCCAATCCTTGGACTTTCAATACTGCCATCGTTTCCTTTTCACCTAGTGTCTGCTGCCCTCTCGGTTTTAGTTAACGTGAGGTGTGTGCCTCACACTATTTCATACAAAATAAAAGGTTAAGTCTGTCCATGTGTTTGTGTTGATTTGTCAAAATATCATAAGAATGAAGCTATGAATTAGATGTGATTTAAAGCGGTATGGTTAACTTAGTTCACTGTGAGGAATGTGTTTGTGGTCTTTATCTTTACAGTATCAATGATCTAATATGAGCAACAGCATTTTGGAGAAACAGACTTTTTACTCCCTTTCATCAGATGTATTATCTATTAAATATTTTTCTTTATTTGTTAGGTCTGATACCTGGTTTGTATGATTGTGTGAAAAAGCCACGATGAAAAGAAAACCACACAATTCACTTGTTTAGACAATAAATACAGTATGTATTGTTTTCCAATATCATGAGGGATATATTTACATTCATCCAGTGTTATCAGCTGTAAAGCATGTGCATTCAATACAAATGTAAACATGGTACACAGTTTTCATAATTAAACTGCCTTCCTCTGTGTAAGTAACATGTTCAACAGAAAAAAATAAGATACATTTTATTTACATCTAACTTTAAAAATAACTCTTGTGTTAAGTGAACAGTGTGTAGTTTCTTCCGGCGGTGCAGACGTCCATCAAAGAGGCTGCAGCTCTGTGGCATCATTTTCTGCATGAAAGGACACTTAAACTTAACACTTCATACAGAACAGCGCTATATTAGACCTTTGTCACTTTAACACACCCATACTTAGACACAATACATCACTTTCACCCACACTCACGCCCATCAAGCCATATTCATCCCTTTCACACACTGAGGCAGCAGAAAGTAAACTCAACTCATACTCTATATAGAATCAAGATCCAGCCAAAGGATCCAGCCTATATCTCGGTTTAAAAATAATTGAAGTTCTTCTTACAGTTAGAGAAAATGAGGTGCACACTCAAAGGCTCCTCTCAAACCTTTATTAGAACATGGAAACCCTTTCTGGACTTTATGAGTCCTTAGAGCAGGGTTGTCAAACTCAAGGCCGGGGGCCAAATCCGGCCCGCGACTTCATTTTATGTGGCGCCGCAAGAGCTTACAAAGAATATAATACGTTTATTATACAGTTACATGCCACTTTACAGAATCAGGTTGCCCATAAATTACATGTCCCACAATGCATCTCGTTTTGTGACATGCGCACTGAAGAGACTTGCAATTATTTGCCCTGGATTTCTGCTTTCAGACGTAGTTAATTACTAAGTTATAATCCTATCCGATAATAATCCAATGCAGAGGCAATAATGTAATATAATACATTATTTTATGTATATATTATATATTTACACTAAACAAAAATATAAACGCAAGACTTTTGTTTTTGCTCCCATTTTTCATGAGATGAACTCAAAGATCTAAAACATTTTCTATATACACAAAATAACCATTTCTCTCAAATATTGTTCACAAATCTGAAAAAATCTGTGATAGTGAGCACTTCTCCTTTGCCGAGATAATCCATCCCACCTCACAGGTGTGGCATATCAAGATGCTGATTAGACAGCATGATTATTGCACAGGTGTGCCTTAGGCTGGCCACAATAAAAGGCCACTCTGAAACGTGCAGTTTTGCTTTATTGGGGGGGTCTGGGGGGTCCGAAAACCAGTCAGTATCTGGTGTGAGGGGTAGGGTAGGGTTAGGGTTAGGGTAATGTTGTGAATCGAGTGGCCTGTGTTCGTCGTCCATAACATACGCCTGCCCATACCATAACCCCACCACCACCATGGGCCACTCGATTCACAACATTACCCTAACCCTACCCCTCACACCAGATACTGACTGGTTTTCGGACCCCCCCAGACCCCCCCAATAAAGCAAAAATGCATGTTTCAGAGTGGCCTTTTATTGTGGCCAGCCTAAGGCACACCTGTGCAATAATCATGCTGTCTAATCAGCATCTTGATATGCCACACCTGTGAGGTGGGATGGATTATCTCGGCAAAGGAGAAGTGCTCACTATCACAGATCTTTTCAGATTTGTGAACAATATTTGAGAGCAATGGTTATTTTGTGTATATAGAAAATGTTTTAGATCTTTGAGTTCATCTCATGAAAAATGGGAGCAAAAACAAAAGTCTTGCGTTTATATTTTTGTTCAGTGTATATATGTATATTTATATAGTTACAACCGGCCCTTTGAGTGCAACCTTAATGCTAATGTGGCCCTCGTTGAAATAGAGTTTGACACCCCTGCCTTAGAGGATCCACTTGATAAGGAATTAGATTGGATTCCTGCGTACGATATCAGAGCAGTGAATATTTAATATATATGGGGGGTTTTTTTTCTGAGAGAGTGGTGGGATGGAAATAGAATTATTGTATGCATGTGTGTAGATATCATTACTAGAATTTGCACCGAATGTACATGCCTGGTATCACTTGCTTTCCTGGAGTAGCTTTGCTTGCTGCTAACTCTCCCACCTTTTTATTTACCACAGCTAATCACTCATTGAGTAGTGAAGGGAAGTGTATCTTTAGGGGATAAGATATCACCATAGGCGCTTTCACACCGGAGTACTTTTCCCAGTAGGCTAGAGTTCCGATATAGTTCAGAAAATGTGCGTTCACACCAAAAAAATCCGGAACTAGAATTTAGTTTAAAGGCACGTTCACACCGCAGTACTTTTCCCACTTTAGTTCCGATATAGTTCCGAAATGTTGCGTTCACACCAAAAAAATCCAGAACTAAAATGTGTTCATGAGAACCTTTTTACCCCCTTTTCAGTTTTCGTGGGAGAAAAAGGTTCCTATTTCTGATTGGCTGGGCGGATTGCAAACCATGCCCCGTGAAACTCCCAAAAAGTTTTGTGAAGCCATCATTTTATTATCCTCGCATTAGCATTATTAGCATTAGCATTAGCCCAGCGTACAAACGCAGAGAGACTAACTTATGGCAACACAAAAGAAAACATGGGAGCGGTGGAGATGAGGAGGTGTCGGCGTTCTGGCGATTTACTCGGAAGGCTTCAGTAGAAGCTGCTGGGAGTCCCAGCAGCTTCTACTGAAGCCAGTCCCCAACTCCGGGGTCTTCCGGCCGGGGACTTCGGGTGGCAGTATATGCTGTGAAGTTGTTTGCAGCCTGCCAGTAAACCCAAAGCCGAAGAAGTGAGGTCAGCGGCTTCATTTGCCTAATCCTCCCCCAGGGACTTATTCCGGTGTGAACGCGATCTGTACTTAGTTCATGAGAACTAAAGAGTTCATGAACTAAATTCTGATGAACCTTTGTGGGAAAAGTACTGCTGTGTGAAAGCGTCTATTAGCCGCGTTCACACCAAGTACTTTGCCGTACTTAGTTCCCAGCATTTAGTTCCCAGCACTTAGTTCCCAGCGTTCACACCGGAATAAGTTCCCTGAGGGAGGATTAGGCAAATGAAGCCGCTGACATCACTTCTTCTTCTTCTGCTTTGGGTTTACTGGCAGGCCGCAAACCACTTCACGGCGTATACTGCCGCCCAAAGTCCCCGGCCGGAAGTCCCCGGAGTTAGGGACTGGCTTCAATAGAAGCTGCTGGGAGTTCTGAGTAAATCGCCAGAACTCCGACACCTCCTCATCTCCACCGCTCCCATGTTTTCTTTTGTGTTGCCATAAGTTAGTCTCTCTCCGTTGGTGCGCTGGGCTAATGCTAATGCTAATAATGCTAATGCAAGGATAATAAAATGGCAGCTCTACAAAACATTTCAGAGTTTTACGGGGCGTGGTTTGCAATCGCCCAGCCAATCAGAACTGTGGTACTTTTTTTCCCCAGGAAAGTACCTGCTCTCAGCAGGCGCTAAAAATCGGGTGAAAAGTTCCCGGCACTTAGTTATTTTTGTGGTGTGAACGCGACATCAGGGGTACTAACGGAACTAAACCCGAAAAGTACGGGTGAAAAGTACTCGGTGTGAACGCGGCTATTATTGAGAACCTTTTCACCCCCCTTTTCAGTCCCTGCTAGAGAGCCTTTCATGGGAGAAAAAGGTTCCTATGTCTGATTGGCTGGGAGAATTGCTAACCACGCCCCGTAAAACTCAGAAAAAGTTTTGTGAAGCCGCCATTTTATTTTTCTTGCATTAGCATTATTAGCATTAGCATTAGCCCAACGCACAAACGGAGAGAGACTAACTTATGGCAACACAAAAGAAAACATGGGAGCGGTGGAGATGAGGAGGTGTCGGCGTTCTGGCGATTTACTCGGAAGGCTTCAGAAGCAATTAAATGATAATTAAGTGTTTATTATCATTGTTTATTACAATGATAATAAACATTTAAATGTCTATTTTGTATGTTTTTGTCTCTACTAATCCGAAATTAGACATGTTAAAGAAGCACATTTACTCAAAATAGTGCATTAAAAGATCATATTTTTAGCTTAGGTGTCGCTTCTTAATTGTTTGAAAGATGGTGTTTCATACAAGACTCCCAGCAGCTTCTACTGAAGCCAGTCCCCAACTCCGGGGACTTCCGGCCGGGGACTTCGGGTGGCAGTATACGCCGTGAAGTTGTTTGCGGCCTGCCAGTAAACCCAAAGCAGAAGAAGAAGAAGTGACGTCAGAGGCTTCATTTGCCTAATACTCCCCCAGGGACTTATTCCGGTGTGAACGCGATCTGTACTTAGTTCATCAGAACTAAAGAGTTCTGATGAACTAAAGAGTTCTCATGAACTAAGTACGGCAAAGTACTTGGTGTGAAAGCGCTTCATGACACTTCCTCCTTTAAATACTTAAATTGAGACAAACGTATTTTTTATATTGTGTTTTAAATATTCCCATGAAGCATTATCACTATCTTTTGGTGAATAAGAAGAACACTAAAGATGCAATTAGACTAAGAATTGTAAAATAAATGATTTTGGATGTTTTTGTTTCTACTAATCCAAATTATTAGTTGTCTAAATGTCTTTAAATACCCATTGATATGAAATGGCTAACAGGAAGTCCCAGTTCCCTAAACAAGCCTCACTTCAGTTTAATGTTTCAACTTTTTAACATTTAAATGTTCAACTTGACAAACTTCTTGGATAGGCTTTCAAAAAGCATTTTATTCATTGCGGCACAGTTAAATAAAAGTTGAATTTGAAATATGAAAAAATAAATGCTCACTTCTTCCTAAAGTGCATTTTTGTGCAATATTTGTTCTCCTGAAATGTTATGTTTAAATATTCACACGAGGCATTAATTAACACCATCTAATGGTGAATAAGAAGAACACTACAGATGCAAATAGACAATGATAATAAACACTTAAATGTCTATTTTGGATGTTTTTGTCTCTACTAATCCGAAATTAGACAGCACATTTACTCAAAAAAGTGCATTAAAAGATCATGTTTTTAGCTTAGGTGTCTCTTCTCAATTGTTTGAAAGATGGTGTTTCATACAAAATGTGTTGTTCTTAAAGGGGCATGTACTTTAGAGACTTATATGTGAAGTTTCTTTACCTGGCATCTGTTTCCTTCGTCTCCATGCCACTATCCTCCTGTAGGCCTTGTCCAGCAGCCAGGTACTCAGCATGAGAAGAGCAGCCACACAGGCCAGAGCCAGGGCTGAGACAGAGAGGTACTGCAGGTCCTCGTACAGCACCTCTGCAGGACACACACCACACACCACACACACACACACACACACACACACACACACACACACACACACACACACACACACACACACACACACACACACACACACACACACACACACACACACACACACACAAACACACACACACATTAGGTTCACTTCACATGAGCTCAGATTACTTTCAAGAGCTGCAAACACAACCCAATCACGTTAGACAATTACTGATATATGTTAGGGCATGACATCACTATGGTTCTTATGTCAAGGTCACAATTCATTATTACTTACTTTATTAAACTATTTTCACGTGTCATCCTTTTTAACTAAAATGCAGCATCATGTTATGTTCACTAAAGATAATGAGGAATACAATGATTTGATAAACTCAAAGCTCCCGTTTGATCTCAAGATCACATAATACATACATTCAAAATGTTACCCTAGACTTTTTCTTTCCTTCACAGAAGGATCACTGAACATACGGGGGTCTAAAGTGTCAGGGGGCCTCCCTAATCCTCTCCTGCAGAATGTCACTAATAAAGACATTATCAAGAAACCAAGAACCACAGAAAAAGATGTAAAAAATCAGGACAAATAGACAAAAGCCATAGTGAGTGTGTTTGCTCCTAGAGGTGATGGGGCCTTTTGTATGTCTGTGCCAAGGGACCAGTTCTTTATTATGAACGTTTAAAATGTTTTGTTTAACTTTCCTATTTCTTCACATATGTTTATTTTGCAACTTAATGAGGCACAGGTAAAGTATTCCACCTGAGAAAACCACTGCTGACTAACAAAACGGTGTGGGAAAAGCTGGCTGCCCTTTTTTTCATTATCAGACCTAAAATAATCATTAACCAATACACTACCATTACATAGATACTCAAATGTGTTCAATGTTTGTGTAGATTTAAAAAATGTCATAAAGAAAAGCTGTGTATTCGTTTGTGTATGTTTTTTTTAGCAGAGAACTTGTATTTGTAATGACATCATACTGCTCTCCTCTCATTTGTCATACTGTCTTTGGGCTCCAGAGTTTCCTCTCGTGCTCTGGGAACTTGGATGTGGACCAGGGCAGTCTGATGCTTAAAGGTCACGTCCACAGAGACACATGACTGTGTTATTTCTATCTACTCAGCCCTGCTATGCAAACTAATGGCGCGTTTCCACTGCAGCGGGTAGCTCGCTTTAAGCGTACCGAGCCGTGCGGGGCCCGTTTTTGATTGCGTTTCCACTTGGCCTAGTACCGGCGGGTCCTAATTCACAGTTTTTCTGGCCCCATAAAATCGTGGTTCTAGGGCCAGGAACAACCAGGCTGAGTCGGGCTGAGTATGCTAAACTAGAGAGAGAATCGCTGGTAAGGGAGCTACAACTACAACAAGATGAACATATTTGACCGTGATTTAATTGTAATACACGTTTCAAAATGATGCCGAAGTAACAACATACTGATACCGGTTAGTAAAAACCATGAATTAATGCTTTGACAAGTCTGCAGACGTGTTTTCTAAATGGAGCTTGGCTAAGCTAACGTTATATATCCGTCCACACTCACAACAACGGCCTACAGACATAAATAAACCAGCGACTGTATTCGCCATGACACAGACAGTCTGTGGTTTGTACTTGTTTAACTTTTGTCTAGTTTCTGAACAGATATGAAGAGCTGTGAGCAGAGGCGCGGGAAGGTATTTTGAGTGGGGGTGCTGAGGTGCTGGACTCCAGTGAACACTATTACGGGCACTATAGAGCACGCACAAAAGCAATCCCCACACGCACACACACAGTACACCCGCGACTGTTACAATGAAGGCTCGATAATCAGCTCACGGCATATAGGCAGGGGTAAAGTGCTATTTTTTACGAGTGGAGAGCGGACCTCACCTCCTCTGAGGTCCGGGGGGATGCTCCCCCGGGAAGATTTTTTTTAAATAATAAAGTTAAAAGCATCAATCTGGTGCACTTTGAGAGATCTATGGATACATCTCTCAACACCCAGATGAAACACAACTGTAAGCAGATGTTCTTTTTCTTTATGGATATTTTACAAATCCCTCCCCTTTCAAACTGTATTCTTGTTTTACTGCCATATAGTATTTCATACCTGTTTTTCCTTTATTCTCTTATTTGTTTTATAACTATAATGATCATATGAAGGTGTGCCGAGGAAATAATCTTTTGAATAATTTGTGACCAAACCGTTTGAGACCCACTGAGATAACTTAGACTAAAGTTAACTATCTAAACACTCAGATGCCCCTTTCACACCAGCGCTTTTTCAGCTCCGGCCCGGAGCTGGAGCCTGAAAAGCGCCGGTTTTTCCTGTTCACACCGCAGCGGCGCCGGCTCTTAGCTCCGGAATCGGGTTCACTTCGAGCTCCAAAAAATTGTCCGTCTAGAGGCAAGAGCTTCGGAGCTAAGAGGTGGCGTCGCTTACGTCTCTCTTACGTCGAGGCGTGCAGGAAAGTAACTAAACCCACCTCCCCTGAACATGGGTCGACTGTCATGCCTGCCTACAAGCAGTAGTGCTTATAAACACACTTTATAAAGTCAGGCAACACTAACCAGGCTTCGTGTGATTCTGTTTATTTGTACCTTACTTTGACCATCCGTTCACTGTTATTGATCATTGTGGAGAGAGGTAGACGTTTTGTTTTGTATTATAACAGCTATCGGATGGAATCAATACATGTATGGGCTGCACAGGTTGTCGTGTCCGACTATCACAAGTAGAATCATAATAAAAATACGCCGGTAAAATGTGCCTGTAGAAAACGGTTTATGCCACAATAGGATAGCAATAGCAAGTAGTCAGTTTAGCTTCGGTTGCTATGCTAACATCACCCATTTTATACCAGAGAAACTTTCATAACAGCGTTGTGATACCAAACAGCGTCAATTCAGACTGAGACACATTCACTTAGGCTAAGGGGAACTGGGGATATGTATCAGCTGCTTGTGTGAGTCGGACAGTGAATACTTTAGAGCGGCCGCTGCAGTGTGAGCTAACCGGGAGCTAACGGAGGAGAATAAACTTCCGTGGAAGAGCAGCCAGCACTGCAGCGGTCGGTAAATGCTGCAGAAACACATTAATAAACAATGAACCACGGCACTCTGGAGGAAAGTATAAGGTTGGAGAAGTCGTTATTCAATTTATTCTGGCTTCGTGTGATTAAAAGCAACACGATCATCGACCCGACGCAGTTCCCCGTTGTTGTGAGCGCCGTAATGCCGTTGGGGAGCAAATCAGCGATGTAAACGATGACGTCATGACGCAGCAGCGGCAGCACCAGTCGGGTGCTGGGCGGTGTGAACAGAGCGGGAGCAGAAAAGGGAAACCGGAGCTGAACCAGAAAAGCTCTAGCTCGGAGCTAGAAAGGGAAAAGCGCTGTCTGAGAGGAGAGCTCTCCTCCAGCTTGTTGTGGAACCAACAGCAACAGCTCCGTATGTCCGTTAGTGCAGCTAGCTAACCAGATGCTAACAACACGGTCCCTGCTGCTGGCACCGGTCCCCAGGGCCGTATCCAGGATTTCCTAAATACCGAGGTCCAAACATGCTAGGGGAATTCGGGGGATACCCCCCGAGATTTTTGGGATTTTCATGATCTAGTTATGGTGCTTTTTAAGTCCTATGGGGGGTCACAAATTGGATAATATATCGATTTCAAACCATGTCAGTGGGCTGACAATGTCAGCATCAATTATTTTGAAAGTGTAATACATAATAAGAATCAGTTGATTGTTACTATTAATGATCTGGACATGCAGAAGAGGCTAAAGCCGTGACTTTTATACCTAGGCCCTCTGACCCCCACCCAGGGGCGGCGCCAGGGGGGAGCTAGGGGGTGCTGAAGCACCCCCCAGGATTGCCAAAGCACCCCCTAAGCACCCCCAAGAAATATGTGTTTTTTTGTTTTTTTTTCGAAAATTAATATTATTTTTTTAATTAAATTAAATTAGAAATATTATTGATTACATCAATGCATATGTGAAACAAACACATTTTTGACCAAAAACATAAAGCCAACACAGGTGATATGATTAGGCCAATGGTCAGCACCCATTCGATTTTTGACCTACCCATAGGCTAAATTACTTTGTGACACTTGATTGACTTCCTGTTAGCTAGAGCGCCAAATGATTTGCTAACAGCAAAGTGAAAAATTGATCGTTTTTTAGTCCTTAAACGACCACGTGTGGACACTCAATCAAAACCAACTGAAAGCGAGAGGGATTCTGCACATAATAGGCCTCGTGAGTACAAGTAGCTTACTTCTGGGTCTCTGTGTTTCATTCAAGCCCTGCTCTGTGTGTGTGTGTGTGTGTGTGTGTGTGTGTGTGTGTGTGTGTGGCACGAGCCATTTTGTGTGCGTGCGTGCGCGAGCGAGCGAGAGAGCTCGCCTCGCGCACCAGTGGGTATCTACCGGAGATCGTTGTGGTTAGCATCTGGTGCTAGCTAGCCAAGCTAATGGATATAAGGAGCTTTTTCAACAACAAGGTGGAGGGAGAACTCTCTCCTGTCAGACGGAGAGTCTCAGGTAACCTCAACTCAGGTGAAGTAAAGGACTCTCTGTGTTTAGATAGTTAACTTTAGTCTAGTTATCTCAGTGGGTCTCAAACGGTTTGTTTTAAAAGGGGAGTGATTTGTAAAATATCTATAAAGAAATAGAAAATCTGTTGACAGTTCTGTTTCGTATGGGTGTTGAGATGTATCCATAGATCTCTTAATGTTGCTCTCAAAGTGCACCAGATTGATGCTTTTAACTTAAATATGTAACAAAAAATCTTCCCGGGGGAGCTAGCCCCCGGACCCCCCTAGAGGAGGTGAGGACCCTCCTAGAGGAGGTGAGGTCCGCTCCCCACTTGTAAAAATAGCACTTTACCCCTGCCTATATGCCGTGAGCTGATTATCGAGCCTTCATTGTAACAGTCGCGGGTGCACTGTGTGTGTGTGCGTGGGGAGTGTTGCAGTAGAAAATTCAACTGTAGCGCTGGTGCATTAATGGGAAACCCTAAATGTTTGAGCACCCTCTATGAAACGTCAAGCTACCCCACAGCACCCCCTAGAGAAAATCTCTGGCGCCGCCACTGCCCCCACCCCTTCCCTCGAGTTATTACGTCACAGCGTATAGTATACTTCAGCGGAATATCAAAACAACGGCCCGGGGTGCAAAACGCATCAATGAAAGCGACCCTCTACCACACAAAACAACACCTGTAAATAACCCTATTTGTGTTCTTTGAAATTGAAAAGGATATTGCATTGTGTTTGTTACTTTCGTTGCAGTTGTATGTCTTAAGTGTAATTTGGCATGCTTTTATTTTGAAGGCGAGTTAACGCTGTTGACAGGAAGTTGTTGTTGCTATGGAAACAAGAAACGTTTCACAGCGGGCAGAACTTGTCATAAAGTCCGCGATAATAACACCCACCCATTTAACGGGAAGATATGATTGGTCAATTGTACTGTCATTTGACATTACTCTCTCGTTCAGTTACTATAGCGGGGCCCTCTGTGAATTCATAGCTGGACCGCCTGGACGTCCAACAGCTCCTCTCTTCACAGTAACTTGCAGAGACGAGCTTCTTTCATTTAACTCTTCACATTCCAACATAAACTGAATAGGCAGATTCGAAGGATTTATTTCTTTGGAAATGTTATTTTAAATACAATTAAATCAAGTTATTTTGGTCAAACTAATGAAAAATATAACTAAAAAAATATATAAAAAAATATATAATTTGTTTTAATGTTTTTAAATATTATTTTGTAGAATATCTTAGGCCCTCACAGAGGGCCCTGACGGCTAACCTACAGCCTCTCTTCCATCTTCTTGAGTCTCTCTGTCTTCTTCCTGTTCATTACTCTCTCTGTCCTCTACGCTTTCTCTTTGTTCAATCTCTCCCTCGTTGTTCACTTGTTGCTCCTCCTCACTTGTCGCTCCTGCCAGTGAATCAAAAGCAATTCAGCAATTTAGTTCATTTCACTTGTTTGTTTGCATTCTTTTTTTATTTAAATCTGTTTTGTTTGATTCTCAAAAGAGAACAAAGATGTAAGCAAATTGTGTTTTATACAATTGTATGTTATTATGACATCATCACAAGACTATTGTTATAGACACATTACATATTTTTCTCTCTCTCTCTCTCTCTCTCTCTCTCTCACCAAAGCTGAGCTTCGACTGACTGACGTAGTCTTCTCATTATATCTGAGTCAGTGTAAAAAGAAAACAATACAATGTTATATCTTCGATGTTTTACTCAAATTGAAATAAAAGAAAAGCATTACAACGTTTGTTAAAAGGTAATCCTTCTGACATTGGATGAATGTAATTCACTTTAGCTCTCCAGCTAGTTTATTCACGCAATTTAAACCAAAGTATAGCCTATAGCTGCAATATAAGTTAGTGTGCATGTTGTCGGACGTCCACTGACTAACGTAGAGCGTTCACACAGGATCTGCTGCTCATATGATGTCCTGATGAACAGAAACACAAGTAGCCCGCTGGACTCAGATCTCTAGATACCTCATCACTCCTCCGCTGCTCCGGTACAAGTCCGGGCTGCGGTGATTTGTTGATACATGTCGTCTTCTTCTGTTTGCTTTAATCGAGGCTACGTAGTTATGCAGCGCCCCCCATGGTCAGTAAATGGAAGTACTACAAAGAACCCCGTTTAGTGTAATTATTTCACAAGTTTTGTTATACACAGCTCGGAAAATATTACCGAGGTCCGGACCTCGGTGACCTCAATGGTAGATACGGCCATGCCGGTCCCTCTCTCTCTCCCCCTCTCTCTCTCCCTCTCTCCCTCTCTCCCTCTCTCACACACACTAAATGCGCTATGTCCACACACACACACACACACACACACACACACACACACACACACACACACACACACACACACACACACACACACACACACACACACACACACACACACACACACACACACACACACACAGAGCCGAGCTTGAATGACACAAGCACACTTTTATTTCCATGCAACTCTCTGATTGGTCTGGTGTCTTGCCTCTGTTGCATTCACTGAACACGGGAAATTACAGTCCTGCCGTCCTCTCGAGTGGCATGATGAGGTTCACGTAAAACACGGTTAATGTATTATATTATTGAGGTAGAATTGTCCGGTGCTACAGAAAAAACATTCGGGGCAGGCCAAAATATTATTTTACCAACAATGTGGAATTTATTGGCTACACATTACACAGATTATGCACAGCGGGAGCAGCAATAACCGTCAAATAATAATTCAGACAGGGGAGCTCCGCACCCCCTGCCTGCCGCTAGGGGGTGCTGCAGCACCCCCCTTCCCGCGCCCATGGCTGTGAGCTCTGAGTGCTAAGAGCTAACGGCTGTGTTGTTTTTCTGGGGCTCTCATTGAAGATGACGTCACGGCTCCGCCTACACTGCGTTACTATAGTAACTACCCCAGGTCCTAAACTGTAATGGAAGCGCAGCATTAAAGTGAGCCGGGCCTAATAAGGCCTAACCAAACCGAGCGAGACCTGCAGTGGAAACGCGCCACACAGGGCCTCGCTCGGCTTAGTACAGTATGGCTAGGCCTCGTTAGGCCAGGCTCACTTTATGCTGCGTTTCCATTACAGTTTAGGAACTGGGGTAGTAACTATAGCAGGGGTACTCAAATACAAATCTTAAAGGTCCAAAATAAATGTTTCAATAAGACAAAGGTCCGTTTATTACGGTCATTCAAACTTTTAAACAATTGCAACAAGATTCTTAACACGAGGTTGCAAAAACGAAAATAATCTGTATATGCAGCAGTTTTCATTGTTATTGTGTCTGTGCTTGACCCCTCAGAGTCGCAGTGTAAGAGCTGCATAATTATGAATAAAGGCAGCTGCACCCTCTTTCATTCAGCATTCCCATTATTGCTTTATAAATGTCTTGCCCCCTTGTGTGTCCACTGAGGTTCGTCAGGCCCAACACATCTTCAACAAACTCCCCCTTTGCCTCATCATAAAAACTCACAAACACCAGCAACTGAGCATTGTCAGTGGTGTCAGTGGACTCACCCACAGCTAAGGAAATGCACTGTGCATTTTTTATTCCATCACAAAGCTGATTAATCAAATCACCAGCCAGTATTTATGTTCTTCTGGTTGCTGTGGAATCTGAGAGGGGGATTTGCTTGATTTGACCTGTTATTTCCTCTTTTTGTTTGCCTTCAACATGGTCTCCATCACTTCAGTCATGCATTCTTTTATACTTCAGTTATTATCCAGTGGAAAGTCCTTACCTACTGGCCTAGTTCAATCAAAGTTGTTACTTTTTTTTGGCTGGGCAGTGTAGTTTTACACACCGTCTTATTTGACTTTCTCAGGACTTAAAACAGTTTTTTGGGGGCAGACCCCCTCAAAGAAAAATATATATTTACACACGTAAGGTCATCATCTTAATAGTTTTTTATGCTCATCCGTGAGCAGAGCATCAAGTTGACATGTCTATTACAGCTGAATGCGTCGATTACAATTTTGTTCAGCAAAACCCCTCACAAACTTATTCAACACATCCTCACTCCCAGGTCGGCCTATGTTGACGTTATGTCAAGTCCCCTATGTCAAGTCCCCTATGTCGGCTTTTTCCAACGCAACCCTTAGCGTCCATTTTCAACACAAGGGGGGGCCCTTAGCGTCCATTTTCAGCTTTCCGGGATGTCCATATGCTTCTATGGACGCTCATGGAAGCACGGCATTCGTTTGTGTCGACTGCCCTTAAAGGCAATGTGAGCGTCCATTCTCATTGGATAACGGAGAATTGTACACCCGGAAGTAAGTATTCCCCTTACTGTCGATTGATTTTACAGTGATATCTGCACTACTCATCGACTAAAAAACACCAGATTATCCTTGTTAATTACTAGGGCTGTCAGTCGATTAAAATAGTTAATCGCGATTAATCGCAAATTAATCGCACATTTTTGATCTGTTCTAAATGTACCTTAGAGGAATATTTTTCAAGTTTTTAATACTCTTATCAACATATGAGTGGACAAATATGCTTTATGCTAATGTTTATTATCATTTGAACAATGACAAATATTCTCATGAATATTAAACACAACAACCTCTGAACATTACAAATATTCGCTTCAATTCAACCTGGAATCTCTAATACAATACTGTGTGTGTGTGTGTGTGTGTGTGTGTGTGTGTGTGTGTGTGTGTGTGTGTGTGTGTGTGTGTGTGTGTGTGTGTGTGTGTGTGTGTGGTGTGTGTGTGTGTGTGTGTGTGTGTGTGTGTGTGTGTGTGTGCGCGTTGGAGCAACTCAAGGCATATGCTCGAACGGGAGCTGCCTGGACGCTGCAATCATGTTGCGCGCACTATCCGTGCTGAGTGTGCTGACTTTTCGTACAATGTCCCACTGTCTGGCTTCCTGCATAAAGTCAAGTGCTCGGCGCAGTTGTGGCGAAATGTCGCTCCTCTGTTTTCATTTAAACAGCTCCTTATATCCGTTAGCGCAGCTAGCTAGCACCAGATGCTAACAACAACAATGCACGCAAGGTCTCTCTCTCGCTCGCTCGGGCCACACATACACACCCTCCCGGTCCTCCCAATAGCCAGTCGGTGCCTGCCGGTGAGCGTGGAAGTGTGGTCTGTCACAAGCGGGCGGCAGGAGCGGGGCTGTCAGCATCAGCTTGTAGATGATATTTTAAACTCGATGCGCTCTGAAACTACGGGGCGGCCGAGGAAAAAAAATACACATGCGTTAATCGCGTTAAAATAATTAATGGCGTTAATTATTTTTTTGCGTTAACGCGTTATTAACGCGTTAACTTGACAGCCCTATTAATTACACAACATTGATTGGTTTAAATTGTGTGCAATGCTTTTGTATTTTTCCCCTTCGATTCGGAGAAACAAATATATTTTCGGAGTAAAGGAAGGCAGAAGACACTACACTACCCAGAATCCCCAGCTATCGTTTGGACTACACCATGTGCTCTGTTTGACAAACCCTGTGATAGTCCTCAAGCTCTGTGATTGGAGAGTGTGCTCTGAGGGGTACGCCGAGCCTCGAACAGCACTTGAAATGGGATGGAACCACGGCAGACTGTCCAAAACTGGATTTGAACGGGTCCACCGCGTCCCCCCCTCCCCCACCCCGTCCCCAGAACTACACATGCTGGCTATTCTGTTTCGCAACATGTTCTCTATCTATGGCACGTCTCTACTGGGAGTTGTAGTTTTAAAAGACGTTTTCGTATTTCCCATAATAAGAAGTTGCCAGTATTAAACTGTGTACATCCCTGGAGGTTTAGGGGATAGGAAACACTCAAATTTAAAACATATAATTAATAAATGGGTGAAAATTGCTTGTGCCCATAATGGGCAGCATTAATATATATACACACATGCCAGCTAAGGTCAGAAGAGCTTTATTTAACAGCTGGTCTTATGTTTGTGACCCCTGTTGTTAATTGATTACATTACATTACATTACATTAATTGATAAGCCTGAAACATGCACTTGTCAAGGTTCAGAGGCACATTTTGCAAATATGGCAGTAGCCATCGATCAGCTTAAGATAAGATATACTTTATTGATCCCAAGTTGGAACATTTGCGTTACATCAGCATGTGTAACAGTTAAATATGCAGTGGTGTTTATTTGTAAATCATTTAGTATAATCACACAAATTCTGTGTTTTATATTCAACAATTCTGTGTTCTTTATTTATTGATTGTTCAATACCTGACAAGGCCGGAGATGAAATATCTACATACATCTTATAAGAGTATAATACATGATGTATAATATCAGTTAAAATAAGTACTTCAACATAGTTAACATTGCTGGAGGTACGCACAAATATTGATAGATGTCTTGTAATGCACTATTGAGGAACCTGCGACCCAAGTTTTTCATTCAATGCATAACTACACCATAGTTGTGTAGGCATATGATATGTCAATAAACCTTAGAAAATCTTGAAAGGGATGTGCAAAATAGTCATTATATACAGTCTTTAATGAACTATTAGTAGAGAATAACGAGTAATGAATATACTTTATAGGGATCCTATTAATATCTAATAATAAAAATAATGAAATTCAATAACATGCTTTAACCACTAGGTGTCCCTTTATATCAGCTGTGCACCTTTATGGTGTAAATACAGCCTATCTACCAATTGGATCAAATATAAAAGTCAGCCGAATTAGTGTTGATACTGCAAGGAGACGTATTGTGTGAAAAGACCAGGAGGCGGAGTCGCAGTCTTACACGCTTCTCTGCGCTCTCTCCTAGGCAGTCATCCATAGGAATCCCGAACCCAATAAAATACCCAATATTAGCGGTGTGTGTGTCTGCCCAAGGACAAGTTAAGGTAAAACCTAATAGAGGTGTCATACATAATAACCTAATCAAAGTAAATGTAACAACTACTACAGTGCAACAAAACAGGAATATTAAATGTGGTCTCTTAAACATAAGATCTCTAGCATCTAAAGCAATATTGGTAAATGATTTAATATCAGATTATAATATTGATATATGCTGTCTCACTGAAACTTGGTTGAGACATGAAGAATATGTCAGCATAAATGAGGCCACTCCACCCAGCCATATCAATACTCATATTGCCCGAGGCACGGGCCGAGGAGGTGGAGTTGCAGCCATCTTTGACTCAAGTTTACTTATCAATACTAAACCAAAATTAAATTATACCTCCTTTGAAAGTCTCGTTTTTAGTCTTACGCATCCGACCTGGAAAACTTTGCAGCCAATCTTATTTGTTACAGTGTACCGTGCACCAGGTCCTTATTCAGAATTCTTATCTGAATTCTCTGAGTTTTTATGAACTTTGGTTCTTAAAACAGATAAAGTAATTATCGTAGGTGACTTTAATATTCATGTTGACGATGATAAAAATAGCCTTACTGTTGCATTTAACTCTATATTAGATTCTGTTGGTTTTTGTCAGAGTGTAAATAAACCAACCCACTGCTATAGTCACACTCTCGACCTTGTTCTGACTTATGGTATTGAAATTGAGCAACTATTAGTCGAACCGCATAATCCTGCTTTATCCGACCATTTCTTAGTAACTTTTGAAGTACTGTTACGAGACTACAAAGCATTAGTCAAAAGCTCCTGCATCTGTTAGTGCTATAGCCAAATTTAAGGAAGAGATTCCACCAATACTTAACTCGATAGCATGTCTGCATGTAAGGGAGGAAACTTATACAAAATGTACACCACCCCAAATTGATCATGTTGTTGATAGTGCTACAGATGCGCTGCGAATAAAATTAGACTCTGTTGCTCCTTTGAAAAAGAAGAAAATAAAACAACATAGACTAGCTCCATGGCATAATGCCGAAACCCGCAAAATAAAGCAAAAGTCGAGACAACTTGAAAGGATATGGCGTTCTACTAAACTTGAAGAATCTCGTTTAATTTGGCATATTACTCTCAATGAATATAAGAAAGCATTGCGTAAAGCGAGAGCAGCTTACTACTCTTCATTAATAGATGAGAATAAGAATAATGCAAGATTTCTTTTCAGCACTGTAGCCAGGCTGACAGAAAGCCACAGCTCGATTGAGCCTTCTATTCCCATAGCACTCAGTAGTAATGATTTGATGTGCTTTTTTAACAATAAAATTGTTACTCTTAGAAACAAAATTAATGACCACTTGCCTTTGACCAGTATAGTGTTATCAACAGCTCCCGGAAACGTAAGTTCTAATATTACACTAGATAGTAAACTAGAATGCTTTTCAGCCATAAACCTTGAACAATTAAATTCAATGATTCTCTCTTCTAAACCATCAACGTGCATGTTAGACCCAATTCCAACTAAGCTGTTGAAGGAAGTTTTTCCATTAATTAGCACTTATTTATTAAATATTATGAATATGTCTTTATTATCAGGCTATGTTCCACAATCATTCAAAGTAGCAGTGATAAAACCGCTTCTTAAAAAGCACAACCTCGATCCAGAGGTTTTAGCCAACTATAGACCTATTTCTAATCTTCCGTTCCTCTCAAAAATTCTTGAGAAAGCGGTCGCAAAACAGTTGTGTGATTACTTAAAAAACAATGATTTATTTGAAGCTTTTCAGTCTGGCTTTAGAACACATCATAGCACAGAGACAGCTCTGGTTAAAGTCACAAATGACATTCTAATAGCCTCTGACAAGGGACGTGTCTCTATTCTTGTTTTGCTCGATCTCAGTGCTGCATTTGATACTATCGACCATGATATCTTATTGCAAAGACTAGAGCACTTAGTTGGCATACAGGGAACTGCTTTAGGCTGGTTTAGGTCCTATCTATCTGAACGCTCTCAGTTTGTACGTGTCAATGATGAATCTTCCACGCAAACCAAAGTTAGCCATGGAGTGCCACAGGGCTCAGTGCTCGGACCTATTTTGTTCACATTATATATGCTTCCGTTAGGCAATATTATAAGGAATCATTCTGTAAACTTTCATTGTTATGCGGATGATACTCAACTATATTTATCAATCAAGCCTGATGAAATTAATCATCTAAATACAATTCAAGACTGCCTTAAGGACTTAAAAACGTGGATGACCTTAAACTTTTTGATGTTAAACACGACCAAAACTGAAGTTATTGTACTTGGCCCGAAGAATCTACGAAACAAATTATCTAAGGATATACTAACTATGGATGGCATTAATTTGGCCTCCAGTGAGACTGTAAGGAATCTTGGTGTTATATTTGATCAGGATTTATCCTTTAACGCCCACATAAAATCAATTTCAAGGACCGCCTACTTCCATCTACGTAACATTGCAAAAATCAGGCATATCTTGCCTCAAAACGATGCAGAGAAACTAGTCCATGCATTTGTTACTTCAAGGCTGGATTATTGTAACTCTTTATTATCAGGGTTGTACCAAGAAGTCAGTCAAGTCGCTTCAGCTGATTCAAAATGCTGCAGCTCGTGTACTAACCAGAGTTAGGAAAAGGGACCACATTACTCCTGTTCTGGCTGCCTTACACTGGCTCCCTATAGAACACAGGATAGAATTTAAAATTATTCTTCTCACCTACAAAGCCCTTAATGGGCAGGCGCCATCTTACCTTAAAGAACTCATTATACCCTACTGTCCTACTAGGGCATTGCGTTCCAAGAATGCAGGGTTGTTGGTTGTTCCTAGAGTCTCTAAAAGTACAATGGGAGCCAGAGCCTTTTCTTATCAAGCTCCACATTTGTGGAATCAGCTTCCAGTTTGTGTTCGGGCGGCAGACACCCTATCCGTTTTTAAGAGTGCGCTTAAGACCTTCCTTTTTGATAAAGCTTATAGTTAGGGCTGATTAGATCCAGCCCCTAGTTTTGCTGATATAGGCTTAGTTTGTCGGGGGACATCTTACTTCTTCCTTCTCTCTGTCTATACCTGTGTACTCTCATGTTCCGATTAACCCAGCTTCCCCAAATGTCTTTCTTTTTGGTGTCTATATACGCCGGGATCCGGAGTCATGGATGATCCTGCGCTCCTCTGTCCTGGATCGCGAGCCCTGGATCTTGAGTCGTGGCTGTGGTCCTGGATCATAGGTCCTGGATGGATATCCTCGTGGATTCATCTTCCTATTATACACACATGCATTTCCAAACATTTGGACTACCTATGTTGCAAATGTATTATCTTTTCAATTTACACACGGCATCTATTGCACGTCTGTCCGTCCTGGGAGAGGGATCCCTCCTCTGTTGCTCTCCCTGAGGTTTCTCCCATTTTCCCTTTAAACTGTGGGTTTTCTCCGGAAGTTTTTCCTTGTAAGATGTGAGGGTCTAAGGACAGAGGGTGTCGTATTGTCATACTGATATTTTGTACAAACTGTAAAGTCCACTGAGACAAATGTAACATTTGTGATATTGGGCTATATAAATAAACATTGATTGATTGATTGATTGATTGAAAAGAAATGTAAGATGTTGTTTAATGGCTGATATATTTATGATCCACGTCACGTTTTCAGTTCCTCATGCTTGTCTAGAAGTCTTCTCATCAAGGCTCTATAAATACAGAACTACGGCAGATATGTAATATTTAATGCAGCCGAACCGTGTATTACAATGCTGTTATGTGATGACTTTCAAATAGAAAAGCAAGCACACTCGGAATAAAGTATTATTTTAAAAAATAAAATGTTTTCGGTCTGTTTCCGGTATTTGTTAATGACGATGTGCTGTGAGATGTGAGACTGGAATTGCACAGGGGAAAATAACGTAGGCTATCTTTAGATGCGGATTTTGTTAAACTAATATGTTTGCGCTGTGGACCAACACTATACATTGACGGGGAAGGGGGTAGCAATAAAGATAACACCATTAAACAGTTAGACAACATAACAGAAATAATATCGATAGCAGCGTCCCTAACAACCACCTTGGTAACAATGAAAACGTTGTGGACGCAATTTCCTGAAGTAATCTTCGTAATAACTAGCAAACTAAAGATCATGTACATCCACTGCACACATAATCTGAAATAACAACTCATATTTCTCGCATCAAATGACATCAAAACGCATTTTAATGGCCAAACTAACTTTAAAGTAGGCATTTTCCACCGAGAATAAAACGAAGTTCGGCCATGTTTTTTTTTTCTGCAGGGAGAAATTTGAAGATCACGTGACGTCAAACAGAGCACATGGTGTAGTCCAAACGATAGCTGGGGATTCTGGGTAGTGTAGTGTCTTCTGCCATCCTTTACTCCGAAAAAAATATTTGTTTCTCCGAATCGAAGGGGAAAAATACAAAAGCATTGCACACAATTTAAACCAATCAATGTTGTGTAATTAACAAGGATAATCTGGTGTTTTTTAGTCGATGAGTAGTGCAGATATCACTGTAAAATCAATCGACAGTAAGGGGAATACTTACTTCCGGGTGTACAATTCTCCGTTATCCAATGAGAATGGACGCTCACATTGCCTTTAAGGGCAGCCGACACAAACGAATGCCGTGCTTCCATGAGCGTCCATAGAAGCATATGGACATCCCGGAAAGCTGAAAATGGACGCTAAGGGCCCCCCCTTGCGTTGAAAATGGACGCTAAGGGCCCCCCTTGCGTTGGAAAAAGCCGACACAGGGGACTTGACATAACGTCAACATAGGCCGACCTGGGAGTGAGGATGTGTTGGTTTGACAGCCCGAGAAATACTATATGACATGTAAAACAAGAATACCGTTTAAAAGGTGAGTGATTTGTAAAATATCCATAAAGAAAAAGAAAATCTGTTTACCATAAATTCATTTTGCTCTCAAAGTGCACCAGGTTGATGCATTTAACTTCAATATTTAAAAAAAATATCTTCCCGCGGGAGCATGCCCCCGGACCCCCCTAGAAGAGGTGAGGACCCCCACCCCCACTTAGAAAATAGCACTTTACCTCTGCTTACACCTATATGCCATTTTATATGCTGTGAGCTGATTGTCGAGCCTTCATTGTAAGAGTCGCGGTTACACTGTGTATGTGCGTATTCCACTGTAGCGCCCGGTACATTAATGGGAAACCCTAGTTTGTACATGTTCAATACATTTGTAACACTGTACACATGAACGTTTATTTTTTCGGTTCACCAAAAATAATCTCACTCCAAGCTGAACTCAAATGTTGGCAGCCCTGCCTCATATCTGTTCAGAAACTAGACAAAAGTTAAACAAGTACAAACCACAGACTGCCTGTGTCATGGCGAATACAGTCGCTGGTTTATTTATGTCTGTAGGCCGTTGTTGTGAGTGTGGACGGTCGGAGCATATGCTGCGTTAGCTTAGCCAATCTCCATTCAGAAAACACTCATTTTAAAACGTTTTTCGCCTGCCGTCTGTCTGCAGACTTGTCAAAGCATTAATTCATGGTTTTTACTAACCGGTATCAGTATGTTGTAACTTCGGCATCATTTTGAAACGTGTATTACAATGAAATCACAGTAAAATATGTTCATTTTGTTGTAGTTGCCAGCGATTCTCTCACTAGTTTAGGATACTCAGCTCGGTTGTTGGCCCGGAAAGAACCTCGATTTTGGAGAGCCAGAAAACTGTGAAAAAGTACCCGCTACGCTTAAACCTCACTCTAGTGAAAATACGCCATAATACTCCCAGCCTTGTTCTGGAAACCTGGGCTATTGAGCAAGACCCAATACCAGTCAGACTGAGACAGAGCTGTTACTTCACGCTTCAATTAAGATCATCAGTGCTAGAATAAGTTTGCTGGATATATTGTGTTGTTCATGTTCGTGTTGTCTGGATTCAAGTCTGACTAGCTGTTGCTTATATTGGCCAGCAGATAAGGGCGGATTATGGGCCCCCATAAACAGACAAAGGCCCCACCATGTCTCCCACATAGAAACAAAAATACACACTTCATAGGTTTTAGTTTTTTCATATTTTTCTTCCTGTTTTGTGTCTCTTTGTGGTAATTTTGCCCCTTTTTATAGTCGCTGTAAGTGTGTGATTTTTGGTCACTTTGAGTCCGCACACGTGCCACAGGGTAAAAGTACAGAACTTGAATCAATTTTTCTTAGATTTGGCAGGAGCCCAAATCCACTCACCATTCACCTTCAGGACAAAGCCAGTGTCCTTGCTGCTTCCTGCTGTTTCTGTGACAGTGACCACGTAGTGCCCCGCGTCCTGCAGCCGCAGGTCCGACAGCCCCATGGAGCCGTTGTTGAAGGCCTGCACTCTGCCGCTGTAGTCCTCCGTGATGTTGGTGTACCCCCCCGGCTGCCAGGTGCCTATGGTGCGGCTCACCGCTCCTGACATAAAGGTCCATTGTATGGTGGGGGTCCCGTCGCAGGAAACTTCCAGTGAGAAAAACACATCCTCCTGCACTGAGCGGGTCAGGCTCCTCTGGGGAGAGTGAATGGAGATGGCTCCAGCTTCCAAAGAAAAATAGGAAAAGGAAAGTGAAGATATACATATTAAATGTAAAATGCGTTGTGTGGATGAAAAGTAAATAGACATATTAATTGGAATAAACACAAAGGTTCATAGGAGTGCGACCCGAGTGCAACAGACAGATACAATTAAAAAAATTATAAGTACAAAGGTATTAGTATCAAAATATACTTAAAAATCCAAAACAATTAAATATTTTGCACAATGGATTATTTCAGAACAGTTTATATTACATTGAATTATATATGATTATAATTATTGATACATTCCTGTGTTTATTGCTTTTTATGTTGCAGCTAATTTGAATGACTTTATATACTGCCGGGCCGCTTAATCTACAATAACACATCATCATTTATTCCTTTATTCCTATACTGTGTTATTTTAGTTAATCAGCAAAAATCACTGATATTTTCAAATAAACAAATGTAGTGAAATAAAAAGTTGAATATTTCTTTTTGAGATGTAGTAAAGTAGCACGGAAAGAAAATACTCAAGAAAGTACCTCAAAATGGTGCTTGAGTAAAGAACTTAAGGAAGTGCCTAAATACATTCCACCACTGGGTAGGACAGTAATTACTGAGAAACATTTCAGTGTATGACACAATGCAATATGCTCATACAAATGAACTGTTTAGCCTCATAGCTTCTCATGACACATCTAGTCAGGGCTGCAGGCCAACCCTGTGACTCACTCTCCATTTACACACACAAACGTGCTCTTCTTTCTGAAGGAAACTTGTCAAACAAGCTGAGAAATACTGATTTGAATGTAGCCAGCAGTGTTGTTGATCAAATATTTCCTCACAGTTTCAGCGGGGATCTGGTTCTGCTGATGTGTTTGCTCAATGAGGCACAGGTAAATAATTCCACCTGAGAAAACCAATGCTGACTAACAAAACGGCGTGGCTGCCCTTTTTTCATTATCACACCTAAAATAATCATTAACCAATACACTTCCATTATGAAGATACTTAAATGTTTTCCATGTTTGTATGGATTTAAAAAATGTGATTTAGAAAAGACGTGTATTTGTTTGTTTACGTTTTTTAGCAGAGATACTTCAGTCTGTGCAGCTTGACTTGTATTTGTAATGACATCATACTGCTCTCCTCTTATTTGGCATACTGTCTTTGGGCTCCAGAGTTTCCTCTCGTGCTCTGGGAACTTGGATGTGGACCAGGGCAGTCTGATGCTTAAAGGTCACGTCCACAGAGACACATGACTGTGTTATTTCTATCTACTCAGCCCTGCTATGCAGACTAAGACAAAGAGATTGTGAAAAAGAACAGCCTCCTGCGGGCTCTTATTTCAGTTCCTTTGTGAGGGCTGGACTTTATCCTATGTTTTAACCCTGAGCAAATATAGGATTGCCATATAGGCAGGATCTCAAGGGGTACAGTAACTGAATATATCCGCTCAAGTAGCGTATTTCATTTTAAAGTAAATGTACTTTGAGTATTTTTATTTACATGGCTTACCTAGGTGACACATATATAATGTGATGCTGAGAAACACAGCAACATCTTGTACATCCCAGAGCCTGAAATGCCACATTAGAATCCCAGACCCATCGGTCGAACCGCAGGCGAAGAATCTCCTCCGGGTTATTTCACATTCTGAAGTATTCTCCTCTCTGTGTTTCTCCTTCCAAGACAGCCTCTCCTCGATCCCAGGGTGTCTTATTCCAAAGCTCTTTGTCCAGGTGAATCTTTGAATGACTTCCGCCTTGATTTTGAGAGAAGTGAATTGTTTTTGGTCCCAGAAGTGCTGGAGTTTCCCTCCTGGCTCAGGACTGAGCTGGGTTTCTCTTCATACCTGCGCAAGTTAGTGCCAGCAGGCCCACACCTATCAGACAGGTTCAGCCAGAGATTACTGAGCAAACACGCTCTGTAAACTCACATACACACACACCCACCCACCCCCCCCCCCCCCACACACACACCACACACACACACACACACACACACACACACACACACACACACACACACACACACACACACACACACACACACACACTCAAAAACACAATATATCCTTCTCAATTTACTTAGGCTATATCACCACCAGCACCCCGCCCAACAAACACTCACCTGTATATGCAGACACACTTTCACAAAATGAAACCAGGATATAGGTTGAATCACAAGGAATTCATGTTGTTAGCGACACTCCTGGTAAAACATGTTAAACAGGAAGTGTATGTACGTATGCACCAAGGGACACAAACAAACACACTGCAGGGAAGTGCCATCATCAGTGTTGGAGGCATGAACAAGCTGCTTGATTCTGGGCCTGTGTGTGTTGACATTTCCATTGTATTCAAGGCGAGACACTACAGGCATGAGCACCCATACTTTACTTAATTAACAAATCTTCTTTCAGACTGGTAAAAAAATAAACATTCAAAATACACAAGTAGCTTTTTATTATACTAAACTTTGTCTGTAGATTTCTCCTTCATCTGCCTTGTTTAAATATTTAACAAGATTTTCAGAAAACTTTTGAAACAAAATATAATGTTCCTAATGTAATTAATCTACATAAGTGCTGTGGATCTGTTCAATATTTGACCAAATTCTATTTTCTTAATAGGATTTCTTTGTTGTGATCCAGAAGTCCCCACTTCTGTAGAACTTTACTGTACAACAAACTTTCCAGTTTCATTCCTGTCTGTATTTGTGAAGGTTTGTACAGGGGTTTGTTCGTTCAGTATCATGGAGTGATACAAAGGGAAACCTTTGACTCTGATATTTCATACAAATGAAACAAGAAATGTTAACCTGCTCTGTCCATCCAATGTTACACTCCAGGATGTGTATGCAAATTCGCACATAAAATAATCTGTGTATTCAAACATAAAAGATCACAAAAGCTGTTATACAAAAATAATTGTGTTGATGTAAGTAATCAATTGATGAGGATTAATGTTGAAATCTATCAACTCACTTGTTGATACGCTCTCTAAATTATTCAGATCTTATTTACAGACATTTAGAAATCAGAGAAATTAGTTGTAAATACTTATCTAAAAAAAATTATAATAATGTTTTGTTATCATTTCCACTGTCAAAAGTATCATTGTGTCTTCCATTTAGCTGACCAAAGTAATACAACTAAATTGTACATTTAGTTCTATAACTACATTTATGAAGATCCAAGGATTGATAGTTATAAAATAAAAACAGTGTAAAAATATAAGCCTTCTCTCTGATGGAGGAATGATGTTTGATGACTTGGATTTCAATTGAGGAACAATCCCACAGTTTTAAATGCTTTACTAAATACAACCTGTATTAAACGTTTGATTTTGAGTTGTATTTAGTAGTATTAAATGTATTATGATGTTTTACCTAAAAAGTAGCACTAATCTTTTCTACTCTGTTACAAGCAAAAGTCCTGCATTCAACATGTTACTAATACTAAGCATACACAAGTATGTTCATATCAGCCTGCTGAAGGTGAAAGGTATGTATACAGTATTTTGACTGAAATATAATTTGTGATGAATTACACTTATATCACTTAATGTTAACTACAGTGTAACTTTGGTTAATTAATCAATCTAGCGCACAAAACTAACGCTAGGTTGCGTTCAAGTTTGCGTCCATGTGCACACGGTCGAGCGTTCCTCCTGCTGTTTGTCTCAGTATAACATCGCAGTCAGAAACATTTTTCAGTAAGTTGATTTTGACCAGGGACGTGCACAGACGTTTCGAGGGGCTATTGCTCTAAACTGGAAAAAGGGCATCCCCCCCGAAAAAAAATATAAGACCAAAACGATTATTACATTAACTAATTTGAACAGTAATTCACATCATCATCTCATAACCAAATAAGCTAAGGCGACTACTTGCATTCGGTGACTTGATTTTTAAAATGAAAACCAGGGACATTTTTTGTTTTGCGGTCCATATCTCATTAACATATCTAATGTTAGTAACTAAAGAAAAAATGGGGACAATTCAATGTAGTTTGACCATTGTAACTGCTGTGCAGACATAGGCTACTGATAAAATAGGGCTTCTATAATTACCTTAAATAAACTCACTAATTAATTAAACCAGTTCAATACGCATTATTCTTATTCTTATCATTCTTTATGAGCGCAGTAACGGTAAGGTATCTAATTACTTATTTATTTATTTAGTATTCCATAACTTAATAACAGAGATGGTCAAACTAAAGTAGAGACATGGCAGAAATCCTACAGTGAAGCGGGGCAGTGAAGTGTTCTCCTGTGAGAGGGCGATCAAGAGAAGAGAGCGAGCGGCCCGTTGAGGGAGTTTACCATGGATGTTTAATAGGAGTTTACGGAGCAGATGAAAAGACACAGAAAGACAGAAGCACAATAACAAGTATATGTAGGTGTTTTTTTGTAAATAACCGACGGTGTCAAGAGGAAGTAAAGTCCCGCCATGAGAAAACTCAAAATCCATTTTCCAAAATCCGACACTGGAGGCGGTCTTAACGCACCGGCACCAATACAGTATAATAAATATGATATTGTTATGACATTAGGGTCATGCAGAGTGAGATCACTACCCCTTTAAGAGAGGGGTGTGGTGCGTGCATGTGGGTGTGGGTATGGTAGAGCGAGAGTGAGCGAGCGGTGTATGTTTTCTGGAAATGAAACGAGGCAGCAGGAAAAAGCATAGGTCTGTGATGTATCTTGTGAAACAGAAGAGCAAAATAAATGCAACGACCTCCCAAGAAGAGCTCGCCTCTCTCCAGTCATTTTATAAAGTGGGTTATTGAACCCGAAGCGTGTTGCTTCTGCCCTGGCTGGGAGACGACAGAGAGTCATCCCCCCTGTTTCCTCCACCACGGTCTGGGAGCCGACAGGAAAGTTCAACAATATAAAGGCTATAATCATGGCTATAATACGTAACATGTGTAATCACACACTTAGCGATATAGAACATAAATAATAAAAACGTAGGTATACCTGGTTTAAAACACTTTTGTGGTCATACTGTGGAATGAGTTCACACTGAAACAAGTTATTTATTCAAAATGTCGCGGGCAATTATATGTAAGAAGAAGGAGAAGAAGTAGTAGAAGAAAAATGAAGCTGGTGTGTTTTATTATACATCCATGGTTTTCCCGCAGCGAGACACTACAATACTAATTGTGGCTTATCATGTTGATTCGACCACAACATAAAAAAAAAAAAACCTCTCTCTCCAGAGGGGCAGGTCAGCCAAAAAGGGGAAACGGGCCGTTGCCCGGGCAACATTAGCCCGTAGGCTACCTGTGCACGTCCCTGATTTTGACTTATTAATTAAACATGACTCGCTTTCATTATTTATATAATAATTATTGAGAAGCTAAATTGTTGTAGTGTAGTGCCGTGAAAAGAGAGTCGGAGGCGGTGTATTACGAATGGAGTTCCAATCTTTATTATCCATTACTTTCAGAGAGGTTAACACATGCACTGCTCTGCCTGATGAGCTAGCAGGAATGGCAGCTAAAGCTACAGGTGTTCCCCACTAAAGGGTCCGTGTGGCAACACAATAAGCAAGGTGAATTATGTCCAATAACGTGTCACCACACAAGCCCCCCCAGAATTCACACATAAACAAAATCAGCATGGCGGGGAGGAACGACACGCCGACCCCCCACGACTCCTGAGCACGGGAGTCGGAAAAGTGACTCCCGCCTGTGCGGCCCCCGGAAGGGGAGGGACCGGAACAACAGGTCTTAAATCCGTGACAGGGGACGAGGCCGGGGGGCGGCCCCGTCGCGGAGGTCGAGCCAGCACCACAGGCTGGTCCAAGTCCAGGTGAGCAGCCTTCACCCCGGTCCACCGAGACATGCTCGGCCTTGCCACCCAGGTCGACCACCAGGTGCTTGTCCCCGTGCTCCAAGACCCGGAAAGGCCCATCATAAGGGGGCTGCAGGGGGCCTCTGTGCGCATCGTGCCGGATGAACACGTGCTCCGCCGAGCGGAGCTCTGCGGGAACCTGGGACACCTGAGTACCGTGCTGAGTAGTAGGGATCGGAGCAAAGGCCTCAGCGGCGTCACGCAGGAAAGCCCGCTGGGCCGACGCCGACCAGGGAGCCGATGCATTTGGGAGGAAATCCCCCGGAACTCTCAGCGGCTGACCGTAGACCATCTCCGCTGTAGAACACTGCAGATCTTCCTTAGGTGCGGTCCTCAGGCCCAGCATCACCCAGGGCAGCTTGTCGACCCAGTTACCGTCCGTAAGGCCGGCCTTGAGGGCCGCCTTCATGGAGCGATGAAAGCGCTCGCAGAGGCCGTTAGCCTGAGGGTGGTAAGCGGTAGTCCTGTGCAGCTTAACCCCCCAAACCGCCTGCCACAGCGTTCCAGAGCTCGGACGTGAACTGAGAGCCCCTGTCTGAGGAAAGTCTGACGGGGTGCCAAAACGACACACCCACGTTGCAATGAAGGCCCGGGCAACGTATGCGGCTGATGTCGAAACGAGCGGAACCGCCTCCGGCCAACGGGTCGTTCTGTCCACCATGGTGAGGAGGTAGGAAAACCCCTGAGAGGAAGGCAACGGACCAACCAGGTCAATGTTGACGTGATCAAACCTCCTCTCAGGCACCAGGAAACGCTCCAACGGGGCCTTCGTGTGGCGGTGCACCTTAGCGCGTTGACAAGCCACGCACTCCCTGGCCCAAGTCCTCACGTCCCTTTTCAGTCCTTGCCAAACAAACTTCGCCGCTACCAAACGCACCGAAGGTTTAACGCCGGGGTGTGACAGGCCGTGCACAGCCTCGAACACAGGACGCCTCCAGCTGGCAGGGACGACAGGCCGCGCCAGGCCCGTAGAGACGTCACACAGGAGAGTAATGCCCGCGTCGCCGAACACCACGTCCTCCAAGCGCAGCCCCGCGCTCTCCACCTTCAGGGCCTGGACGCCGGGATCTGTGACCTGGTCTGCCGCCATGCGAGTATAGTCCAGGCCCAACTGGACGGCACCGATGACGACCCTGGAGAGGCAATCAGCAACCAGGTTCGACTTGCCAGCCACGTGCTTAATGTCCGTAGTGAACTCCGATATGTAGGACAGCTGCCGCTGCTGACGTGCCGACCAAGGCTCCGCCACTTTTGACATGGCGAAGGTGAGCGGCTTGTGGTCAACAAACGCCGTAAACTCACGGCCTTCCAGCATGAAACGGAAGTGCCGCACGGCCAAATAAAGTCAGAGGAGCTCCCGGTCAAAGGCGCTGTATTTGCGTTCTCTAGGCGTCAGCTGGCGGCTGAAAAAGGCGAGCGGCTGCCAAGCGCCCTCCACCCACTGCTCGTGCACTGCGCCGACCGCGTAGTCTGACGCGTCCGTGGTGTTGGAGATGGGAGCCGTAGATGATGGGTGTGCCAGCAAAGCCGCCTGAGCCAACGCGGTCTTGACCTCAGCAAAAGCGCCGTCCGCCTCTGCTGTCCAGTCGATCTCCTGGACGGGGGTCTTGCTTTTGAACGCTTCATACAGCGGCCGCATGATGTGTGCGGCCCGGGCGATGAAATGGTGGTAGAAAGTCACCATCCCCAGAAACTCACGGAGCGACCGGGCTGTGAGCGGGCGAGGAAACGTCGCAACAGCCTCCACCTTCGCTGGCAGAGGTGTCGCACCGCCCTTGGTGACGCGGTGCCCCAGGAAATCGATGTCCGACACCCCGAACTGGCACTTTGCAGGATTGATGATTAATCCGTGTTCGTTGAGCCGTGTGAAAAGGGCTCGGAGGTGGGACAGGTGCTCCTGCACTGAAGCGCTGGCGACGAGTATGTTGTCGAGGTAAACAAACACAAACGGCAGGTCCCGCAGCACCGAATCCATCAGGCGCTGGAACATCTGAGCGGCATTCTTGAGTCCAAAAGGCATCCGCAGGAACTCAAAAAGTCCAAAAGGCGTTATCACTGCTGTCTTGGGAATGTCCAGGGGGTGCATGGGCACCTGGTGGTATCCAGGTGGTATTAAGTGTAATTTGGCATGCTTTTATTTTGAAGGCGAGTTTACGCTGTTGACAGTTGTTGTTGCTATGGAAACAAGAAACGTTTCACAGCGTGCGGAACTTGTCATAAAGTCCGCGATAATAAAGCCCACCCATTTAGAGGGAAGATATGATTGGTCAATTGTACAGTCATTTGACATTACTCTCTCGTTCAATTACTATAGCGGGGCCCTCTATGAATTCATAGCTGGACGTCCAATCAGCTCCTGTCTTCACAGACTCGCAGAGAGGAGCTTCTTTCATTTAACCCTTCACATTCAAACAGAAACTGAATAGGCCAACACACTCTCACTCCCTAAGCGTCCAGGAGCGACGTTTGGTCAGTGTCCGTGGCGTCCAGTTGTGACGCTCCTAGGCTCCTTCAGCGTCATAAAGGGACGCAAATAGCTTTCAACTGATTGCAATGTATTCCCATCTGCGGCGGGATTTGACGCTCATGGAAGCACGCATTCGTTTGTGTCGGCTGCCCTTAAAGGCAATGTGAGCGTCCATTCCCATTGGATAACGGAGAATTGTACACCCGGAAGTAAGTATTCCTCTTACTGTCGATTGATTTTACAGTGATATCTGCACTACTCATCGACTAAAAAACAACAGATTATCCTTGTTAATTACACAACATTGATTGGTATAAATTGTGTGCAATGCTTTTGTATTTTTCCCCTTCGATTCGAAGAAACAAATATTTTTCGGAGTAAAGGATGGCAGAAGACACTACACTACCCAGAATCCCCAGCTATCGTTTGGACTACACCATGTGCTCTGTTTGACAAACCACGTTTTTTTTCACCATTCATTCCAATGGCTGGCGTCTATGTCACGTGATCTTCAAATTTCTCCCTGCAGAAAAGAAAACATGGCCGAACTTCGTTTTATTCTCGGTGTAAAATGCCTATTTTAAAGTTAGTTTGGCCATTAAAATGCGTTTTGATGTCATTTGATGCGAGAAATATGAGTTGTTATTTCAGATTATGTGTGCAGTGGATGTACATGATCTTTAGTTTTCTAGTTATTACGAAGATTACTTCAGGAAATCGCGACGTTTTCATTGTTACCAAGGTGGTTGCTAGGGACGCTGCTATCGATATTATTTCTGTTATGTTGTGTAACTGTTTAATGGTGTTATCTTTATTGCTACCCCCTTCCCCGTCAATGTATAGTGTTGGTCCACAGCGCAAACATATTAGTTTAACAAAATCCGCATCTAAAGATAGCCTACGTTATTTCCCCCTGTGCAATTGCAGTCTCACATCTCACAGCACATCGTCATTAACAAATACCGGAAACAGACCGAAAACATTTAAAAAAAATAAAATAATACTTTATTCCGAGTGTGCTTGCTTTTCTCTTTGAAAGTCATCACATAACAGCATTGTAATACACGGTTCGGCTGCATTAAATATTACATATCTGCCGTAGTTCTGTATTTATAGAGCCCTGATGAGAAGACTTCTAGACAAACATGAGGAACTGAAAACGTGACGTGGATCATAAATATATCAGCCATTAAACAACATCTTACATTTCTTTTCACACAATACGTCTCCTTGCAGTATCAACACTAATTCGGCTGACTTTTATATTTGATCCAATTGGTAGATAGGCTGTATTTACACCATAAAGGTGCACAGCTGATATAAAGGGACACCTAGTGGTTAAAACATGTTATTGAATTTCATTATTTTTATTATTAGATATTAATAGGATCCCTATAAAGTATATTCATTACTCGTTATTCTCTACTAATAGTTAATTAAAGACTGTATATAATGACTATTATGCACATCCCTTTTCAAGATTTCAACTATGGTGTAGTTCTGCATTGAATGAAAAACTTGGGTCGCAGGTTCCTCAATAGTGCATTACAAGACAACTATCAATATTTGTGCATACCTCCAGCAATGTTAACTATGTTGAAGCACTTATTTTAACTGATATTATACATATGTATTATACTCTTATAAGATGTATGTAGATATTTCATCTCCGACCTTGTCAGGTATTGAACAATCAATAAATAAAGAACACAGAATTGTTAAATATAAAACACAGAATTTGTGTGATTATACTAAATGATTTACAAATAAACACCACTGCATATTTACAACTGTTACACATGCTGATGTAACGCAAATGTTACAACTTGGGATCAATAAAGTATATCTTATCTTAAGCTGATCGATGGCTTCTGCCATATTTGCAAAATTTGCCTCTGAACCTTGACAAGTGCATGTTTCAGGCTTATCAATTAATGTAATATAATGTTATCAATTAACAACAGGGGTCACAAACATAAGACCAGCTGTTAAATAAAGCTCTTCTGACCTTAGCTGGCATGTGTGTATGCTGCCCATTATGGGCTCAAGCAATTTTCACCCATTTATTAATTATATGTTTTAAATTTGAGTGTTTCCTATCCCCTAAATGTACACAGTTTAATACGGGCAACTTCTTATTATGGGAAATACGAAAACGTCTTTTAAAACTACAACTCCCAGTAGAGACGTGCCATAGATAGAGAACATGTTGCGAAACAGAATAGCCAGCATGTGTAGTTCTGGGGACGGGGTGGGGGAGGGGGGGACGCGGTGGACCCGTTCAAATCCAGTTTTGGACAGTCTGCCTTGGTTCCATCCCATTTCAAGTGCTGTTCGAGAATCGGCGTAACCCTCGGAGCACACTCTCCAATCACAGAGCTTGAGGACTATCACGAGGTTTGTCAAACAGAGCACATGGTGTAGTCCAGGCATCCTCAAACTACGGACTCCGGTCCGGATCCGGACCGAACCACCACTGTCTCGGACTCTGAGCAAATTATACTTTTCATATGTATGATCTCTCTGTATTATATGTGAGACATCGCCACAACGCATTCGCAACGAGTCAAAATTCTCCGCTATGTCCACTGCAAACAGCGCTCTGCATGTCTGACTGTTCCACTGTGTTCCACCTGTGTGTGTCAACGCTTTGGTCCAATCACATTCAGCATCCAGTCAGCGTTTTTTCCCCCCAAACAATCTGCGAATCAGAGGCACAGTAGGGCGGGTCTTCGCGGACTGCGGGTGGGAAAAATGTGTGTGTCTCTTTCAACCTGTCTAAGTCAGAGCGAGAATTAAAACAAAAACAAAAAAAATTCAGAGCGAGAGTTAACAGCTCATCTAGTTCCATCTGTACTGTAGCTAGTAGCCTAGTTTCACCTACCGGGGTGGCAACTGACACCCTAAAAATAGGCCTTGCCACCCCAGCTGCCACCCCAGTTGGCAGCTTTGTTTTGAAAGAAAAGTTGTGGCTCATCGGACATTTATGAGAGAAAGTCTCTAATGTCCGAGTGCAAGTGAATGCAGCACAAGATGCACGTCATGTAACCCCTCCCCCGGTCCTGGCGCGAGCGTGGACATACGATTTGGCGGCGATTTCATTTTTAACTGGACGGCGCAAAACGAGAAGCATTCGGACCCAAGCACTGAAGGAATGAGGTATTTGCGGTCTACAATGACAGAGAAGAGACTGTCAGTTTGACTGTACTCAGCATTGAATCAAAACGCACTAAAGCTGTTGATCTTAATACGTTTGTGAGGCGTTTTGCTGAACAAGATGGTAATCGCCGCATTCAGCTGTAATAGACATGTCAACTTGATGCTCTGCTCACGGATGAGCATACACAACTATTAAGATGATGACCTTACGTGTGTAAATATATTGTTTTCTTTGAGGGGGTCTGCCCCCAAAAAACTGTTTTAAGTCCTGAGAAAGTCAAATAAGACGGTGTTTAAAACTACACTGCCCAGCCAAAAAAAAGTAACCACTTTGATTTAACTAGGCCAGTAGGTAAGGACTTTCCACTGGATAATAACTGCAGTATAAAAGAATGCATGACTGAAGTGATGCAGACCATGTTGAAGGCAAACAAAAAGAGGAAATAACAGGTCAAATCAAGCAAATCCCCTCTCAGATTGCACAGCAACCAGAAGAACATAAATACTGGCTGGTGATTTGATTCATCAGCTTTGTGATGGAATAAAAAATGCACAGTGCATTTCCTTAGCTGTGGGTGAGTCCACTGACACCACTGACAATGCTCAGTTGCTGGTGTTTGTGAGTTTTTATGATGAGGCAAAGGGGGAGTTTGTTGATGATGTGTTGGGCCTGACGAACCTCAGTGGACACACAAGGGGGAATACATTTATAAAGCAATAATGGGAATGCTGAATGAAAGAGGGTGCAGCTGCCTTTATTCCTAACTGTGCAGCTCTTACACTGCGACTCTGAGGGGTCAAGCACAGAAACAATAACAATGAAAACTGCTGCATACAGATTATTTTTGTTTTTGCAACCTCGTGTTAAGAATCTTGTTGCAATTGTTTAAAAGTTTGAATGACCGTAATAAACGGACCTTTGTCTTATTGAAACATTTATTTTGGACCTTTAAGATTTGTATTTGAGTACCCCTGGTGTAGTCCAAACGATAGCTGGGGATTCTGGGTAGTGTAGTGTCTTCTGCCATCCTTTACTCCGAAAATATATTTGTTTCTCCGAATCGAAGGGGAAAAATACAAAAGCATTGCACACAATTTAAACCAATCAATGTTGTGTAATTAACAAGGATACTCTGGTGTTTTTTAGTCGATGAGTAGTGCACACATCACTGTAAAATCAATCGACAGTAAGAGGAATACTTACTTCCGGGTGTACAATTCTCCGTTATCCAATGGGAATGGACGCTCACATTGCCTTTAAGGGCAGCCGACACAAACGAATGCCGTGCTTCCATGAGCGTCAAATCCCGCCGCAGATGGGAATACATTGCAATCAGTTGAAAGCTATTTGCGTCCCTTTATGACGCTGAAGGAGCCTAGGAGCGTCACAACTGGACGCCACGGACAATGACCAAACGTCGCTCATGGACGCTTAGGGAGTGAGAGTGTGTTGAATAGGCAGATTCAAAGGATTTATTTCTTTGGAAATGTTATTTTAAATACAATTTAATCAAGTTATTTTTGGTAAAACTATTGACAAATATTACTAAAAACATATTTAAAAAATATATATAAAGAAAAATATAATTTGTTTTAATGTTTTTAAATATTATTTTGTAGAATATCTTAGGCCCTCAGAGACAGGCTCGCCACTGGTAAAAATCTCTCATACACACATGTGAAAGGCTCTCACAGACACACACAACAGCGTTGCAGTCGGGAAGAAAAGCAATGTGGAGCGAGAGAGAGCGAGAGAGCAAGAGAGAGAGCACACCTTTATCTATTTAATAAAGTTGTAAAAAATAAAGTAAGAAATCATTCCAATGTGTACTATAGGACAGTAAAAAGTTTAAAAGGGGAGGGATTAGTCAAATATGCATAAATAAAAAGAAAGAATGCTAACTAGGTAACATAAGATAAGAATACACCAGTTTAAATTACTTGTTGTGATCATATTCTAAAGATGTTTGGATTATTGAAAAGTATACAGCTCCCTTTCATCTGAGTGTTGAGAGCTGTATCCATCAATTCATGTTGGGCTCAAAGTAGGGCTGCTCGATTATGGCAAAAATCATAATCTCGATTATTTGGGTCAATAATTGATATCACGATTATTAAAAACGATTAACCATTTACTTTGAAAAACATCAATTTATTGAAGAAAATAATTTGAAAAGTATGTTTTTAACAGTTGATTACCCTGAACTTTAAGTATAATTCAACTGAAAAACCTATTTAAAAAAAAATAAAATCGTTTTATTTCGATTATGTTGTTTTCATAATACGATTAATTGAGCAGCCCAAGCTCAAAGTGCACCAGATTGATGCATTTAACTTCAACATTTAAAAAAAATCTTCCTGGGGGTGCATGCCCCCGGACCCAGAGGATGTGACGTTCACCACCAAAGCAGGTTAAAATAATTAAAACACTGAAAACGGGTCCCACAGACCCAAACAGCACTCAAAGGTTAAAGGTAGCATATAATAATGTTAAAATGTGCTAAATATATACACTGCAAAAAAACAAAAAAGAGGAGTAAAAGTAGCTCACGACTTGTTTTATTTTTTGAAATAAAAAGGTTGGAGACCCCTGTTATATAACGATACATTTGACAATTTTAAGCTTGGCCTACCATTTTATTGGAGCGATGAGGAACAGGTGGGGCTTGAAAAGGCCCACCTGTTCAAAGTGGGGAATGACAGAAAAAGTTTGAGAACCACTGGCCTAGTCAATGCTTTAGGGATGATTTGTTCAAATCTGTGCTTCAGTTAAAATTAAGCTTATTCATTGCATTTCATTTGTTCTTCCAAAGTTACAGTAAAATAAAAAGGACCCTGACTCGGACAATACACAATCCAACATGTTCAACAGAAGAGAATCAGTTATATTGTTTGTACACATAGTACTTTACATATATATATATATCTGTTTGTTTAAGGTGTCCAGGTGATGCAGACAGGCTGGATCAGGGAGTGAGAGACAGAACTGGACTCCTCACAGCAGTGAACTTCAGCACAGGTACAAAGACTCTTTTTTTCATACTGTACAAAGAATCAAGAAAGATATTGGTTTAAATGAATGAAGTATTGACTTGAATACACTGATATACATTCCATTAAACAATACTAAATACTAGATCACCTACACATCAGTTAAGTTGAGGGTTTTTTCCATGCAAAAAGTTACATTTAGATGTTAACAAGCAATATGACTATGTCAGCTTTCTAATTTAATGTATTGAAGGCAAAGCTATTTAACACATAGTGAGAACTGCTACTATTTATCTCTCAATATTGTCTGTAAAAAACGTGGTAAAAGTTATTCTTTCAGTGAGACAACAGAGCAAGCTTCTACAGTTGCACTACGTTTTGATAACAGTTCAATATTATTTTGATAATAACATATATTTCAATGTTGATGAGCTTCATACTGTTCATTCATAATCTGATTGTCTTTGTAGCTCATTGTTGAAATAAAAAAAAAAACATTACAATTACAAAATAATTACATCTACAGCCCCTAAACACACAAACACACCGCTTTCATAAATAACACACTTGTTCTGCAATAATATGTTTTATGTTTCCTGTCATTTTTGTTAGGAAAGGACATGCCTGAAAGACACGACATGTTCTCCTTCTCTGAAGGTCAAGAAGAACATCCAAGAGGAACATTAAAAGCTGATGTTATGAGATTTGAAGACCAGTACAGGACATTCACTAAGAAACTACTTTTATTGTGAAAACACAGTCAGCTGATCGAATGCAGCTATTTCCACATCTACACTCCATCAGCTGATTATTTCTATTTGCCTCACTTTATGAGCTTCACATCACTTGTGCCTTGTACCGCAGAGTTTGCAACGTCACAAATAAATGGGGCCAATCTTCAGTCAGATGTGAATGTGTAATCTAACACTTTCAGTAAGAATAATGGACGAAAGGAGTGCAAATACAATTTATTGAAATGTGAACCAAAAGTTAATCAAACATGTTTTAAATAAAAAGCACATATGGACAGAAGGTGTAAACCTATTTAATGTATAAGTAAACACATTTAGTCAAATAAAGTGACAGACTAGGCCTGTGCAGTTGGTATCAGCTTTGCCCAGCATGGGCTCATCCATCAGGCCTGGTCCTCCTCGCAGAGGAAAGACCCTCAGTCCTCTCCAAACCAACAGACAGGACGTCCATCACACAGAGGTTTCTCCCTGAAGTCTCTGCAGCTCTCTGGACACCACGCTGTCTCAATCCGTCCGCACTGAATATGAGAGGGGGAAAATGAAAATAATAAATGCTTTAGACAATAAGAAACATAAAGTTGAGTTGCTCAGTTTTTTTAGATTGTCAATACTATTACTGTATAACTAATATCTCAGGTTAAGAGGCACATTCAAATAAAGATTGGTCTTTAAATACATTTTGTCTTTTGAATTGTTTGTCTAAAGTCAAGGATCTAGAACTGGTACTTAGTTTTAATGATGGTTATTATGCTGTTTGGAGGAGGCCTCACAGGTAAGAGCACTAACTAGCTACCATCACATGTACCTTAGCTTGACTTAAATGTATTAAACGTATAGTTAAGTGATATCAAAATATAAATAACTAATGTCATGCAAACATATTAATATTTGCTTGATTCCAGTGTTGAATTTAGCACAATTGCATACAAACGTTAAGGGGTTTTAAGATTCTGAAGTATTATGCTAAAAACTCAATAACTTAGATTATTATTTATAGTTTTGCTGAATAGTTTCATGTCCGCTTACCTTAGAAACGTAAAATGCGACGGCAGCGTGCAGACGGGGAGCATGTTAGCTTAGCTTGGTAGCTTCAGCTAGCTCTGGAACTTCCAACTCGATGGCAGCAGCTCCCGCCTCGGCTCCGCCTCTTTGCCCTTCTTTGGAGCAGGCGGGAGTTGAACTCTGACGTCACTGTCGAGCCGTTAGTGGCCGACTCCGCCTACTAAGGGCTTCTCGGCAACTCTGCAGAATTCTATGGGTGACGTCACGGACCCTACGTCCATTTATATATACAGTCTATGGTCTATTCTGTATAGGGATGTAATACTGTTATTGTACCACTGTGAGGCACTGTAGTATTACGTGCTACGTAATGACCAGTCTTGCGTCATGTAAATGAGGGTGTGCCTCTGATGCCTGACGCTCTGCCTCTGATGCCTGTCGCCCTGCCTCTGATGCCTGACGCTCTGCCTCTGATGCCTGTCGCCCTGCCTCTGATGCCTGTCGCCCTGCCTCTGATGCCTGACGCTCTGCCTCTGATGCCTGACGCTCTGCCTCTGATGCCTGACGCTCTGCCTCTGATGCCTGACGCTCTGCTTCTGTTGCCTGATGTTCTGCTGCCACTTGTGTTGCCTGATGGGTCACTCCCTGTGCTGCTTTCGACTGGACTGTGTTCTGCCTACTTAGCAGAAACATATACAGTGCTTATCATAAATGAGTACACCCCCTTTGAAAATAACACAAGAACAATTTGATCAACAATATCAACAATTATTATCTGATTAGTATCAAAGTCACAAGTATAGACAATATTGTACAGCCCATTATTCATTCTATTTGTAGCCTATGTATGTTTTCATGTTGTAAATAAATATATAGGCTTTGTGATATTTGATTTCGTACATATAGTCTAGTAGTCTATGTTGATACTGAATGAAATAGCTATAATATGCTTCAAAATGAATTGGTATAAATAAATATGTAACTCTGTCACAGTGACTTATTTGTTGCCATTTTTACACTGATAGGAAATTCCACCACCTACCTGTGCATCTTTCAGCTCCCGAAGTTTGTGTAGTATGTGTTGTGACCAAAATGTTTGCATCACATTAATGGCACCACTGATGAAGTCCTCATCTCTTTGTACTCTGAATATCAGGCAGGTCTGAGGAGTCCAAGTGATGAAGTCTGCATACATCCGTTTGGTAACAAACATCTGCATTTGGACCTGTCAAATGCAATGCAATCAAATGCAATGCAATCATCATAACACTAATATGTACATTATAGACAGTATGCCATCTGTGGATAATTATCTTGGATAATTGCACAAAATGCTGCAGACTTATTAGAGGTGTGCAGGTATATGCAGGTGAAATATTGAAATACCTGAGTGAAATATGCATGACTTCTCTTTAAGCTTGTCAGACTTTCCAGATGTCCTCTTTTGTCCTCAAGCCACTGTTGATACCCAGTAGAGGTGTCTTGCCCCCACCTGTAAGGACACTTAGCCTCTATAACACCCTCACCACAGCAGTCACAGGAAACATAGCCATCACATGAAACCCCCAGGTATAGCATAGTTTGGCAGATGCGGAAGCCAGCCTTTGCGGCTTCTCTGTCACCCTCCAGGATGGCTTGACATCACATCGGAACAGGTAGGTATCCGATGAAGGTAGTTTATGATGGAGCACAACTCCAACAAAGCCACTTGTAAAAAAGTTGTGTGCCTCCAGGGACCGATAGTTCTTTAGGCGTGTGTGTGTAAATCCCTGCGTGATAACGTACCGAGTCGTCAATAACCAATATGTATGCAGCTCATGATGGCTATTGTGCAATAACAACCATTGTGTGATGAACAAATTCACTAAAACGTGCTAATTTCCTTGTTAGACATATAAATTATGTGAGGTTTAATTCATCAGTTAACGTGATTTTGCCTCTTACCGGGTGATTCAAGCAGGTAGCAGAAGATATCAGGGAATGAAACTTCAGGCCATTCAGTGATTGATTGATTGATTGAAAAGTTTATTAACAGCTTGTATATTGGGTACAGTACAGTACAGCTCAAAACATACAATTGTTAAGGGGATGCAGACCAGAGAAAGACTTTCGTCTTGTTTACATCAGGGTCCCCCATTTCCAATTCATCATGTCATTTAAGACATATTTGACATACAGATGGCTTATTTACAATTTACATACAGGTGGTTTTTTACATACAGATTGCTTATTTACAATTTTCATTTTAGATTTCGTTTCTAATACATCCTAACCGGACATTTAAGACATACCAAGTCTACAGATATACAGTTAGTAACAGAGTCTAAATGCGAGTATATACATAGATGGGGGGGGGGGGGGGAGGGGGAAGCTGTCCATTGAACGACAGGTTGAGATTTGTACCATTACCGGGGCCAGTTTTGCAATGCTCTCCCCCGAAGGTGCTCTTTAAGAGAGGTTTTGAAGGTAAGTATAGTTTTACTTTCCTTTACAGTTGTGGAAAGAGCGTTCCACCTTGATGTGGCATAATTGCGAAACGTGTATTCCCCCCTTTTTTGTGCCAAATCTGGGTTTCACATGATTTGTGGAGCTCCCTCTGGTGTTATGATCATGGTATTCCTTGACCTTTGGGAAGAATTTTGACATGTACATGGGTACCATAGAGGTGCAGTCGGATCATTCGTCCACTCTTTAATAAGATATGGACAAGAATCCGATCCTATTAAATACAAAATGTTAAGGTATCTATCCCTGGAAATGGGCTGCAATTAATCAATGTATGACATGTTTGTTTAACATTTCAAATCCGCGCGCTTACAGTGCTCCGGGCGAGGGGGAAAGGATTGTTTCCCCCCTCGAAATGCCCCGCCCCCAACTGTGACGCGACGCCGACTGTATGTATGCACGTGTACACTGTCTATGTTTGTTCTCTTCTAAATTAGCTCGGCTGAGCGAAGGAATCACCTGTGAAGCAGAGGAATAAATCATGCTCAAGGGCTAAACAGTTCATCATCTCCGTCTCCAATATTTCTCTCCGAGTGCAGCGTAAGAAGAAGCTGCCATCCTAAACCTCAAAAGGGATATATCCAGTCTCTGATTGTGTTATTATGAGAGTGCTCTCATACTTGTTTGATTCTGAAATTGTATATATTTATATAAATATATGTGTGTGTGTGTGTGTCCGCATCTGTAGCCTGTTATTGTCTCATTATACCGCACTGTGAATGAATCAAAGTAAATATATAAGTGGTCATGAACACATCTGTCCATCAGACAGAGGGCTGCTGTGCCTCATGTCATCATTAATGGACGTCTCTTTAAAATGACCGCTCAGAGGAGAGGAGTTCTCATTGCTCTAACCGCCTGCTGCTTCCACTCCTCTCTCATCGGTTCCCCTCCTCAGTCCTCCGCTCGCATCTCCTGTGGGCGGGACTAAGTATCGAGAATAGGAGTCGAGGAGGGAACATTTAAGAATTGAGAAACCTCTATAGACTGGGCTTAGGAACCTTCCTAACGGAGTGAAATGACCCGTAAGTCCTTCAGTGGCAGCCATGATAAGTGCCGTTCGAATTCTCTAAATTTACGATATTTCCATAGTTCATACAATCATACGTATTGGGATCATTTGTATTAATGTGGACCGGAGGGAGAGGGTGACGAGCATAAGTTTCACTTTCCTTTTTTATTTCAATTCCAACTTTGGTCATGAAGAATATGTTTCTCTGTTGTCCACGTTCATAAAGCATAAAGCAACAGCATCAGAGCACGGTGCAGAGTCTCTAGATGAGTTTACAGTAGTCCCTCGTTCTTATTAAACATCCATGTTGTAGTCCGCTGTATAGAAAACTGTAGTTTCTATAGTTTCCCCACAGCAGCAGACGCACATTCATGACGTCCGCTGGAGCATCATAAACACGTCGGATAGTGAAAGTGCAGTCGATTCTCTAAAGTACCAAAGTCTCTTCTCCTAAGTCCTTTTGAATTCTCCTATCCACTATCCCTTAACCCCGTGACGTTTCACTCAGAGGTCAAGGAATAGGAGAAAGGGTTAGACATTAGGAGCTGATGTTTGGATTATCCGACCGCAACCGGAGCCTCGTTGAGCTGCGAGTGTGGCTACAGACGGAGTTCACTCCGTCACGGAGGGGTAGGGTCGAGGGAGTGGTTTGGGATCGGGCCTTAGTGTCAGGAACCTTGACGTATTTTGATCAGCACGGAACGGGTAAAGCGGGCAGTTTAAACTACCGGATGTGACGTTGTTTAGGACAATAACTCCCTTTTTAAGGTTGGCATGGCTTTCTGGTGATAAACAAAAAGTACGACATGGATTTGGTCTCCTGTCGGAGCTTCTTGGGTATTTTCATAAATAATTCAAATGTTTCAACCAGTCCTTAAACGCCTGTCTAATAAATCATGCTGTTAGTTGATGCCTTCAACAACATGCTAACTAGCCAATAACAACTCCCAGGGCTAACGGAGTTGCTAACAGTTTTTAGCTTTCTGGGAAATGTCTCTTAGTACATTTTGAAGAAGATGAAGAGGAAAGTGGCTAAACTGAGACTGAGCCCTAACGAAGAGGCTCGGATAATACGAGAGGAGCATGAGAGGAGGAGGAAGCTGCGGATTCAGCAGGTAAGGCGGTGATGTGGAAGGATTCTCAGACACCGATCAATGCACAAAGACATCTGAAAACACTGAGCATAGGTGGATAAAGATCAACTCAAGCTTTTAACTGCTTTGCACAGAAATAATTATTAAATTAAGAAAGTGTATATGCATTGTTGGTGAGTAACTAATTGCTTTACATGTAATTTAACTAGTAAAGTTTGAGCATATTTTCATTCATATATGCATCGTAAATCAGGAGGTTATTCACTTTTTTTTGTGCCTATAGCATGCAATTAACTACTAAAACTTCAGGCAAAAAAGTAACGAATGATTGTATTTAGATTACATTTTGAATTAACAAAAGACTGCAGTAACGAGTAGTCTGGAAATTCTATTCCATAAAGGAAGTCTGACCTGGTATATTAAGGGTTCAGCTCAGGATCAGTGTTACAGTCACTACTGTACTTGTTACTTTTTGGCATAGTTTGCAGTTTTTATTTTCAGTCCAATGGCAATCCACGGTAATCAACTCCAAATGTGTGTGAAAATTAACCCAATAATGGACTTTGATCCATGGCTTCATAGTAAATTCACCTTTTTAGTATTGTACTCTCCTAAATGTCAGTTACAAACATTCAAAAATCTGAGGGACAGGTGATAAATGAAATGGTTCTTTAACCTCAGAGTTGGTATGTATTTATATTTTGCATTGACCTCCAGGTGCGGGAGCAGCAGCGGTATATCTCGCTACAGATCTGCAGAGAGGTGGAGCGCAGGCGGCAGTGTGAGCTGGAGCAGCTGGAGAAGGACCTGAGGGAGGACTGGGAGCGGCAGCAGAGGGACAAACTTCACACCCTGCAGACATTATACCAGGAGAGCCTCCAGCTGCTCGGCCAGGGACACATGAGTGCAAAAGAAAATGTAAGATTACAAGAAGCTTTACCCGGCTGTCTTCATTAGCTAGAGTTTCTGTTCCATGAATTGAACACAATACACCCTTTGAAGCTGTCCCTGACCTCTGTTTACTTTGTTGACTCTGAACCTAAGATTAACTCCAAGACGAGGAACAGCTGAAACCAAAATGTGAACAAGACCATCACATAAAGATTAATACATTTTCCAAATCATTTAATATTTCTGTGGTCAATTTATTTGAAGGAACCCGACTTGGAAGCCATAGCTCAGAGGGAGGAGGAAAATAACGTCAAAGCAGAGGAGCGTTACCGGGAAGCCATGAAGGAGCTCAAAACACAGAGGCTTAAAGACCATGAGGGGCAAAGCCGGTGAGCAGCAGAAACAATTGCTCCAAAAACATTATCATGCATTTGATCAAAATGAACTTAACAACAAGTCTATGCATATGTTTGTCTGTAGATCGACCATGGCCAGGAAGAAGGCACTACAGACAGAAAAGGAAAGATCAGCAAAAGTGGCCAGTCTCCCTAAGCCCCCCCCACACCCAATTCAGGTGATTCTCCCCACCACTTATATGAGTTACACTGTTTTCCTGTTGGCCTGATAAGCCACCTGGATTTGCAAGCTGACCTTTATCATTTACAGAAGTGATCAGCCTTTCAACTTTTACAAAATAAAAGTCATACCTTTCAAGTTTCACAGGTTTGTAATGTAGTCATGGTAACATTGTCTTTTTGTTCAAGCAGAGCATTGATTTCAAGAAGCCACATGTAGTGAAGAAATCTGATGTGAGTGCTTTCGCAGCCACGCATTATCATATGCCTGACAGCACAGTGGACAGAGAGGCAGACACAGAGCAGGTAAGATCTCTGATTATTGTATTTACATAACCCCCGCTTTGGTTCTCTCCTCCTGTTGGGATGTCTAACCTGTACTTGTGTCATCAGCCCAGTGCCCATGAGGGAGCTGAGCTGGAGGTGAGGAGGCTGCAGGATTTAAAGAAGGAGGAAATGAGGAGGCGAGAGGAGCAGTTGGAGAAGGCTCGTCTTAGAGGGAAGCAGGCGCTGAGGAGGGAACATCTGGAGCAGGTTAACTCACATCTTACTTTGTTAGAAGATATACACACCAACATTGTTCACATGTATCTGACAGATGATATGCTCCAAAGCTACTTGCCATCACTGTGGTGAAAACACTGTTGACTGATAGCAGGACAACAGCATTAGCCATAGTAGACAGATTGACCTCTTATGTAAAGATTATATATCACTTTTTTTACCTGCTTTGCCACTTTTGCTTGTAACCCGGTACATGTCCCCACTGCAGGACTTATTAAGGTATTCTCATTCTGAATAATTTACAGATTTGTGTCATAGAAACACAAATGATTATGGCCTTTTATGTCTAATCTGTTTTTGGTGACAACCCTTAGGATCGAGAGCGCTTGCTTGTTGAACTGGAGCACATGCAGCAGACAGACCTGCTCAGGAGGAGGCAGCAGGTTTTCCAGATGCCTGCTCAGATCTTCCAGCCTCTCTATAAGAGACAGGAGACAGCAGAGGACTACCAGAGGGAGATGGAGTTTGCCTTTGAGGACATGTACACAGGAGAGAGGAGTAAGTAAAACTCACCAAAAGCTTTATTGATAGTCTTTCCACTGCTCAAATAATCCCACACTCTCGTATGAGAGCTTGAGAAGTTAGACAAAGAAGGTAACATATAAAAAAGAGGAAACCATGTAACATTTATACTGGTTAACAACACGGCTTTCCGTGACATGAAACACACCTAGAAAAGGAACAAATAAAAGGTAAATTGCATATTTCTCAAGGTTGTGGACCATTTGTGGCTCTGCTTGAATCCATGCACCCAATTTCTAAGTAGCCAGAACATGTGGCTTAACTATTAACATTTTATTGGAGCTCCCTTAAAGATTGACTGTGTCTGATGGCAGGGGTTAAAGGAGACCTGGTGGTGCAGCTGGTTCCAGAGCCTCTGCCGGCTCTGTCCACAGGGAGCCAGGACCAGGAGCTGGACGTCACGCAGGATGAAATCCCCCCACAAGGAGCAGGAACCACACAATATGACCCCGAGCAGGAAACATCCGTTCAAGGTAAAGAGAGGCAGCAGATACAACCTAAACTCACAGGTTTTAAGGGTTTCAGCAAGGTTTGTAAAGTTTTTGGGATATACACAGAATCAATACACACATCACGTGATGTCCTTGATACTCATCTTTACCAAGCCGAAACTTCACTCATGTTTTTTGGTTGCAGTGGAGCCCTCCAAGCCTGCTCCTAGACAGGCGTTAAGGAAGCTCTTGGATCGTATCAGGAACCAGAGGAACCATTGGACTGAGCAGAACTCTGTTCCTGCAGCCGAACCACCGACCTCCATCACAGATCAGATCCCAGAGCGGGACACCACCATCGACACAGGCTCTCTGAGCAGCGAGGAGACACACAGCCTGGAGCCTGCCCCCTCCCCACCAGGTAGCTCACACTCTTCACACTATAATACAATCATTGTGATAGAAGTTTGATATTTGAGAATATTGAGATTGTTTTTTCACCCTGTTTTTATATTATTCTTCTGTTTTTACACCAAATATCATATTATGCTTGTAGTCGGAATACCTAATCCAAATATACTTTGCACTCAAACTTTGCAACAAGAAAATACTTGTGATTTTAGCCCAGACTCCCCATATTATCAAAAGCTATGACACACCTTTGTGCATCAGGAACTACAACACTATCCGACCTTACAAAGTGAAGCCATTTTAATACCGTTTATTTATTCTTCAACATTTCAATTATCTATGTACAACTCTAATCTTGGTCATTTTGTTTTTCTTCTCAGTAAATGACCCCCCTTCTCTTCAACTGCCATATAAGGATAAACTTAGTAACAGTTCATTTCATGTTCTCCTCTATTTTATTCAACCAGAGTTGAAGACAACGGAGCCGCCAGCTGCAGCAGAAACTCAACTTCCAGATGGACTTGCCAACAGAATAAAACAGTTTGAAGAAGAACGAAAGAAAAGGGTATGTGTCTCTTCCCATTTATGTGATACTGAGCGGGAACTCTTTTCCTACACTATACATAAATAGGAGCAGATCAGCTGACAGCTTGAAATGCTTGTGCTCCAAATCCCATTGTGAAACGTATTATTGCAAACACTGGAAGGTCAGATTCTCAATGGAAACAAGCAGTTTGCTTTTAAGCTTACTAAAATGGTGAATCTCTGTGGTTTAGTCTGTCATTGTCTGTGGGTTTGTTTCATCACTTGAAATGACAACAAAGAAGTTCATTATAAGAAGCAGTAGGTTGATAAGTGAGAGGTTTCTTTATGTCACACTCTTTGTCAAAGGTCCTTCTGTATTCACTGTTCCACAGTTTTTTAAAGTCGGCTTCATTTGTTATCCCAGAGGCTTGATGCATTTTCCTGATAGGTCAGAATGCCTTTATCCAGGTGTTCCTTGTTACTCAATCAGCCCAGCTCCTAAAGCAGCAGTGTGGCAGGCACCATTCCTCGTGCATGACTTTTGGTTCTGCTTTGAACATGTTGTCTTTTTCAATAACTTCAGACCACGGCTTGGTTACCTGTTTTTAAGCTAGTACACTGAAGAAAAACAACAAAGTAATCCAAATAAAGTTGCACATAAATAGGACACAGACAGGAGCCTCAATCTGGGCTGCCTGGGAATTCCTGTGGAGAAGGATGATCTTCTTAATTCTACATTTCATACAAGGAAGTACCTGCTCGCCGTGGTGCAGGACGTACAGATTTTATTTTGTGGGCTCTCTCCTTTCAGTCAAACTGCCTGTCAAGTACCATATCTGTTTATTTAACCTCTACTTAACATTAGATATTCAGTCAGTAATTAGGGGCTCAGTTGAACATGTTGGTTTGTGATCTACCCTACATGTAACATGATTGCTGTTTTTAAACTTGTTTTTCTGTTCAGGATGAGGAGCTCGAGAGAGAGAAGCAGCAGCAGGTGGTTTTGCTCCAGGAGCTTGAAGAGCAGAAAGCCAAATTGGAGCAGATGCTGCTTGAGGCTCAGCAGGAGAGAGAAGAGCTGAAGGCTGCTGTGACCCAGGAGGCTCCTATCAACCAACCAGAAGTACCCGTCCATGAGCAGGAAGCCCCCTCTGTCCCTCCTGAGGTAGGCCTTTGAGCATTAAAGCTATCCCTGGTTAACCTGTTCTCATTTTTTCTCTGAACTACTAATATTCCTGTCAGATCTGTTTTATCCTTTAAGATATCTTATGTGAAGTACGGTCAGAAAAATAACTTCAGTGATGGCTGCTTCTTCACCACTCTTTGACAGCTGGTGCCTCCTGCAGGTGAAGATGAGCACGCCAGAAGGATCAGAGAGTACCAACAGCGACTGCTGCAGCAAAACAGGTGTGTTTTTAAATCCTGACTATAAACTACATTTATTCATTTAGCCAGTCACTTTTACCACTTTTCCTTGCGATTATGTTTAAAAGTAAATCTCATCAGCTGACAAAGAAATAAACCTTTTGAGTGCTACTTTTACCTATATTTATGAAGTTTTAGAGGATTTTATTTAGTTTGGAGGGTATTGTATGCTCTAATTTTAAAGCTCCTTGATGCACCGAGATTGGGCTCTATAAATAAAGCTGACGGTCTTTATTTCAGCCTTCACCAGAGGTCAGTGGAAGTGGCCCGTCAGCGCCTAGAGGAATACCAGCGAGCTCTACGGATTCGCTACAACATGATCCCCACATCTTTACTGCCTGCTGCAGTGCCTCCAGGCCTCTTTCCCCCCCCTCTGCACGGTGTTCAGTCTGTGCATCCTCCAGCTCCTCTGCAGCTCCCTACACCTCCGGCCTCGCAGGCATACATCCACGCCAAAGCACAAACACCTGTGGAAGTTCCCACAAGAGAGTCGGACATGTTAGCTTCACATTCACAACCTCCTAGCTCAAATATAAGCTCTGCCTCCAAGTTGATGCCAGATGAAGTTGAATATATTTCAAGCAATCCCAGGAACCAGAAGTTCACTGCCTGGCTGACAGACAACATCATGGAGAGAGTCACAGGGCATCTCACAGAGAGAGTGAGAGCAACACGTCACTCAGCCAGCATCACACTGCAGCCAACCTCTGATCCAATCCAAGGCAGTAGCTCCATCATCACCTCTGGTGCACCTCTGGCTCCAGTTCCAGAAACTGTTAGGCCTGTGACCCTGCCACATTGTTCCCTACGGACCGGGTCCCTCAGCTCCACAGAGGACGACAGGATGGAGAGGCAGAGACGAGAGCTGCAGGACGTCCAGAGACGAGAGCTGCAGGACGTCCAGAGACGAGAGCTGCAGGACGTCCAGAGACGGGAGCTGCAGGAGGTCCAGAGACGAGAGCTGCAGGAGGTCCAGAGACGAGAGCTGCAGGACGTCCAGAGACCAGAGCTGCAGGACGTCCAGAGACGAGAGCTGCAGGACGTCCAGAGACGAGAGCTGCAGGACGTCCAGAGACCAGAGCTGCAGGACGTCCAGAGACGAGAGCTGCAGGACGTCCAGAGACGAGAGCTGCAGGATGTCCAGAGACGAGAGCTGCAGGACGTCCAGAGACGGGAGCTGCAGGACGTCCAGAGACGAGAGCTGCAGGAGGTCCAGAGACGAGAGCTGCAGGAGGTCCAGAGACCAGAGCTGCAGGACGTCCAGAGACGAGAGCTGCAGGACGTCCAGAGAAGAGAGCTGCAGGACGTCCAGAGAAGAGAGCTGCAGGACGTCCAGAGACCAGAGCTGCAGGACGTCCAGAGACCAGAGCTGCAGGACGTCCAGAGACCAGAGCTGCAGGACGTCCAGAGACGAGAGCTGCAGGAGGTCCAGAGACGAGAGCTGCAGGACGTCCAGAGACGAGAGCTGCAGGAGCTCCAGAGACGAGAGCTGCAGGACGTCCAGAGACGGGAGCTGCAGGACGTCCAGAGACGGGAGCTGCAGGACGTCCAGAGACGAGAGCTGCAGGAGCTCCAGAGACGAGAGCTGCAGGAGGTCCAGAGACGAGAGCTGCAGGAGGTCCAGAGACGAGAGCTGCAGGAGCTCCAGAGACGAGAGCTGCAGGAGCTCCAGAGACGAGAGCTGCAGGAGCTCCAGAGACGAGAGCTGCAGGAGGTCCAGAGACCAGAGCTGCAGGAGGTTCAGAGACCAGAGCTGCAGGACGTCCAGAGACCAGAGCTGCAGGACGTCCAGAGACCAGAGCTGCAGGAGGTCCAGAGACGAGAGCTGCAGGACGTCCAGAGACGGGAGCTGCAGGACGTCCAGAGACGGCTGCTGGAGCAGAGGGAGGGGGTGGCCCTGCAGCAGAGGCAGCAGGAGGAGGAGAGGCGACAACAGGAAGTGGAGATGGAGCAGATGAGGCGGCAAAAGGAGACGTTGCAGGCTCTCATTCAAACTGAAGAACAAGTAAGTGGCGGGACTATCACTGCTGTTATGGTTTTGCAAAAGTACAGCAGACAAATCATTTAGTTTATACACAAATACAAATTACAACAGTGCTTGTTTCTGAGTGATGAGGTGAAATTAACTGACCTAAAGTGTATTTGATTTAAGCTCAATGAGTGTGTGCTTATTTGGGAGAGCAACTGTCCTGATGCCTTGTCTCGCCCACAGCCACTCCCAGAGGCTGCCAGAGGAGTTTTGGATTCAGAGAGCATCAGGCAGACCCGTCTCAAGTTACTTGCCTCCCTGCTGAGAGCTATAGAGGAGACTAACGGAGGAACTTTATCCCACCTTGAAGACCCTCTCATGGCTCAGAGTGATGCTCCTGCTGCCCCAGCATCTGCTCCCCCCCCAGGACTCCTCCCTCCTCCTCGAGCAGCAAAGCCCCCCGTGACCCGTGTCAGGCTGAGCATCATGGAGATGATGACTGAACAACATGAGCTTAGTGCTATTCAAGAAGTGGAGACGTCAGTCAACACCAGCCAATCAAAAGGTCAGCTCAACAGCAGGAAGTGACACCTGGTTCCTCACATGCCAACAACGTTTAACCACCTATGGAGAGTGATACCGATTGATTGGATTGTTGATGTTTCCCCAGGTCCTGAGAGTAGTGTACCAGCTCCTTCACACTCTCTGCGCTGGGATCTACAGGAGGACTATGAAGCGTCGGTGGTCTCTGACAGCAGTGGGCAGCAGACTGCCAGCAGCCCTGAAACAAACTCATCAACATCCAGCCATATCCTCTGGAGAGAGAGGCTGCTGGTGGGAGCAGGAACATCTCCAGAATCCTCAGAGTCTGGTATGTAGACGGTAAATAAATAGTGATGATACATAATGCCGATGAGAAGAACATAAAAGGGCCTAAATTAATATCTGTCCTCTTGGTTGCAACTCTCGTTTTCCAGATTCTATCCTGAGGATCATCTCCCCTCCTTCCTCTGACTCTGGGAGAGGAGCCGACTTCTCTGGTCCTGGAATCACAAGCTGCAGGTCCCCCACAGAGGTAACCAGGCACTGCACACAACTCAGTTCAGACTCTGTCCTCCTCTTAGAATAAGTCATCCCCCTAGTGGCAAACCTTGACAAAAGACTGAGGAAGTGACATTACATTACATTACATTACATTGCATTTAGCTGACGCTTTTATCCAAAGCGACTTACAATAAGTACATTCGACCAGGAAGACACAACCTTGAAGAAAACAGAATCATATAAGTGACGAAGGAAGAAAGCGTTTTTGCCAATATAGTGCTGGGGGGAAACGATTATTTTGAAAACGATTAATCGGGCGATTATTTGATCGATTAGTCGACTAATCTAACGATTATTTTTCTGTTATTCAATTCATAAAAAACGTAATGTAAAACATTTTTTTTTCACGATACTGTGTCTCAGGGGATCTTAATATTTAAGAACCTATTAATGTGTTATACCAGATTAACGGAAATAATCTCAGCTAATTGACGATACAAACCATGTTTACCAAAACAAAACACAAGTCTCATAAGAAGCATCTGAATGACCCCTGAGCGAAAAATGCTAACGGACATTGGCACAGAACTCAAGATAAAAGTACCCTTATTACTTATCGTAGCTGCACATACAATATATCCGATTAAAGCTGAGACTCCACAGATTATGTAGGTATATAGTATCATCACTGAGTGATCCGGACTCGCGACAGCGGAAGCAAATACAGTCATCACAACACGTACCTTCACAGAGCTTCTCGGGAGATCGTCTCACAACCAAAGCTGTCAATCTGATCAAAAGACGTGTTCAATGGCATTAAAATGAGAAAAAAACGCGGCTGAATCGGTTAATCCATAGGTTTTTAACGTCTATGTATAAAAAAATGATTGAATTTATAATCCATAATTCCATTTTCTGTAAAAATCGGAGAGCAAATGCTAGCTGCTAATGGTAGCCACCACAGCTAGCTGCTGCTTCTGCTAGGCTATGCAGCAGTCTCAGTGAGATATAAATATATAAATATCTTTGCGTTTTGGACTAACTTTAAAATATTCCCATGCTTTTGAAGACCTAGGGCGAGATGTTTTCGTTTGGGGGCTTCGTGCGCAATCCTGTGAGGAGGAGGTGGTAGCCGTTTCAGTCTCCATTGTGTTTGAAGTGCGATTGCGAACTGCTTGTTGCTTTGGGTGACCCACGTGTGTGTAGCGACGCGTCGACGCGGAAATATGTCGTCGACGATATTTTGAAGTCGTCGACGCGTCGCTACAGCACTACCAATATACACTGAAAGCGCAGCTGCCTCTTGTGCTTGTAAACACTTATTAGACACTTTTATAGACAGTATTAATAATAGTGTGTCTACTGACAATTTACAAATTCTAAAAACATATTAATTTAATTCCATAGTTATAGTGTTTTTTCTGCATTTGAAATACTCACACACGAGTTTCACACCTTGTGGATCAATGATGACATGTGGCCAAACCTGACTGCCTGGCTCTTCTTTTAGTGAATGTGTATGAAGATGGCAAGTCTCTCGGACACATGTGTGTGTCTGTATGTGTCCTTATTCTGAGCAATGATGTGAAATCTTTGCAACCTAAAGTGTATTTTTAAGAATACATTTAATGATGGTTTCTACACTTGAACTGAGCTCAGTGAGTCTGTGTGCATGTATGTGTCTTTCACTAAATATAGGTTAAAGTAACTTTGTTCATTACATTTTGTACAGTGCCGAACATTTGAATGCAAAAACCTTATATTAGAATCTGTTTCTAAACAAGTGGAATCATTGTTAATAACTTTAGTTTAGCTGCTTATGGAACAAAATGAATCAGGCCCTTTTGCATAATGAGGAGGCACATTTTACTGATCTGAATACTTCTAACACAGGCTAGAATATAAACATTGTGTGTGTGTGTGTGCGTGTGTGTGTTTTCTGAGTGATGATGTGAAATAACACAACCAGAATTGTATTTAATAAAAAATGCATCTATGATGGTTTCTACACTTGAACTGAGCTCAGTGTGTTTATATGTGTGTGTCTTCCACCAAATACAAATTCAATTAATTTCACGACGTACAGTGCTGAAAATTCAAACGCAAAAGCCCAACATATGTCTTCAAATAATTGGAAGATTTAAAGTAGGCCTACTAAAGTTTAGCTGCTTATTGAAAAAACCCACTAAACAGGATTGTCTTTGCATAATGAGTAGGTACAATTGATTTCAGTTAATAATCTGAATACTTTGAACACTCACTAGAATATATACAAATCGAGCAAAGAACTCTTCACTTATACGTGTGCATATATGAATGTGTTGTTCTGTTTCTGAGCGATGATGTAAAATGACCCAACCAGAGTTGTATTGAATGAAATGCGTTCATGAGGGTTTCTACACTTGAACTGAGCTCAGTGAGTCTGTGTGCTGTGTTTCATTCAATCCCTTGTTGATCACTTTAACATATTCATGTTGGGTGCCTTTATGATTGTGTCAGTCTGCAAATAGGCCTCCTGATTCTGACTGCCTCTCCTCCACCACAATCTCCACGGGCAGCTACATCTCCACCGATCCGGAGCAGAACATAAGTACTGGTGAGGGTCTTTTGTCATGTTTTAATGATTTTTTTTTTTACCTCTTTGCCAAATCTAATTGGAAAAGATGAAGAATTGAAATGGCCTTACCAGAAAGATCTGTTTCGCTCTTCATTATTCACCAGAGAATCTGATTGGGTCAGTCCAAATATGAAGCAATATAATAAGTGTATGAGCTGCAAAGCTCCAGATGATGAGTATGTACACACACCAGGTGGCTCACTGAATGCAATATCTTTCATGTATAAAGTAGGAAATATGCTAAACCACAGACCGTGTGACCTTATCCCAACTCTTTAACCCTTGCATGCAAACTAGGAATAGGGGTTTTATGAGAACCAAAAGCGCAATCTTAAATGTACAAGCTCTAGTGTGATTTGCAGAGAGACACAAATGTCTGTCTTTTTAAAAAGTGCTTCCAGCGAATGTCAGAGATGATTGAAGCTGAATGGCTGTGGACTTCGACAAGTTAGCTTCCCTCTGAAATGCGGTGTGGCATATGATTTTGGTTTGTAATGTTTCGGAATAATACGTGAACTATCTCAATTCCATATGTTTGAAATGATATATAATGTGTACAGCTGGAACCCTGTTCGCAAGCTTCCTAAGGCGTATTGGGGTGTTGCATTTCACATCTCTCCATTATGGCTCATGATTATACCTGTCATTCTAGTTTAACTTGTGAAATGAATGATGTTGTGTTTTATAACTTTTTATGAGGCGTAAATCTGTTCTCCTTCTTTTCCTCTCCCACTTCTTCATTAGATGAATGCCCGCTGCTCAGACGGTGTGTAGAACCGGAGCATGGAGCAGATTCGCTCCATGTGTTCTCTCCACCCGGTCAGAGCGTCTGCTTTAAGGACCGCTCCCCTGCAGACCGTCCTGCCCTTTCTGTAGGCTCTCTCTTTAATGACAGCAGCATCCAGCACATCATAGACAAATACACACAGGAGCTGAACATCTCCCTCAGCACTGCTGGCAGAACCACAGGTACTGTAAACGACACCCTTTTGAACAGTCCAAAAATGTCAAATCAGAAGACTGCAGCATGTTAATAGTCTTTTGTCGTCTTTGTTGGTCTTCAGACAGTGAAGGCTCATATGTGGAGGAATCTGGCTCTTCAGTCTCCCAGCTGTCTTTGCTTGGAGTCCCGGAGAGGAGAGGGGGGAGTGAGAGCTCCACCTCCCCTCAGTCTCTTCCCTCAGATTGGGCAGCAGCACAGAGGAGGGGCCTGGTCAGTGACTCACATTCTTACAGTAGACTAGAGAGGACAGACCAAACTCTGGCTCTAGAGGGCTTTTTGTGTTTGTTTTTTTGTGACCTAAAGGCCACCGTACTTCTCTGAGTTGCTTGGACAGTGAGGGGTGATCTGAGGGGGATTCCTTTTCATGATTTAGCCGCTCTACACAGTTACATCTTTTACTTTTTTTACATTCATTGTGTTTTTATCAAAATACTTTTGTATTTTTACTTAAAGGTCTCCTATTATACTGTTTTTCATTCATATATCACAGGTCTCAGATATATCCAAAACCTGTCTCTGATTGGCTGAAACACCAAACGGATCATTGCAGCATCCCATAATCCCCTCTGTTTCAGCCCTGTTTCCAAAGTGCTGATTCTCTGTCTGTTACTTTAGATGAAAATAAGGAGCCCCTCCCCACGCCCCTCTGAGAGACATTTGGTTACAAAGAACTCAATGGTGCTCTAGGAGGAGATCCAGGTGAAAAGGGGGGGGGGGTTACCTTGGTTGCTGATTGGCTAATGGTTACACAAGACAACACATCGTTATGACATCATCAAGTGGCCAAAATCTGATCAGCTCATTTTCAGACAGGTTTTTATAGAAATGGATCAAAAAGAGAGAGAATCTTTGTTCCTGAAACTTTCAGAGTCTCTTTCCACAGAGGGGACACATGTTGATGTAGAAGAGACATGAAGAAGAGGGGACACATGTTGATGTAGAAGAGACATGAAGAAGAGGGGACACATGTTGATGTAGAAGAGACATGAAGAAGAGGGGACACATGTTGATGTAGAAGAGACATGAAGAAGAGGGGACACATGTTGATGAAGAAGAGACATGAAGAAGAGGGACACATGTTGATGTAGAAGATACATGAAGAAGAGGGGACACATGTTGATGTAGAAGAGACATGAAGAAGAGGGGACACATGTTGATGAAGAAGAGACATGAAGAAGAGGGGACACATGTTGATGTAGAAGAGACATGAAGAAGAGGGGACACATGTTGATGTAGAAGAGACATGAAGAAGAGGGGACACATGTTGATGTAGAAGAGACATGAAGAAGAGGGGACACATGTTGATGTAGAAGAGACATGAAGAAGAGGGACACATGTTGATGTAGAAGATACATGAAGAAGAGGGGACACATGTTGATGTAGAAGAGACATGAAGAAGAGGGGACACATGTTGATGAAGAAGAGACATGAAGAAGAGGGGACACATGTTGATGTAGAAGAGACATGAAGAAGAGGGGACACATGTTGATGTAGAAGAGACATGAAGAAGAGGGGACACATGTTGATGTAGAAGAGACATGAAGAAGAGGGGACACATGTTGATGTAGAAGAGACATGAAGAAGAGGGGACACATGTTGATGAAGAAGAGACATGAAGAAGAGGGACACATGTTGATGTAGAAGATACATGAAGAAGAGGGGACACATGTTGATGTAGAAGAGACATGAAGAAGAGGGGACACATGTTGATGAAGAAGAGACATGAAGAAGAGGGGACACATGTTGATGTAGAAGAGACATGAAGAAGAGGGGACACATGTTGATGTAGAAGAGACATGAAGAAGAGGGGACACATGTTGATGTAGAAGAGACATGAAGAAGAGGGGACACATGTTGATGTAGAAGAGACATGAAGAAGAGGGGACACATGTTGATGTAGAAGAGACATGAAGAAGAGGGACACATGTTGATGTAGAAGATACATGAAGAAGAGGGGACACATGTTGATGTAGAAGAGACATGAAGAAGAGGGGACACATGTTGATGAAGAAGAGACATGAAGAAGAGGGGACACATGTTGATGTAGAAGAGACATGAAGAAGAGGGGACACATGTTGATGTAGAAGAGACATGAAGAAGAGGGGACACATGTTGATGTAGAAGAGACATGAAGAAGAGGGGACACATGTTGATGTAGAAGATACATGAAGAAGAGGGGACACATGTTGATGTAGAAGAGACATGAAGAAGAGGGGACACATGTTGATGTAGAAGAGACATGAAGAAGAGGGGACACATGTTGATGTAGAAGAGATATGAAGAAGAGGGGACACATGTTGATGTAGAAGAGACATGAAGAAGAGGGGACACATGTTGATGTAGAAGAGACATGAAGAAGAGGGGACACATGTTGATGTAGAAGAGACATGAAGAAGAGGGGACACATGTTGATGTAGAAGAGACATGAAGAAGAGGGGACACATGTTGATGTAGAAGAGACATGAAGAAGAGGGGACACATGTTGATGAAGAAGAGACATGAAGAAGAGGGGACACATGTTGATGTAGAAGAGACATGAAGAAGAGGGGACACATGTTGATGTAGAAGAGACATGAAGAAGAGGGGACACATGTTGATGTAGAAGAGACATGAAGAAGAGGGGACACATGTTGATGTAGAAGAGACATGAAGAAGAGGGGACACATGTTGATGTAGAAGAGACATGAAGAAGAGGGGACACATGTTGATGTAGAAGAGACATGAAGAAGAGGGGACACATGTTGATGTGGAAGAGACATGGAGAAGAGGGGACACATGTTGATGTAGAAGAGACATGAAGAAGAGGGGACACATGTTGATGTAGAAGAGACATGAAGAAGAGGGGACACATGTTGATGTAGAAGAGACATGAAGAAGAGGGGACACATGTTGATGTAGAAGAGACAGGAAGAAGAGGGGACACATGTTGATGTAGAAGAGACATGAAGAAGAGGGGACACATGTTGATGTAGAAGAGACATGAAGAAGAGGGGACACATGTTGATGTAGAAGAGACATGGAGAAGAGGGGACACATGTTGATGTAGAAGAGACATGAAGAAGAGGGGACACATGTTGATGTAGAAGAGACATGAAGAAGAGGGGACTCATGTCTCTTCTACATCAACATGTGTCCCCTCTTCTCCATGTCTCTTCTACATCAACATGTGTCCCCTCTTCTCCATGTCTCTTCTACATCAACATGTGTCCCCTCTTCTTCATGTCTCTTCTACATCAACATGTGTCCAATCTTCTCCATGTCTCTTCTACATCAACATGTGTCCCCTCTTCTCCATGTCTCTTCTACATCAACACGTGTCCCCTCTTCTTCATGTCTCTTCTACATCAACATGTGTCCCCTCTTCTCCATGTCTCTTCTACATCAACATGTGTCCCTTCTTCTTCATGTCTCTTCTACATCAACATGTGTCCCCTCTTCTCCATGTCTCTTCTACATCAACATGTGTCCCCTCTTCTTCATGTCTCTTCTACATCAACATGTGTCCCCTCTTCTTCATGTCTCTTCTACATCAACATGTGTCCCCTCTTCTTCATGTCTCTTCTTCATCAACATGTGTCCCCTCTTCTCCATGTCTCTTCTACATCAACATGTGTCCCCTCTTCTTCATGTCTCTTCTACATCAACATGTGTCCCCTCTTCTCCATGTCTCTTCTACATCAACATGTGTCCCCTCTTCTTCATGTCTCTTATACATCAACATGTGTCCCCTCTTCTTCATGTCTCTTCTACATCAACATGTGTCCCCTCTCCTTCATGTCTCTTCTACATCAACATGTGTCCCCTCTTCTTCATGTCTCTTCTACATCAACATGTGTCCCCTCTTCTTTATGTCTCTTCCACATCAACATGTGTCCCCTCTTCTTCATGTCTCTTCTACATCAACATGTGTCCCCTCTTCTTCATGTCTCTTCTACATCAACATGTGTCCCCTCTTCTTCATGTCTCTTCTACATCAACATGTGTCCCCTCTCCTTCATGTCTCTTCTACATCAACATGTGTCCCCTCTTCTTCATGTCTCTTCTACATCAACATGTGTCCCCTCTTCTTTATGTCTCTTCCACATCAACATGTGTCCCCTCTTCTTCATGTCTCTTCTACATCAACATGTGTCCCCTCTTCTTCATGTCTCTTCTACATCAACATGTGTCCCCTCTTCTTCATGTCTCTTCTACATCAACATGTGTCCCCTCTTCTTCATGTCTCTTCTACATCAACATGTGTCCCCTCTTCTTCATGTCTCTTCTACATCAACATGTGTCCCCTCTTCTTCATGTCTCTTCTACATCAACATGTGTCCCCTCTTCTTCATGTCTCTTCTACATCAACATGTGTCCCCTCTTCTTCATGTCTCTTCTACATCAACATGTGTCCCCTCTTCTTCATGTCTCTTCTACATCAACATGTGTCCCTTCTTCTTCATGTCTCTTCTACATCAACATGTGTCCCCTCTTCTCCATGTCTCTTCTACATCAACATGTGTCCCCTCTTCTTCATGTCTCTTCTACATCAACATGTGTCCCCTCTTCTTCATGTCTCTGATGACGTTAACACATTTTTTTCCCATAAGAACGTATCAGAATGTGTATAACCCTGAGTTGTTCTTACACCACGGCACATTATGAATGAAAGTCAGTTAAAAACTTTGATTTTCTTTTTTTCACATGATTTGTTTTTGCCCCAGGAATGCCACACTGCAGTCCCTCCAGTCCTGGAGCCGCTGTCAGGCGAGGAGCCGTCACCAGCTGAGGACCACGAGCAGGACTCCTTCAGACCTCTGATTGGCCAGCTGACGGACCAGTCATCCTGTCTTGCTGCTGACCACATGGACTCGGCCATGGAGCAGCTGGTAGGTCAACCATCGGCTCACTCTTCCATGATTGGTCAGCTACCTGGTCCGATCTCGACAAGCTTTGATCACGGCGGCTGGGACTCCACTCTGAGCCGGATGATTGGGCGACTGTCCCATCAGTCCAGCTCTCATTGGCTGAGTGGTGGGCAGAACTTTTATGCAGGTCAGCTGATGGGCCGTGTGCCTTTGGAGCAGTCGGCCGCGTGGTCGGAGGAGGGTCTGGAGGGGAGCGGAATGAGGCCGCTGGTCGGGGAACTGGACGAGTCAGCAGGCCGGCAGGGAGCCAGCTCAGGTAAAAGGAGGGACTTCATAATAAACAGACTCCAACCTTCCACTGGTTAACTTGAATAATTTCTTTACAACCATTTCTCATCTTTTGCAGTCAGTGGCGGCCGGCCAACCCAGTCTCATGGCATTTCGTGATTTTTAATCTATTGATTCGTGTTCCCCAACACGATTTGCCCCTTTTTTTCGTGTTGCACAGCACGATTTTAAAAGCAATGTATTTCTACTGCCTGCAGCACGTATTTTTCTCCGGTCGGGTCGAGGAAGACCTGAAGCTGTGTGGTTCATAAAAACATGTTCTTACTCAATATCAAGCCACAATTATTGCTTTTATTTTAAATCGTATAATTTCGGACTTTTGTTGCCGTCTGTGAGGAAAATAAATGGGGCTCAGAGCCTCAGAATACTGAAATCTGTATTTTTAAATCTTTTTTTCCTTCTAATTTGTTATTCTTTTCAAAATAACACACTGTTATTTACTCACCAATAACACACAATTATCCTTGCTTTTATTTATTGGTTTAATTCCATAATCTCGGGCTTTTTTGGCGTCCGTCAGGAACTGAATTTCTAAATAAAAATAACCGGAAACAGACGTAGGCATTTCGAGCGATTACCCAAGATCCCCCCGGACCCCCTTAGTATTGTTTGGTCACCATTTCCACAGCCCCACCTAAAATATTTTCCACCAGCCGCCACTGTTTGCAGTTATTGTAGAAGCACTGTTCCATGTTTAAACGTGTACTGATGGCAGTCTGTATGTTTGTTGGCACTCAAACATCTATTCACACAGCTCTTTAGGATGAAATGCAGTTGAGTCCAAAGCGAATTGCTCTATACCGGGTTATAGCAGCATGAAGTGATCACAATCAGAAAATACATTGATGTTCAAAAGTTTGGAATCTCTTTACACTTTTTCTTGTTTTATTCATTACATTTGAACAGAGATAACATCATTGATTTTCTTAAGAGGAGAATGAAATGATTACATCTTTGATCTTAGATGATTTCCCCACAGTGTGACATGAATTGTTAGTGACTAGCTATCAATATGAAATCTCTAAGTTTAGATTGGACTCTAAATATTGAGTTTCTCTTAGAGCCCTCTGCACTCAGTGTTGGCTTTAAACTGTGATCTGTCAGTCACATGTCCAGCTGATATTCACACAGTGCGTCCACTAACATTCTGTTTCTGTTGAAGTTTAAAGAACAGCTTTGCTAGAGCAGTTCAGTCCAGCTTGTTAGAGGTATTATTGTACACTTGACACTGGACCAGAAAGCTTTTTTTATTTAAATCAGCACACATGTTGATGCTAAGCTAACAGCTTCTCTCGCCAATGACTGCTGATTTCTTCTGTTCTTATTGAACTGTTGCTCAGAGGCTCTTAGTTACTCTGCCCGTTACACTGTCAGTCTGGATGTTCAGCATTCTGCTTTCATACAAATAACATGTGTCTTTAAAGAGGACTTTCTATAAGCTGCATGAACGGTCATTCAGAAGTATAGAGTCGTCCTCTCATCTGACTGAAGCTTTGGTGGCAGCAGGAGATTACAAAGTGTTTTAATGTACTGTTTGTCTGCTTATCCACTTTCTCAAAGTTGGAGAAGAGGTTTAGAGTGTTCGTCATCTCATCTGATGTTTTGCAGATGAACGAACCCACGCTGATCTTGGTGTCTCAACTGAGGCCAGTGTGCCGCCGTCTTACCCAGTGTTTCCTCCTGAAGCCTGGCCCCACAGCGCCTCTCCCCCAGGTGTGAGTCCACTGCAGCAGACCCTGCTCATACAGGCAGCATCACCACCAGACCGGGGTCCAGAGAGGACTGAAGGTGAGCTTTACACCATTCAAGTCATTACAGCCAATTCTAAAATGACCTTATGATGGTTATATCAAGGGGAGTATATTACAACCATGCACAATATGTAACTTCAGCCGAGTTAAAGTTTGATTTAGGAAACTAAATGTGTCAGCCTTCTTATATTTGCATGACTTGTCTTACCCAGTAAGAAACGATGTGCTTCATCTTCATGTTTATCCCCATCTGGTTCAGACTCATTCCACCCGCTACTGGCGGAGGTCCCCCACAACGAGACAGCAGACCCCTCCATGACCTTTCACCTACCTGACCACCATGTGCCTAGCTGTATTGATGGACGGCCACACAGCAGGGGGGAGGAGTCTGAAGCCAGCTCTGATCCTTCTGTTGAGTCTGAGCCGTCCCCTGAGCGCCTCCGAGCAGAGCAGCCGGCCAGCTGCAGGGCTGCCCCCCCCCTGCATGGATCCTTCTCTCAGCTCATCACTTCCCAGTGCCACCCCCATGAATCTGAGGAGGAGCTGACTGCATTAGCCATTTGTGATGATTCACTTACTGTGGGCGAAGCAGATAAAGGCAGAAACTCCATTTCTGTTAGGGGTGGAGATTCAGTCCCACTCAGTGACCTCTCTGAGGGGATATTGGTAAGATTGTGTTTTTCACCTTGATAAACTTTGAAAAAGCGTTGTCTTTTAGAAATGCACTGACTATTACCATGCCCTAAAAGGAAACACTATGTAACGTGTCAAAGTTCCCAGTGCAATTTGGGTTTTGATATGTACATCTTATCACCACTGGCAAAAGGCATTGCAGAAATCAGCTCAAGGCTCAAAACAAGCCTTTCAAGACAGAGCATCTGCATTTTATTTCCATACCTGATATATTATGATTCAATAAATACAAAACGAGATGAATTAATAATTGTTATGTTATCTTTCCCAATTGACTGTCTGTAAAGGGAAACATGGAAGCAGCTGAGCAAGATTGAAGTTGTTACTACGTGCACTTTTCTAGTAATACAACGTGTGTGTGTGTGTGTGTGTGTGTGTGTGTGTGTGTGTGTGTGTGTGTGTGTGTGTGTGTGTGTGTGTGTGTGTGTGTGTGTGTGTGTGTGTGTGTGTGTGTGTGTGTGTGTGTGTGTGTGTGTGTGTGTGTGTGTGTGTGTGTGTGTGTGTGTGTGTGTGTGTGTGTGTGTGTGTGTGTGTGTGTGTAGGAAGCTGCCAGAGAGAAGGGCATCCTGGACCAGTCAGAAATAACACTTGTGAGCCTGGCAGACACCACACTGCAGGACCACGACACCACTGAGGAGGACCCCCATCCAGGGGGAGGGACAGAGGGGGGGGAGGAAGGCCAGCCCACAGAGGTGACTGTCTGTACATGTTTTAGACTTCAGCGGAAGGCTTCCCTGTGATCTCTAAACACAAACCATGTCTTCTGCAGGGGCCGCGGTCCACGTTGTCACTGAATGACCCTCCAGAGGACAACAACCAAACACACCCAGGTAACCACAGCACTTACAGACTGAACATATCTGAGATAATAAACTGTTGGTAATGCTGCTTGTGGGGATTTTTGCTTTGGACTTAAATATGGATATGATCATGAATAAAAAAGTTATAGTAATTGACATACAACACAGATGTATTCCCTTTTTAGTCAGAACATTGTGAACTTGAGAACCCTTCCCTCCCTAGACTCTCAGTGTGGTCCTGGCAGGGGGGGTGACGGAGGTCCAGCAGCAGAGGCTCAGAGCCCTGCAGCAGAGATCCTCCCTCAGAGTGGAGGAGATCAAGGCCAGAAGGGCTCTAGCCAAGGTGAAACCTGAGATCCAAGGTCCATCTGAAGCCAGAGAGAAGTCTAAAGGAAAAGCATCTCCACCAGGCACCTGTGAGGCAAACAAGAAGTCCGAACCTCAACAAAAGCCTAATGCCAAGGTGAAGGGGGGGCAGGCTGAGCTGCATCCAACTACTGAGGAATGTGATATCATCACGCAGAAAAAGACCCTGCATCCCCCTCCAGGTATATTAACCTAATATAATATCATACTATTTGACACTTTGGGTCATATCACATTGATGTACGAGCACCGCCTAAAAGACAAAGTATACCTTGGTGGGGTATCTTAGCAATCACACATTTTGTGTCTCCTTTGTGACATAAAAACAGCTAGTCCAGAAGTCATTCATATTCCAAAATTCAAGGTGATGGTTTCTGATCTGGTGATCTAAATCAGTTGTAAGATATTAGTTAACAACTAATGGGTAAAACTGATACAAATACTTTGACCTCTAAATCAAGTTGTGTTCATAGAAATGGTATCACTCGAATGTGCACATCTGACCTTTTTGGAATGAAAGCAGCGATAGATAGGGTTTTGGTAAGGACTTTCTTTAAACAAATGAAAGCTAGAATAAAAACATCAGAAGTGTTCTGTAATATGTACAAAACACCCAGTCACTTCTGCTCTTTATTGAATGCATGAGAAAACGTTTACAATGAAAGAGATTGTACAAAGGCTCACGTGCACCTATTAGGTACAGCATAGAATAAGGTATTACTGTAGTTTCCCTGTTTTCTGATACCAGTTATACGTCTGTAGCCTAAATCCTTCATTAGGTTACTTTAAAATATATATCAGTATGTATTGGTCTTACGTTAACAGAACCGTGTTGAAATAGGAGTATGACTACCTTTCAAATGATTGTCAGCCATAAGTGGACATCAACATCCTGTGCCATGTTTTTGTCCCCTCAGTGGGGGGTCCCAGGCTGGACCTGGAGGACGAGGTGAAGGACGTCACACCAGAGCAAAGGAAACGGGAAGCTTCTGTAATGCACAGCAGAACTCAGAGGTACATGAAGGTTTAATAGTAATACTTCTATCTTCACTAAAACTTCTCACTGTTAACGCCCAACAACTGATGTTAGAACACTAGTTAAGTTGTATAGCCGTTGCAGAGCTCCACTATGAAAGTCAGGAATGGACCACGATAGACGTTTATCTTTGGGGGCTGTTTTCTTTTAGCATTATTCAGTAGAAGACGGACAGTAAAAGCAGCAAAGGGCCACTACTCATTGGCTCATGTCAGATGCAACATGCTGCCACTAGTTTGAGTTCCTCAGGCCGACATGGTGATTATTGTGCCGCAGCCAATGAAGCAGCTTTATGACAAGATCCTGATTTGCTCTTACAACTATGCTGTGAAGGGAATTCAGAGCAATTGATTAAAACACGATGATGATGATGTTGATGATGATGATGCATGCCACCGTCAGTTCTGCTGAACTCTGAATATTAACTGACTCTAAGGCTGGCCATAAACATGTCTGCCCTCCAGGAAGGCACCAGGCACTAGTTTAAGATTAACATGTACAGGTGCATCTCAATCAATTAGAATATCGTGGAAAAGTTCATTTATTTCATTAATTCAGTTCAAAAAGTGAAACTCATATATTATATGGATTCATTACACAAAGTGAAATATCTCAAGCCTTTATTTGATTTAATCTTGATGATTACAGCTTACAGCTAATGAAAACCCAACAATCGGTATCTAAAAAGAAAAAGACCAACAAAAAAAAAAAGATTTTTAATATGGAAATGTCGGCCTTCTGAAAAGTATGTTCATGTGTTTGCACTCAGTACTTGGTTGGGCCTCCTTTTGCATGAATGACTGCATGAATGCGGCGTGGCATGGAGGCGATCAGCCTGTGGCTCTGCTGAGGGGTGATGGAGGCCCAGGTTACTTCAGCGGCCTTCAGCTGGTCTGCATTGTTGGCTCTCGTGTCTCTCATCTTCCTCTTGACAATACCCCATAGATTCTCTATAGGGTTCAGGTCAGGCCAGTTTGCTGGCCAATCAAGCACAGTATCTCCATGGTCACTAAACCAGGTCTTAGTACTGTTGGCAGTGTGGGCAGGTGCTAAGTCCTGCTGGAGAATGAAATCAGCATCTCCATAAAGCTTGTCAGAAGCATGAAGTGCTCCAAGATGTCCTGGTAGACGGCTGCGTTAACTTTGGACTTGAGAGAACACAGTGGACCAACAGCAGCAGATGACATGGCTCCCCAAACATTCACTGACTGTGGAGACTTCACACTGGACTTCAAGCAACTTGGATTGTGTGCCTCTCCACTCCAGAAGCTTGATCTCCAAATGAAATGCAAAATGTACTTCCATCTGAAAAGAGGACTTTGGACCGCTGAGCAACAGACCACTTCTTTTTCTCCTTAGCCCAGGTAAGGAGCTGCTGACGCTGTCTCTGGTTCAGGAGTGGCTGGACACCAGAGACAACGTCAGCAGCTCCTTGATCCCTGATGCACTGACTCCAGCCTCAGTCCACTCCTTGTGAAGAGGAGTTTTCATTAGCTGTAAGCCGTAATCAAAGATTAAAACAAATAAAGCCTTGAACTATTTCACTTTGTGTGTAATGAATCAATATAATATGAGTTTCACTTTTTGAATTGAATTAATGAAATAAATTACATTTTCCACGATATTCTAATGTATTGAGATGCACCTGTACATGTTGGCTTTCTCTTGTGTAACTAATGGAGAAAACAGATGTGTGATCAGAAGGATATGAAATAAATGCTCAAACTGCTTATCATACTACCGAAGCCAATGTTTTCTCTAACAGCCCAATGTATTAACTTCATTAAAGCCAACCCATTGATGTGTGTGTGGTCCATGGTGTTGCAGGCTGTACGAGCAGCTGGAGGAGGTGAAGCATCAGAAAGCCCTCCGGAACAGGCAGGAGGCGTATGCAAAAAACAGACTGAAGGCCAAGGAGTTCCACGAGGTAAAGCACTTTAATTCTGAGTGTTTTCAAAAGACAATGTGATCCTCCAAAGTTTGTTTTGATTTGCCTGAATTCTGAGTAAAGTATTTTTCTACTATCTTTTCACAGAAAACCTTAGGGAAACTTCGTGCCAAGAAGACTCTGTGATGACTTTGAATGTATACTTAGTTCCATGGTGTAAATTTAAATTATTTTAAAAGTATTGTCAATAAAGCATTTAAAGTTATTTGAATCTCCTTATTGTGTTAAATATTTAAGGAAATACAAGGTGGATGTTAAATCTGTCAACACTTCCCTTCAGATGAGTTGAAAAAACATTCATGAAGTCAATTAGAGAATTACAAAACTGGCTGTTACTATTAAACAGCGAGGGACGATCTTACACATCACCTTTTACGTAACCGTTTAACATTTCACACATTATGACTTTCTAGTTGTTAAGTTTGAATAAAAAGAATAGTATCCCATTATGCAAATGCTGTTTCAAAGGTTTTTACAGAAACAATAATGCAGAACTTTGGAAACGAAGGCCTCAGACTGTGGGTTTAATCCTGTCTGAGGTCTCATTACACCGCCCTCTAATGGTCTGAGTGGGCTGCTGGGAACACTCGAGGGTCTCTGCCCACAGAAAGGCCACAGTGGAGGTGTGAAACGACAGCGTTCGGGTTATGAATAGTGTCTTCATGAGGTTTAGAGTTTAGAGAAAGCTATGGTCTTAGGACTCTTCTTCTCCATGGAGGCCTGAGCGGACTTCATCACATCTTCAGTCTGAAGCATGCTCATGTTCCAGTTGGCCTGGGAAAGAAAGAACAAGGTGTTTATTAAGATAAAGGCTGATCCATGGTCTGACTGGTGGGGTGATGTGAGAAAAATCCTCCAATAGTTTCTTATTTGTAAAGTCTGTGCTCTCACCATGTAGTCCAGCCCCTCGGCCACACTGTGGTCTCTGGAGTAGATGAGGTTGATCTTGGTGCCCTGCACAGCCACAGGGCTGCGGCCGGCGATCTCCCCCGCCATCTGCAGAGCTCCGGCCATCATCGCCTCCTTATCTGCAAACACTCGGCTGGAGGAAGCACGAGGGAAAGTGTTAAGACTGATTGCTTAACAAATAGGTAAAAGTTTCTCTTTGAAATGGAGGTGATCTTGTTATTTTTGGCTTAAAAGTGTATATTACCAATAAGGTGGCTAAAACATTGAGAGAACCAATTAGTTGTGCAGCTACTCTAGCCTATAGCCCCTATTGTTTTTTGCAGCAGGGGTCTGTAATATAAAGTAGGTCTAATTCGGAGGGGGGGGTTTTAATAAACAACAAGATTCAATAGATTAAAAAGTGGGACTTAGCCTGAACATTCCTGATTTTACACTGGTCAAACTAAAACGTCTCTGCATGTGATCCATAAAAAGTCTGTTAGCTACTCGTCTAAAACATTTGTAAGTTAAAGGTTGATGCAGCTGATCACTTTTTGACCAGGAGAAAAGGCCTACACACATCAACACTGACCAAATGAACTAAAACCAGCCTGACCTGATGGCACAGGTGTGAAAGTGTATGATCTGAAGAGAGTGCTTTACCTGACCAGACCGCTGCTCTTGGCTTCATCAGCGAACATCTTCCTGGCAGTCAGAGCCAGCTCGTTCACCAGGCTGCAGGAACACACAGATACATAGCATTTATATATAGAGAGCAGCATACATTATTTAAATCAGACTGGGAAACATTTTCAGCAGCAGTTAAAACAAGGCATTGCACATAATGTGAAAAATAAGAGTCGAACAACTATAAACATCTCAAAATATGAAATAAAACGGAACTAAAAAAGGTAAATATAATAATAACTTTATTTGTATAGCACCTTTCATACAGGGGATTGCAGTTCAGAGTGCTTTACATCAGTAAGAAATAAGACATAAAATCAGTGTAAAACAAGCAGCAAGAGCAAAGCATAAAGTGGGATAAAATAATTAAAAATAAAAACATGGGGAATAAAACATAGAGAAATAGTGCAATGTCAATCACAGAGAAATAGTGCAGTATAATAGTGTAAAGTCAGTCAAATGCTTTGGTAAAATGCCTAACGTATTGGCTTCCCTAATATTGTTGGGTAACGTGTTCCACAGTTTTGGGGCGTAGTTTACAAAGACTGCATCACCGATCTTCTTAGGACTCTTTCTGGTGACCTGGAATAGACCTGATGATCGCAGTGTTCTGGCAGGTGTGTAGTTCATTAGAGAGTCAGCAATGTAGCTGGGTCCTTGTCCATTTAGAGCTTTGTATGTAAGGAGAAGCACCTTCAAATCAATTCTGAAAGTTACAGGAAGCCAGTGTTGAGTAGCTAAGACAGGACTAATGTGTTCCCTCCTTTTGGTATTCGTCAGTAGTCTAGCTGCAGAGTTTTGAATGAGCTGGAGTCTTCCAATAGCTTTCTTGGGGAGACCAGTGAACAGTGCATTGCAGTAGTCTAGATATAAAAGCATGAATTAGCTTCTCTGCATCATTGTGATTTATGAATGGTCTTACCTTCGCTATGTTTCTGAGATGAAAGAAAGCTATTTTGGTCACTGTGGCAGCGGGGTGTGGTTAGGGCGCCGCTGCTGGTGTGAAGGGAGTGGCTCGGCCGGAGGCCAGACAGCTGATCGGAATCAGGTAATCAGTGCCGGAATAAAAGCATGTCGTAACCTGGTTCTGGTCTGTTTTGCAGTAGGCGGGATCCTGGAAGGTCGCCAAAGGACCTGTGAAGGTTCCCACACGGGCAACGTTGGAGACCCGTGTATACTTTGTTTGGAGCTAATAAACGCCTGTGATAAACCAACCTGCTCTTTCCGTCCCTATTTGAACCCTGTGTGAGCGGAGAGGCTCACAGTGGCACCTGAACAGGGACATCATGGCGGAAGGAGAAACCCCGCTGGGGCAGGCCCTCCAACGTCTCGCTCACATGCAGGAGACCACCACAGCATTGCAGCGACAGCAGAGCGAGGCTCTGCTCGGGATCGCCTCGAGCCAGCGCGAGGACCGGGCTCTCCTACGGGAGCTGCTGCAGCGTCCGACCGCTCGGGAGGCCGATCCCGCTACCAACCCGGCCCGACCGCCTTCAATTGCCCTCGAGTAATTGACGGCAGAGGATGATCCGGAGGCATACCTGGACATCTTTGAGGGCACAGCGGCGGCGTGCGGGTGGCCGGAGGAGGAGTGGGCAGCGCGGTTATTGCCTCTGCTATCTGGTGGTGCGCAGCTAGCCGCCCACAGCCTGCCAGCAGCCTCTCGGCATGTGTACCGGCATCTGAGGAAGGCCATACTGGACCGGCTTGGCAGCACGCCAGAGGGACATCGCCGCCGGTTCCGGGCCCTCCCCTTCGAGGACGCTGACCGGACCTTCTCCTACGCGCAGCGGCTCCTGGATGCAGCGAGCCGCTGGCTCCAGCCGGGGGTGCGCTCCGCTGAGGAAGTCGTCGGGCAGGTGGCGCTGGAGAAGTTAATCGCCGGCCTGCCATCTTCGATGGCGAATTGGGTCCAGTGCCATCACCCAGCCAACCTGGAAGCAGCCGTCGTCCTCGCGGAGGACCACCTCTCGCTTCCCCGGCGGAGCATGAAAGAGGAGCGCCGACCACCAGCCGTTTCAGCGGGCCGACCCGTCCCAGCCCCAGCCCCGAGGAGGAGGTTTCCGGGAGCAGCTGCCCTTCCCTCCCCACCACCACACGGCCCCAACCCTGCAGCCCCGACACTTTCCCCCCAAGCCCTACCTTACCTTCCTGTTTTTATCTCTCCCCAGGGTCCGGACTATGCTTCTGGTCGTCCGGCACCACGGGGGGCTCCTCAGACGTCAGGGCAGGATTGCTGGCGGTGCGGGCAGCCCGGCCACTTCCGACGGGAGTGCCCTCTCATGGAGCTGGTTCGGGTTGCGGGACCGCCAGCCTCCCCCGATTTGGAAGGGACGTACCGTATACCGGTATGTATACAGGGGGTTACACACCAGGCTCTGATGGACACGGGCTGTAATCAGACGATGATCCATCAGCGCTTGGTTTGGCCTGGGGCATTGATTGAAGCATCGTGGGTGAAGGTGAGGTGTGTGCATGGGGATATTCACCAGTACCCGGAGGTGACGCTGGAAATTTCTTATAAGGGGAAAAAGCATAGAGTCAGGGCTGGAGTTAGCACTCGCCTTACAGTACGTCCACACAGCAGCTTTTCAAAAATCTTGAAAATCTTGGAGCTGGGCGTGTCTGAAAGCTTGGGGATTTTTTGCGAGCAACGCGACCAACAACCAATCACATGAATCTCCCGCCCCCGACATACAAAGCGAAAAAAAAATGGGGATTTTATGCGAGCAATATATATATATATATATATAAACTCCCCAAACAGGCGAAAACCTACCAGTTTCACCCACTGTCTCTGCCACCTCCCTCCATGCCTGGTTCCTCCGGTTTGTATCCCGTTAATAGTTCTGGTCGTAAAGAACCGGGTGATTTGCTACCGTAATTTCTCGTTTGGAATATGAGGAAATGAACTGCGGTCTGGTTCTCCCTGCTTACACGCGGTTTGATTGGCTAGCGCTTCTACTGTCAGATTTGCATAAACGTGATTTGATTGGCTGACGCTTCCAGCTCAGCTTCAAAAGTTGAACATTGCTCAACTTTTGAATCCTGGAAGTAATTCGGCGAAAAGCGAGGCAAAGTGACGTCATCCCCATTCAAAGTCAATGGGCAGAGAAGCGTTGGAAGCGGTGGAAGATTCGTCTAAAGCTGCTCGGTACGTCCACACAGCAGCTTTTGGACGTACCGTTACGCACCCCCTCATTTTGGGAACGAATTGGCCGGGGTTTGCTAAGCAAGCGGGGGCTATGGGGGTGCGTTCACGGACGGCAGGGAAATGTGAGTTGTGTGCTGTGTTTAGTGGAGAGTCGGAGGCGGCTGACGACGTCGAGGGGGAAACGGACACGGAGGGGGCCGCGGAGGTCCCTCTGGACCCGCTGGTGTTTCCCGTGGAGGATTTCCCCCTTGAACCGTCGAGGGACGAGACCCTTCAGCACGCCTTCGGCCAGGTGGTGAGTATTGATGGCTCCCAGCTACACCCAAACGCAGCACTCACTCACCCACACTTTACGGTGGTTAGGGCTGTATCGTGTAAGCCGTGACACACAGACAGGAGAGATAAATACCCAGTTGTTGGTGCCAAAAAGCCGTCGGGAAATGGTTTTCCAGGCGGCTCATTATAACCCCATGTCAGGTCAACTAGGGTACGACAAATCACTAAACCGGATAATGGCCCGATTTTATTGGCTGGGCATTCGCGCAGATGTGAAGCGGTGGTATGCATCTTGCCGTGAATGTCAGCTGGTTAACCCGCCGGCTATCCCCAGAGCGCCTTTGCGCCCGTTACCATTTATTGAGGTGCCTTTTGAGAGAGTTGGTATGGACCTCATCGGGCCATTAGACCGGAGTGCACAGGGATATCGCTTTGTACTAGTCCTAGTGGATTATGCAATGCGACATCCCGAAGCAGTGCCGCTGCGTAATATCTCTGCAAAGAGCGTCGCGCAGGCACTGTTTCACATTATCTCCCGAGTCGGGATCCCGAAAGAGATCCTGACTAACCAGGGCACACAGTTTATGTCACGCACACTAGCTGTATGAACTACTGGTCAATACGGACTAGTGTTTACCATCCGCAGACCGACGGCCTGGTGGAACGGTTTAACAAAACACTAAAGAACATGGTTCGTAAGTTCGTTCACGAAGATAGTCGTAATTGGGATAAATGGCTAGATCCTCTGTTGTTTGCAGTGCGGGAGGTGCCCCAGTCCTCCACAGGATTTTCTCCCTTTGAGCTGTTATTTGGTAGGAAGCCCCGGGGTGTTTTGGACCTAGTTAAGGAAAACTGGGAGGAGGGTCCAAGCACCAGTAAAAACGAAATACAGTACGTTATGGACCTGCGAGCAAAACTCCACTCACTGGGGCAGATATCACGGGAGAATTTGCTCCAGGCTCAGGAACGTCAGCAGCGCCTGTACAACAGAGGGTCGAAACTGAGACAATTTTCACCGGGAGACAAAGTGCTTGTATTACTCCCATCCTCTAGCTCTAAATTACTCGCCAAGTGTCAAGGACCCTTCGTGGTCACACGACGAGTGGGGGACGTCGATTATGAGGTGGTGCATTCTGACAGGGGGGGAGCAACACAGATTTACCACCTTAACCTCCTGAAAGCTTAGAGGGAGGTGGCGTCTGTTTCTCTAGCCACCACGGTGATTGAGAGAGATGAGTTGGGACCAGAGGTCATTAAAAGCAACAAATTAGCCCCGGTCTGTTGTGGTGACAATCTCTCACCGGGCCAGAGAGCAGACGTTGCTTCGTTGCAAAGGCAGTTTGCCGACGTGTTCTCTCCGCTGCCAGGGCGCACCTCTCTCATACACCACCGCATAGAAACGCCCCCGGGCGTGGCCATTCGTTCACAGCCCTATCGGCTGCCTGAACATAAGAGGAAAATTGTTCAGGCGGAGCTTCAGGCTATGCTAGAAATGGGAGTGATAGAAGAGTCCACCAGTGACTGGTGTTGCCCCGTCGTGCTGGTACGTAAGTCCGACGGGTCAATCCGGTTCTGTGTGGACTACCGCAGGGTGAACGAGGTGTCCAAATTCGATGCTTATCCAATGCCCCGGGTCGACGAACACCTGGATCAGCTTTTTGGTTTATACCAATTCATCACACTTCCTTTCGGGTTGTTCGGAACTCCAGCCACCTTCCAGCGGCTCATGGACCGGGTGCTGCGTCCCCACTCTGCATATGCTGCTGCTTACTTGGAAGATGTCATCATTCACAGTGAGACATGGGAGCAGCAGATGGGGGCAGTGCTCGAGTCTCTGAGGCAGGCGGGGTTCACGGCCAACCCGAAGAAGTGTGCGGTTGGACGGAGGGAGGTACGGTATCTGGGGTACCACTTGGGCGGCGGGCAGGTGCGGCCACAGGTAGAGAAAACAAACGCCATTTCAGCCTGCCTGGCGCCCAAGACGAAAAAAGAGGTCAGGAGGTTCATGGGGCTGGCCGGCTACTACAGGCGGTTCATCCCGTCCTTTTCGGAGCTGACCAGTCCCCTGACCGACCTGACCCGAAAGGGTGCTTCAGATCCGGTCCAGTGGACGGAGCGGTGTCAGCTGGCGTTTGAGAGGGTTAAAAAAGCCCTCTGTGGTAAGCCGCTTCTGTATTCTCCTGACTTCTCTCTCCCTTTTGTGTTGCAGACCGACGCCTCGAACAGTGGGGTGGGGGCCGTTTTGTCCCAGCAAGTAGAGGGGGTCGACCGCCCCGTACTGTACATTAGCCGTAAGCTCGCCCAGAGGGAGGTGAACTACAGTACGGTGGAAAAGGAGTGCCTCGCCATACGGTGGGCGGTCGGCGCCCTGCGGTACTACCTCCTGGGGCGCCCTTTCACCCTCTGGTCGGACCATGCCCCGCTCCAGTGGCTCCACTGCATGAAGGATGCCAACGCTCGGATCACTCTGTGGTATCTGGCGTTACAGCCTTTCAACTTCACAGGCCGGGTAACCGGATGGTCGTGGCTGATTTCCTCTCTCGCTCAGCGGAGGGGGGGGGGGGGGGGGAGAGGGGAGAGAGAGTCAGCTTACGGCCAGTAGGATCCCGGTGGGGGGTATGTGGCAGCTGGGTGTGGTTAGGGCGCCGGCTGCTGGAGTGAAGGGAGTGGCTCGGCCGGAGGCCAGACAGCTGATCGGAATCAGGTAATCAGTGCCGGAATAAAAGCATGTCGTAACCTGGTTCTGGTCTGTTTTGCAGTAGGCGGGATCCTGGAAGGTCGCCAAAGGACCTGTGAAGGTTCCCACACGGGCAACGTTGGAGACCCGTGTATACTTTGTTTGGAGCTAATAAACGCCTGTGATAAACCAACCTGCTCTTTCCGTCCGTATTTGAACACTGTGAGCGGAGAGGCTCAGTCACTTTGTTTAAATGGGCGTTGAAGTTCAAATCTGAGTCCAGGATGACACCGAGACTTGTCACCTCCGGTTTAATCCAAGTGGTTAAGATTCCTAGATTATTTCTTAGCATCTCTCTTTTTGATTTGGGGCCAACAAGTAGGACTTCAGTTTTGTCCTCATTCAATTTAAGAAAATTATCGTTCATCCATTTGTTTATTGCTGTCAGGCAGTTGGTAATGGAGTTTATGGCTGTCACATCATTTGGTTCAGCGGATATGTACAATTGTGTATCATCCTGATGATGTCGCCGAGCGGTAACATATAGAGAGAAAAGAGTAATGGGCCTAAACAGCTCCCTTGTGCAACCCCGTAGCGGCTTTCAAGTTTCTCTGATGTATGGCCTCCTGGACTAATATAGAACATCCTTCCTCTGATATATGTTTTGATCCAGTTCAGCACGCAGCCAGAGAAACCAATAAGCTTTTCAAGTCGATTTATTAGGATGTTGTGATCAATAGTATCAAAAGCTGCACTGAGATCTAATAGGATAAGGATGGAGATGTTATTTGCATCAGAGTTGAGTCTGAGGTCACTAATTACCTGTGAGTGCAGTTTCCGTACTGTGGTATCTTCTGAAACCTGACTGAAACACTTCTAAGATGTTGTTTTCTTTAAGATAGGAATTGATTTGGACTTAGACAATTCTTTCCAATATTTGACTGATAAATGGTAGATTTGATATTGGTCTGTGGTTTGCTACTGTGTTGTTATCCAATGTAGGTTTCTTTAATAGAGGCTTTACAACAGCTGTTTTAAAGGCATCAGGGAAGACGCCAGTTTTAAGGGATGTGTTTATAATGTCCAGGACCGGAGATGCTATCAAACACTCGCTTAAAGAATGTTGTGGGGATAGGATCAATGTCTGAGGTTGTGGAGTTTGCTTCTGAGACAGTTTTACACAGTTCGCTTAGTGTGATGCATGTGAAGTTACTCATGGTTACATTACATACTCTACTGAGATCGGTTTCATCTCCACCTCCACTAGTATTGATACTAGCTCTGATTGAAGTTATTTTAAACAGAGCAAATTCTTCACATTTAGCTGTTGGGGAGGGGTGGGGGGGGCAGAGACAGTGTTTAGCAGCTGATCGATAGTGGAGAAAAGGACTAATATAGAAATAATCTTTCCTTGCTCGTCGGATGGTTCTGTTAAAGACAGTTAAAGCATCTTTGTAGATTTCACAGCAGATAGTGGTTTTTGTTTCCCTCCATTTTCTCTCTGCTGCACGACATTTCCTTTTTTCTTCTTTGACACCATTATAGTTCAACCAGGGGGAGGCTCTGGTTGTCGATTTCTTTTTAGTTTTTAGTGGGGCAACAGAATTTAATACAGCTGATAGTGCATCATTGAGATGTTCTACCATTTCATTCAGAGAGCTGTCATGACTGTGTGGTTCATAGAGTCTGATGAGATCGGTGAACTTTGATTCAGCCATGTCGTTAAGGAGCCTTTTTTTAACTATGACTTCTTTTTTTGTTTTAGTAAGGGTTATTTCAGCATCAAAGAATATACAGTGATGGTCGGAGAGAGGTAGCTCAGTTATTGAGATATTATTGATGTTCAGCCCAGTTGTTATCACTAAGTCTAATGTGTCACCATGTCGATGAGTTGCATTTATTATATGCTGTGTTAGATCAAAGCTATCTAGTAGATTTGCAAGCTCTATAGCTTTGGAGTCCGCTTTTTTATTTATATGACTATTCAGGTCTCTGTTTAGGATCACCTTATCGTAATTGGTAACACATAGTGAGATCAATTCAGAGAACTCTTGTATAAATAATGGTGAGTGTCTAGGTGGACGTTATATTGTGACAATTATGGTTGATTCAGTTTTTAGTTCGATGGCTAGATATTCCATCGACATGAACTCACCTAGTTCTGTTATTCTGAACAAAAATGTTGAGGAAAAAATGGCTGCGACCCCTCCTCCTCTTCGGTTCTTTCTGGGCAGTTGATAAAAGCTATAGTTTGGTGGACAGGTCTCTCTCATTATTGATGTAGCTGTGTCGTTATTAAGCCATGTCTCCACTAAGCAGATGCAATCTAAGTTATTTTCTTTAATCAGATCATTAACTAAAAAGGTTTTATTATTCAGAGTTCTGACATTTAGGAGGGCTAATTTTATTTGTTGGACTTCTATGTCATGAGAGGAGATCTGCTTTGGCTGGACTTTGATCACTTTGAGGTTAACGGCACGTGCAGGCCTATTAGATGGTGCATAGTTTTTACCATGCCATTGACTGGTTAAGATTACTGGTATGTTGGAGATGGCATGGCTTCTGTACTATCGTTGTTTTTCTTCGGGCAGTGAGTCCACTGAGATTGCACTGAGTTCAAGATGTTGTTTCGTGGAAGTCAGTGGGTTGCAACTTGCTTGTGTCCATGCAAGAGGTTGTGTCATTCGATTTAGATGGAGCAGAGATTGGGGCTTGATTCTGTCCACTTAAGGAGGTCAAGAGCAGGTGACTGATGTTTGCTGTTAGTAGTCGAGAACCTCTATAATTTGGGTGAAGTCCATCAGATGCAAAGCGGTCCCCACAATTCCAGAAAATATTGAAATTGTCAATGAATCTCAGTTTGTGTGAGTGACAGACAGATGCCAGCCAGGTGTTGAAAGACAGGAGTCGACTGAATGCCTCTTTTCCTCTACGATAGCAAGTAATTGGTCCACTGATGGATACATCCTGATGTTCGGTATATATAAACAAGTTGACTGTGAAAGACAAGAATCTGTAGACTGTCTGACGAATAAACACTATGAAGGCAGGGCCAAATCACAGCTAGCAAAATGTAAAGGTTGGATATTATTTACATATAGGCCCATTCCCAAACCGCCCCCCTACACCCTACCTTTCCGTTTGCGCGTTCACGCGGAGGGTCCGCCATATTAAGGGCTGTTCCAAAGCAACGAGTGTGGAGCGGTGTGGAGGGGGAGTGGGCTATCAAGCCCTCAAACAGCGAGTCTGCAGCGATGCTGACTTGAGACCGGTCTCTACCTGACCGGAGTCCCGCTGTGTGTGTCCGTCAGGAAACACGCTGTTTACAAGTAGTTCCAGCAAACATCCACTGATAAACTGCGATGTTAACAACCTCATGATGACCTCATATGTTTTAACTTAGGATCAAACCTGTGTTTAGTCTAGAAAAAGGTAAATGTGTGCATTTTATTATAAAGTTGTGTATATTTACAGACTGTTGCAAAAACTAAGAAGCTTATAAACATCAGGTTTAAAACTAAAAGAACAAGATGAAAGATGTTTGGAGTTTTATTTGAATTATTAATTTAAACTTTTTGTCTAAGACATGCTGATTTGAAACCGTTGTTACATACAGTTACGGCATTTCCTGTTTCTGCTGGAGAGAGGGGAGGCCGTCCCAAAGCTTGCTGCTGTATTTATACCCTTAACTCTTAATGGAGGGAACTTCATTCAGCTGCGAGTGTGGCTACAGACGGAGTTCACTCCGTCACCGAGGGGTGATTTGGGATTGGGCCTTAGTGTGCACGGAATAGCATTTTATACTGGAACATGCATTTCCTGCTGAAAATGCGTGCGAATGCTGTAAACTGTGTACATTTGTTGCTGAATTTAGCTGAAAAAGCTGAATATTGTATTAGTTGAATGGTCTCTGCTTTAGCTACAAAAACCAAGTCAGTGTGTTGCTGAACTTAGCGGAGAAATGCAGAAAAGTGAAATGATTTTAATCAAAATTGTTACAGCTCAAATGCATTGCAATGATTTTGTTGGAAACTTGAAAGTGAAATGTTAAACTGGAAAAGTAGGAAGAATAGTGAAGAAAACCTCAAACAGCGAGTCTGCACCCGGAGCCTGTTTTTCAGGTCTCAGGCTCGAAAATGACATGCCCAGAACAAATGACCATATCTTCACTTCTAAAAGGGGTCAATTAATAATCTTTTTTCTCAAAGCAATGATAAACCTGTGAGTTGGATGTAGAAAAGTGAGAATCAATATAGATGTTTTTATTTTAAAGTAAATTCAGATTGAACATAGTAAAACATTTTTAATTATAGTGTCCGTCCAAAAAGAAAACATTACTTACAGTGAAAACCACCCTTGAATGATGGGATAGTAGACAAAAAGTTAGGAATCCAAACTATAACATATAAGTACCCTGTATCAAGATTGATGCAAAACAAGTTAAATGAGACCTTTTTAGAGTGGTTTAGGAACAAATTGGGTGTATTTGCCATATCTCTGGAACCCATTGGTTGATTTTGGTGATTGACACCTCTTTTGAACCGTTAGAGCCAATAGAATCGAGGGGAAGTTCCTAAATCCAACTACACGTTACCATGGAGGAGTGTGAGTGATGCGCACGCAGTTTGCCCAAACCGAAAGCTACGTTACGCTCTGAAAACTGAAAACTAGGCTTAATGACATAAATATTATTATGGATTATCAGTAATCATTTCAAAGTGACACAGAGACATTGGATTAACCTTCAGCTGCGTTTTAATGCCTTTGAACACAACTTTTGATCAGAAAACAGTGATAATAGTGATGATAGTTATACCATTGGAATCTGTGGAATCTCATCTATCAGATTATATCTTGTTTGTGCAGATCCGATGAAGTATAAAATATCGCTAACGTGAGTTATGTGCTAAGTGTGTTAGCACTCTTTCGCTTAGTGCTAATTCAGAGGCTTGGCATTAGACTTGTGTTTCGTTTCGGTAAAACATTTTCATATCGTCAGTTAGCTGAGTTTCTTCCCGTTAAGTGGGTATGACACATTAATAGGTTGTTAAATGTTAAGAAGCCCTGAGACACAGTTTCGTGAATATTGTTGTGTACCGGGCTTAACAGGTTAATATTTAAAAGAAAAGGTTTAAAAAAGATATAAACAACAACATGTATAGCCACAATGTCCTGAAAGAGCTCAATAATTTGATAGTTGAATGGTTTATAGCTGAAAGTAGGCTGAAGGAGTTGGATATTAAATGTAAGTAGTGAATGAATGTGTATTAAGAAGAGAAAAGAAAGTAAAAACGCTTTGAAAAGCAGCAGAATATTTTAACTGCAAACTTTTGAACTAAAACCATACGTACACCAACTCAATATGTGGAACGTGTTGAAGTCAGTATGAAGTCTCCATCAAACAGAAAAGAATAGGCTGAGACAGTCTGTTAAACTCCAGTCTGTGTGTTTGAGGTGACGACGTTATCAAACACCTGTGTGTGAGCCCAGAGATCAAAGGTTACCATGGAGATGTGCAGTGAAAGGAGAGCCTTTCCATTGTTCTGAATGAGAGATAAACCTCTTACATTTCTAACTATAGTTTAAAAATGGTAGCAGCTATCGGTAAAATGTCAACGTGTGGTGCATGTCAGGACCCTGAGGAGCGTCTGAGTCTGCTTTTTTTGGTGTACTTTTGGGTCAATAATGTGGCATTTTTGGCAGATTTACTAAAGGTGTGCAGCTGGTGCTCTCAGGATAGATCAGGCTGAATTTACAATGGGCCTCAATGGAGACATGTTGAAAGTTTTTGTCACTTCATGCCCTCAAGAGGCATTTTTGTTTTGTTAATTGTTTTTGCTTAATTTTTTTTTTCTTCAACGTAGGAGTGGTTTTCCTACGTTTTTCATGAAAAATGATGTCCAAGCCTCTCTGAAGAACCAGCACCTTACCGTGGTAGAGAGGTTTGTGTGCCCTGATGAACCTGGGGGCTGTGTTGTCTGGAACCTTGTGTTCCTGGTAGGGTCTCCCATGGCAAATTGGTCTCAGGCAAGGGGCCAGACTAAGATTGGTTCAAAAGACCTCATGAAAGACGATACAAGAAGTGAGGATACCCGCCCGGAGGAAACCCGGGGTCCCCTTCTGGTATAACCATGACATTTGTTATTTTAGAATTAAAATGATCAACTAGCTCATTTACTGAGAAGTTAGCATGGGCAAGTGAGGGAGTAAAAATCTGGGCAAACATTTCTTGTGCATTTTCAGTTAAGTGACGTCTAGTGGTTACCTCTTTCTTAACAGTTGTATGGACGGTAATAGAGCTCTCAAAGAAAACACAGGAATGGTCGGAGAGCGCAACATCAGTCACCACAAGCTTAGAAATGTTCAGACCCTTTGATACAATTAAGTCCAGGGTGTGCCCCTTATTGTGCGTCGGACCCTTGACATGCTGAGTCAGTCCAAAATTGTCGATAACACAAAACAGTTCTTTAGCCCCTCTGTCCTCAAGGTTGTCAACATGGATATTAAAATCGCCAATAATGATTAAACGGTCAAAGTCAATACACACTATAGACAACAACTCGGTAAAATCATCAATAAAGCTTGCACAGTATTTGGGTGGTCTGTAGATGTTTAGGAAAAGAGATCGAAAGGAGCATTTCAACTGAAGGGCCACATATTCAAAATAAGCAACGTTTCCATACATAGTCTGCTTGCATTAAACAAAATAGCTACTCCACCCCCTTTCTTATGTAGTCTTGCCTGACTCATAGAAATAATCGGGCTGTATTGTTAGACCCCACATGGACGATTAGACGATTGACAGACGACGGGAGTGAGTGCAGCAGCCCCGGGAGTTTCTCCAGGATAACCGGGACGGTGGCTCCAGGGAGGGCAGCGTGCGGCCCGCGTTGAAAATCGGATGTTTCTGATTATGGAATCTGGAATTATTAATGTGGTTGGGGCGAACAGGGGACGAGGGGGTGCCGGTGATTGAGGATGTGGTGATCGAGCAGAAACAGCTGGGCTCGGAGAGGATTTTCTTGCCGGCTCAGGGCCCGAAAAACTTCCCGAGTGTCTCAGCACGGCCTCTTTGAGGAGTCTACGACGTGAAGAGGTGGTCGCCGGACGGGATGAGGGACGTCGAGTTGACTTCACAGTGGCCTGGGAAGCAGCACAAATGCTGTCGGCTGCCGGCGTAGAAGTTGCAGAGGCGGCAGGGTGCAGATCTGGACGGGTCAGGTGCCGCGGGAGCATCAGCTGGACGGGCCGGATCATCTGGACGGGCCAGCGCCGCGGGAGCATCATCTGGACGGGTCAGTGCCGCGGAGGCATCAACCAGATGGACCGGATTGTCGGACAGGGCCGCGAAGCGGTTCCGAAGGCCCAGGCGAGGCGGTGAAGTTACTCCATTCAAAAAGCTCCTGCGCACCACCTCAGACCACGACTGCTGGTGGCTAGGTGTCGAGCAGTCGGAAGGCCGCGGACAGGTGGAAGGATCCCACAGAACTGTGTCATGGATAGTTGCACTGAACGAGGCAAGCTGTTTAGACTGCACCGATGCTACCTCCATGAGACCGGACACGAGAGAGTCTTTTTCTTTCAGCTTGTCAGAAAGCCATCGGATATCCTCCTTAAGGTCTGTTATCTGTTTCTTTGCTCTTTGAAGTAGCGCATCATCCTCAGGGTGTTTTGATGGCATTCTTGAGTGTGAAAGGTTTAGGGCAATTACTGTCCCATGCAGTGCTGGAATTGGGCCGGTACTCACCGGTACGCAGTACCGGCACTTCTGGTTCTGACCCATGGAGTACCGGCACTTCTTGCTCAGTACCGGCATGCTGGCGGTACTCCGGTACTCATGCACCGTGCCAGTACTCAACACTCTCCCGCCGTTCTTATTATACATCCATATATATATATATACAGCCGCCCGGTACTCAGTAGATGCGTCATGAGGTGCCGACCGGACATTCTCATCGCTCTAACCGCTGGAGTTTCACAGCGGCTGTCAGCTGTTTACTCCTGTCATTCAAACAGAACGTGCTGGGAGAGGGGGCGGGGCTTATCTTCTCCATGTAAAAGCTGTGGTGGAAAACGACTATGTCAAAATTAACCTATTTGACCGTGATTTAATAGTAATACACGTTTCAAAATAATAATAATAATAATGCCGAAGTAACAACATACTGAAAACTGTTAGTAAAACCATGTTTTAATGCTTTACAATTTACATACCTAGATGCACGTGTGTTGTGTTTATGCAGTGCAACTCCCACCCAGTGGGTGGCTATGTAGAGTGATAGAACAGAGCAGGCACGCCCCCGAGAGAAGGAAAGCAAGTCACGTCACAAATTAGCATTTCTAAAATGTTAGCGTGGATTAATAAAAGTGCAAAAAGACAGCGGTTGTCGCCGGAAGAAACTTCAAATACAGAGAATGCTGTGCCTGTGTTGGAAATTGTGTCTGATGGGGAGCTTTCTTTGGTTGATCCTCCTGCTCCAAGTTCTAGTGCATTAGCATTAGCACTAGCTCCGCCGCCTCCTCCAGAGCCTCTAAAGTTAGCTGCTGCTGGCGCAAACTGCCACCACCAACACCGGGCAAAGCGATGCACCTGACTGCTGGACAACGGACCAGGTGCAATATTTTTGCAAGACCAATGCATGGCTCCTTCTTAAAGATAAGAAGCTAGGATGTCGGATATGCAGAGATGTCAAATCTTTGGGAATACACACTGGACAAGGACTGAAACTGTCAACTGAATGGGGTGAGTGTGCAGTGGTCTCATTTCGGTGTTGACAAGGGCAAACAACAAGCTAGCCTGAGAAAAAAAAATCAAAGAACATAAAGAATCACAAGCCCATGTAAAAGCTGCTGACATCCTTACATCTGCTTCACGTGAAACTATTCAACATCAAGTGCAGTCTATGCATAAATCTGAATTAGACACTACTATCAGAGTTTTTCGAACGGCATATACAATTGGCAAACATAGCCGGCCATTCACAGACATGCCAATTGATTTGAATGTACAGAAACTGAATGGGCTGAACGTGGGCAGGGTTTTGCACTCCAATAAAACCTGTGGCGAAATCATCGACCACATAGCTCATGAGCTGAAGAAAAAAATGGCAAAAGACATTACAGAAAACCAAAGAAAACTCTGTGTTTTGGTCGATGAATCTACCACTATTAGTGGTAAAACGGTGCTTGTTGTGTGTCTACGCTCAGCATTAGCTGAGGCTGAGCCCGAAACGTTTTTTTGGGAGCTGATCGAGTTGGATGGAACACGGCTGATGACATCACAAAGGCGTTAATGAGTGTCTTGGAAGAGATTTTAACGAGACTTTTTAGGTCAGTGTTTCGTTTCTTTTGCATGTGATGGGGCTTCAGTCATGCTAGGGAAGAGAACAGGCGTTGCTACCCAGTTGTGTAGTAAATTCCCAAGCCTGTTTGTGTGGCACTGCCTCCAATCATCGTCAAGAGCTGGCAGTTGGGGATGTGGTCAAGGAGGTCTCAGGGCTCAATCATTTCCAGATCTTTTTTGACAAACTCTATTCCTTGTTCCATGCCTCCCCCAAAAATCAGAGGCAGTTTAGCGCAGTGTGCGCAAGCAGTCGGACAGCGTCTCCTGGTGATAGGGCGTGTTTTGTCCATCCGCTGGGTGGCTTCAAGTGAAAGGAGCGTCAGAGCAGTCTGGGAAAACTACCGAGTGCTTCATGATCACTTCACAAATGCTGCAAACGACACGAGCAGGGATTCCAGAGACAGAGCAAAGTACAAGGGCCTGGATGATGTGCTCACATCTGCAACGTTTGTCAGCAATCTGGGACTGATGTACGATGCGCTCACAGAGCTCAGCGACCTCTCTCGGCAACTCCAAAAAAGAGAGATGACACTGCCTACAGCAGATAGGCTCTTAACTCGAGAAATACGAGTTTTTTGAATCCATGGTCACCATGCTTGGCCCACACATGACTACAGTTCATACAGCTCTAGCTGAGAAGTCCTTCAAGGGTGTTGCCCTGCGTGAGAATGGCAGGCTTGTACAGATTCATGCAGGTCAGTTTTTCCGCAGTATGGTAGAGAATCTGAGACACAGAATGACTTCCACAACCTCCTCTCATGTCAGCACAAGAGAAATCCCATTACATGGCCGGGAGGCCCGGGACAATCAGCTAATCCAGGACATGAAAGTTATCCATCCTGGAAGTTGGCCTGAAGAGGAGTTAGACGTACAGTATGGGGACGTAGAGGTGCTACGTTTGTGCGAAGTGCTGAAAGTGGACAGAAGAGAGACTGTTCAGGGCTTTCGCGAATACAAGGAAACCAGGGCATCCCGTACACCTGCTGCCATGGAGCCTCTACTGAAAGCAGTCCGAACCATCGCTGTCTCCACTAGTGAGTGTGAGCGGGCATTCAGCTGCATGAACGATATCCTTACTGCAAAAAGGAATGCTCTCTCTGTCAGCCGACTGTCCAGCCTGGTTTTCATTAAATGTAATGGACCATCACTAGGACAGTTCAATCCGGAACAGTATGTGAGGTCCTGGCTGGCAAAGGGAAGGAGAAGTGCTGATGAAAGAGCCTGTCCAGCTCCAGCCCCTGATACTGATGTCCCCAAGGCCTTCTGGAGCCTTTTCTAACAATGTGAAGTATATTGCAAAGCAGCTCACCCAGTGAGAAGACTTTTGGCATAATGTGCCGATTTGTACAGATCCTGGAGATAGAAGGACTTCAGACCAACTAGGGAGTTATCTGATCAGCTTGGTGTTCAATGTAACTCTTTACCATGGCTCATTTTAGATTGTGCAAATTTTGCATTTGTTTTACATGTTCTTTGTTCATGCTCTTTATCATTTTTCTGAGTTGGAAAGTTAGATTGCATCATAGTTTACTTTATACATATTTGTATTCTTCAGTGGTGAAGTATATTGCAAAGCAGCTCAGCCATGTGAGAAGACTTTTGGCACTTTTTTCGTTTTCTGAGTTGGAAAGTTAGATTGCATTCAAAATGTACAGAAATACTTAATTTTGTTAAAGCTTTTTATAAAAAATGCTTCTGACCAGAGCTTTGTTTCCTTGTCATTAATGTTGAACACCACCAGAGGGGCTCTCACCTGAAAGGTCTCTGCTTCATGTGTCTTCAGCAGAAGATCTAGACTTTGATTGCTATATTTTCAGTTAATATTGACCTTACTGAGCTTTAGCCATATCCGCTGCCTATCATAAAAATGTTAAGTACAGTGAACCTTTCTAAAATATACAGTAGTAAAGAGACAAACCCACCAGCATTATAGTAGCCAAATTCTTGTTTGTGGGCTGTATATATACAATTGACTTGAAAAAGTTGCTGATTTTAGAGTACTGGCACCTTTTTCATTCCAATTCAAGCACTGGTCCCATGCACCAATGCCAAACTGCGTCAAGATGTTGTATAAATAGGGATGGCTAAATGTTTGTAAGCAGGAGAGTTAGATGCTAACAGATGCCAGATGCTAACAGGTAGTGGGAGCCTGTAAAAATTGCGACTGCCTCTCAGAGTCCGATCATTTAAGTGATCGCTTTCTACGGAAGAGGATTCTGGGCATACAATCTAGTAATTCTTTATGTTAGTGGGCTAACTGTAGTGTGATTACTGATTTTTATAAAAGTAACGAAGTAACGCGTGTCGGGCAATGTTAGTAACGTAATGTGATTGAATGATGAGGAGGCTGTGGCTAAGTGGGTAGTGTGCTGGACTTGGAATCAGGGGGTAGCAAGTTCGAGTCCCACTGCAGTCAGCATGTCGTTGTGTCCCTGGGCAAGACACTTCACCCCAAATTGCTCGTGTGGGGATTGTCCACAGTACTGAATGTATGTAAGTCGCTTTGGATAAAAGCGTCTAACAAATGACATGTAATGTAATGATTACTGAATTATAAAAGTAACGCGTTACCGACAAAAGTAATATTATTATTACCCAACTCTGCCCTTAACGAGCTGCGCAATACACACTAATGTTAAAATCTGAAGAAGGCCTCTTTACCAAGCTCCAAACTATATATATTTCAAAAAGTCTAAAATATATAAAAAAATCTGAAGAACAAGTTTTATAGCTGAATGTCTTGTGATCATTTTAAAGTTGGGATGAAGTCTCTAGCTGAAAGTATGTGGAAGGAGAAGCATTTGGCGCAAGGTGTAGGTAAAAGAGGATTTGAATGTTCCTCCCATTGAGTTACATGTTAAAAAAAGAGTTTAAAACGCTGAATATTTCAAAAAGTATAAAATATTTTGAAAAAGTTGAAAGTTTCCCATCATGTGCTGAAAAGGCTGAATATTTTTGATATTTTAATGGTTTCTGTAGCTGAAAGTATGCTGAAGTTATATCGTTAAAACTTACGGAAGAACTGCAGGTGAAATAATATGAAGTTGAAGAATAAGGATTTGAAGAACAATAGTGCCAAGTGTCATGAAGTGACAAAAACGTTCAACATGTCTCCATTAAGGCCCATTGTAAATTCAGCCTGACCTGTCCTCAGAGCGCCAGCTGCACACCTTTAGTAAATCTGACAAAAATGCCACATTATTGACCCAAAAGTACACAAAAAGCACACTTCAGACGCTCAGGGTCCTTGACATGCTTCACGGCGTTGACAGCAGTTAGAAATGTAACACACAGGTGTTTGATAACATCGTCACCATGGTAACCTTTGATCTCTGGGCTTACACAGGTGTTTGGTAATGTTGTCAGCTCAAACACAAACACACAGACTGGAGTTTAAAGACTGTCCCAGCCTATTCTTTTCTGACTGATGGAGACTTCAACAGGTTCCACATATTTTATACATTATTGGTGACGTATGGTTTTAGTTCAAAAGTTTGCAGTTAAAATATTCTGCTGCTTTTCAAAGCGTTTTTACTTTATTTTCTCTTTCTTTCTCTTACAATTCACTACTACTTACATTTAATATCTAACTCCTTCAGCCTACTTTCAGCTACAGAAACCATTCAACTATATCTACATTATTCAACTATTTCAGGACATTGAGGCTATACATGTTGTTGTTTATACCTTTTTCAAACCTTTTCTTTTAAATATTAAGCTTCTTCACTATGTTTCCTACGCTTCCAGTTTAACATTTCACTTTTAAGTTTTCAACAAAGTCATTGCAATGCATTTGAGCTGTAACCATTTGATTCAAATCATTTCACTTTTCTGCATTTCTCCGCTAAGTTCATCAACACACTGACTTGGTTTCTGTAGCTAAAAGCAGCTACAGAGACCATTCAGCTAATAACATGTTCAGCTTTTTCTGCATTTTCAGCTAAATTCAGCAACAAATGTTCACAGTTTACAGCATGTGCACGCATTTTCAGCAGGACATTTTCACGCATTTTCTAGTTAAATATAAGTGTACATTTTACAGTGTGAAGTTCTAAGTCCAGTTAACAAAAGAGGAGCTGTGGAGCAGTGAGCTCTGCAGCCAGAGGGGAGGAGTTATTGCAGTCTGCAGGAAGGACATTATAATGTCTGGAGTTTTTTATCAGTTATTTTTTTGCTACATATACATTTGACTGTTTATATATCAATGATTGCTCATCTTGTGTGTTTCCCCAGGCCAGAGGTGTGCTGACCATCTACTGTAGGTCCCCATTTCCAAACCTCTGAACTAACCTTTAACACCATATCCTAACACTGATTTGTTGCACACACTGCGTCACTGATACTTTTTTAAAATGGAACCCCCATACCCTACTAGCCCAAACTTTAACCAAATCATTATAATCACGTTTGATTTTGTGTTATTCAAGGATTTACTTACCTTAAAAAGCTTTGCACATCCGTTGCACATGCATTTCTGCATATAGCTTGTGACTTTAACACATTTATTTAAATGTTGCTTTACCTGCGGCTGCCGATCACTTTAGGAAGTCTCTGGAGAGTTCCAACATCTGCAGCCAGGCCAATGTCCACCTCCTGTAGAGAGACTCTGTTAACATTGTGCATCGTATCAGTTGCTCTCAGAACATCGCCTGTCTCCTTCAGTACAACTAGGTCTCACTCTTTTAGTTTTTAGTATATAAATGAGCAGTTTATGCTTTAGGAATAGGAACTAAGTATACCCTGGTTTTTAGTTTTACAGTCTTAGAAACTTTGTTTTAATGTCTGAATGAGGAGGAACATGACTGACATTTGATATTTTATGACAAAAGCAGTAACATTTTACTAAAAACCTCAGTAACTAATATTGATGTTGTGAGCTATACATCTAAAATATAGTGAAACAAGAATATAAAGCCTTTTCTTTGACCTTTATCCAGGTGATTCAATTAGATAAACCATTTTACTCTTTATTTCTTTCACTAGCCTATTTTATTCATCAGCTCTGTTTCCCCATGTCTTTCTTTCGAATCATTTATCTGTTCTTTGTTTTCTCCCGGAAGAACAATTTCCATTTTGTTGCCACATTTGTGAGGATGATAATGAGAAGGACACACCTTGACCTGGAACCAGGCGTCCTGCGTGCACAGACGGATGTCACAGGCGGTGATCAGGTCCACACCTGCAGCAGAGCAGGAACACGCAGCAGCACACGCACCGTGAAGAGAAACGTTATATGAAGAAAGTACCATCAAATACCAGCTCAAGTAAAAATATAAAGCATAAACTATACAAGAACATTGGACAAAAGGTAAAGAGACAGGTGTGATTCATATCAGAAGAGTCATTGTGTATGTACAGTACAGCAGATTTATGGGATATTTATAATATAATGTTTATGAATGTTACTTGCTGTTTGTGTTAATACAGAGATGTTATATCAGTAAATATAGAATATTCGATTTAATATATAGAAGAAGGTGAAAGGTTGTAAAAATATAGCACAATATATAGTATAGTTAAACAATGTAACGTAAAATACTATCAAAATCATAAAGGTAGGCTTTGTGTGTTCATTTTATGGTAAAGTGGAGTTGCAATTGGTCTATGATCTGAATTTATAGCTGCACAATAATAATAGTGATGTAATGATGATGATGATGACGACCTACCTCCCCCCCACACACGCTCCGTGAATGGCCCACCACAACAGGCTTTGGACACTACAATGAGAAAAAAAGGAAAAAACAGACTGAAACATTTGAATGCTGCCCTTGACCTGTCAGCAGTATGGTTCTTAGTGTGAGGAACAGAACCTCTCTGCTGACCTTCTCTATGACGCTGAACGTCTCTTGGTACTTGGTGATTATTTTTTTCATGTTCCATGACCTTCTGGCCATGTCGTCCCCCTCTGGTTGAAGGACGTCTCCGGCCATGTCCATCAGGTCGATTCCTGGACAGTCACACAGCACAGAATAAATATGGCTTACTGTGAAGACAGTGTTCTAAAGAACATCTGTCCCCCTGACACCCACCAGCTGTGAAGATCTTCCCAGCCCCTGAGACGAGCACCACCCTGCAGTCCGGGTCCGCTGCGATCTCATTGAAGCAGTCCACCATCTCACTGGAGGAGAAAGCCAAAGGCTCCATCAGTTATTAGAAACACTGTTGTGTGCATGCTTCAAATAACGACTTCCAGTGGTCTATCTTTCAATATTAGAAAATATGAAATCACAAAGAGAATTAAAACTGCGGTCACAGACGTGCACGCAGTTGTGGGGGGGCCTTCGCGTCCGAGCGCCTGTCGGGGCGGGTCGTCCCGGCGTCAAGCAGACCTCAGAAATTAGCCGTTTGTAATTTCTCAAATGTTCGCGTCCCGGACTCCTCGGTCCTCCGGCAGCGACCCGGAAACGGATGTGGGCGCGCCGCCTCGAAGGAAAACAAATTTCTGTAAAGGCTCGTCGAGGATCGATTATCGCGGAGGCTGTCTGGAGGAGCAGTAACCGTGGCGTGTGGTGCAGTGGGTTGTGCAGACTTTCTGCCCTTTACCGTTTGTTTACTCAATAAACGCATCTCCTCTGGATATTAGGCCATGTATGTTTTTAATACTACTGCTTTAATTGTGAGCCGACATTTACAGTGAGAACAGCTGCTGAGGCCAGTGCAGAAAGCAGAACAGTGTGTATAATATATATCACTCAATAATATAAGTAACAGGCCTACATTATACACTTTATTTGTATGCTTTAGTAGATATCTACAAATAAACAGTTGATATTTTTCATGAAACCAAATGGTGCTTCACATCATAACACATGGGCTGTAGCCTGATATATATGATATGCTTTAAGAGCTGTATGTGTGTGTTATGGAGTGTATATGTGTCTGTTGTAATTGCATGTGCCGCCAGCAGAGGGAGCTGCTGGACTAACACTCAACATCATTGCCAGCAGTGTGTGAGTGTGTTTGAGTGTGTGTGTGTGTGTGTGTGTGTGTGTGTGTGTGTGTGTGTGTGTGTGTGTGTGTGTGTGTGTGTGTTTGAGTATGTGTGTGTCTGTGTGTGTGTATGTATGTGTGACAGGGTTTCCGCTAGGATTTTTTCTCGCCGGTCAAATGTCCGGACAGAATTTATTTTACCGGTCATGTTTCAATAATAATAATAAGAAAAAGAATTGTGTAGCAGAGTTTCCGTTAGCAGGTAATTACCGGACTATGACCGGATATGCTGATGTTTAAAACTCAGTTAAAGGTGGGGTAGGTAAGTTTGAGAAACCGGCTCGAGATACATTTTGTTATATTCCATGGAATGCTCTTAACATCCCGATAGCAATGAATATCTGAAGTGCTTTGACAAAAAATACATAAAAAATGTCATCTCTGGAAGCCGTAGTGCTGTAAAAAGCACGACCAATCATCTGAGCCGGCTAAAGTAACTGGATGGCCTACCTGCCTGTCAGCCTTCCATCTGTGCACAAACTTATCTCGTGCCCTCATTGGTCATGTGCGCGTTTGTGTGTGTTGGAGGAGGGGCTCTTTAAGGAAGTAGCAGATTTTTTCTGGCTGTGTATTTTCAAATTCTAGCTCACTCGAGCTGCTTTCTCCAAAATTACCAACCCCACCTTTAATGGGAGTCATTTTTATATTGCTTCAGTTTATAATAGTAACAGATCGAACAATTCAGATTCATTTTTCAATAAATGATTCCACAAACAACAACATCATTATTACATTCAAACAAACTACTTGTAGTAGATGAAGTACATTATTCAAGAGTTTACATTAACTTTGAATAATAACACGGGAGAAACGGATCCTCTCTTTTCCCCTCTCCCTCCCTCTCTCCTCTGATAGCCCGTCAGTTTCTCATGCAGCTCACTAAACCGTGGGCGGGGCTTCAGGTGAATATGCAGAGCTGCGTGTCTCCGTCAGACTCAGCAGTTCCAGGCCAGCTCTCCTGATCGGCCTTTATAGAGAGCACCGATCAAACTATTAAGAGTAAATATCGGCCGATAATGACCGGCGGCCAATCGATCGGAGCATCCCTAATTATTACCGGACATTTTGACCGGCAGGTTTTGAATTTACCGGTTTTTAATACATTTTACCAGCTAAAAACCGGTAATTGCCTGCTAATGGAAACCCTGGTGTGTGAGGGTGTGTGTGTGGCAGAGGTGTGGACTCGAGTCACATGACTTGGACTTGAGTCAGACCAATTTGATGAATTTGATGACTTTGGACTCGACAACATCACAAAACACTTGCGACTCGACTTGGACTTGAACACTAATGACTCGGGACTTGACTTGGACTTGAGCCTTCTGACTTGAGATTACTTGATAATTTAATTCACAGGTCTCCAACACGTCGATCGCGAGATGCCGCTAGAAGAGCAGACTCCCGTCGGGGAGAGCAGAATCTCCAGCCGCTGCAACTCTTGCTGTGAATCCTTGCAGGCAGGGGCGGGACTTTATTTTGCTGAGCCACCATGCGGCCAATCATATGCGAGGACACACTAGGATCATACCATTATGTGAAAGAAGGGTGGGGGGCAGACGCAGGTGTAGTGGTACAGGCCAGCTACACAGAGCGTCAGTTGCGGCTTTCACACCAGCGCTTTTCCCTTTCTAGCTCCGAGCGGGAGCTTTTCTGGTTCAGCTCCGGTTTCCCTTTTCTGCTCCCGCTCTGTTCACACCGCCCAGATCTGCCGCTGCTGCGTCATGACGTCACTGTTTACGTGCCTGCTTAATAAAATCCAAACCGCGCGGAAATCCCTCACATCGACAACAACAACAATGGCCGATTGTATTGAAGCGGTGTTCGTTTTGGTTATCCTCTTACGAAACAAACTGGAAGGCATCGGACGACTTTACAAGGGACGACTTTACTTGGAACTTTACAAACATCACATGCGAAATGCAAGACTTCTTTATGGTCTTCAGCATCTACTTCAACGACGAATCTGCCCCTGTTCCCGCCTCGACGTAAGAGAGACGTAAGCGACGCCGCCTCTTAGCTCCGAAGCTCTTGCCTCTAGACCGACCATTTTTTGGAGCTGGAAGTGAACCGGATTCCGGAGCTAAGAGGCGGCGCCTCTGCGGTGTGAACAGGAAAAACCGGTACTTTTCAGGCTCCAGCTCCGAGCCGGAGCTGAAAACGCGTTGGTGTGAAAGGGGCGAGACGGGGGAGCCGGATTTAAATGCAAGCGCGTCGGAAAGAGTCAAGAAATGTGCGAAAACCGAAAAAATAAGCAGCATCTGGCTGCTTTTCAATGATATTGGAGAAAGCAAAGCTGAGTGCTGGATTTGTAAAATGAAAATAACCTTCAGAGCAGGGTTTTTTTTTGGTAACCACTCAGGACTTATTGTCAGAGGTGGGAGAAGTTCAGATCTTGTACTTGAGTAAAAGTACCAGAGTGTAGGAATACTCGGTTACAAAAAAAAGTCCTTCATTCAAAATGTTACAAGTAAAAGTAGAAAAGTATTAGCATCAAAATATAGTTAAAGTACCACCTGCAGAGGGATCTAGATGCAGGTGTTCTTTTCCCCATAGAGCCCGCCTGGCTGCACATTATCCCTTGCATAAAGATAGATTGTGGGTCCCTTATAACATGTTGTACACAGTGGAAATAAACATTCTGGTTACCTCAACATCAGGGATCTTATACATTAAACTCCTTCTGAATCAAACCGTCACGGTAGCCTTACCTTACTGATCCCTCTTATAATAGAAGAAAACACGTTACTTTACCAGCAGAGAGAAAATTGATTATTCAATTATTAATGTGACTAATAAAGGGCAGTTTGATTATTAAGTATTATTCTGTTGATCAGGGCCGTACCTGGCCAACTTGGGGCCCCAAGCGACATTGTGAGATGAGGCCACCACCCCCCCAACAGACAGTGAAACATTTTTTTTTTGGAAACAAAGTACTTTGCAAATATAATTCCTGTTTATTATTATTATTATCAACACAGTTACTTTTTTAGACAGTGAGGTAAATGGTAAATGTGCATGTATGTCGTTCAGTATGCGTTTACAGGTGAATACGTCTGCATTTCCTGCCAAATACTAGCCTCAAAAAGATTAGAATATGATTAATGCAAATAAACTACTTCTAATAATAATAATAATCAATAATATAATATAAATACTGTATTATTTTTTATTATAATATAGTTGTAATATAGTCAAGATAAAACATGCTTATGACATGCTCAAAAACTGATATTTCTTAAATCTGTATTCAAATGTAATTCCCTCTGTCAGCAATGTATCAACAACTACACACACATTTCTATCAGTATTTCTCTGTGTTGTGGTTGACATGATGATAACTGTTAGGAGTTAAGGGGAGAGGCTGAGCTCCAAAAAATGCTCCATGTTTTTTAGGCTGTAAACTTTAACTGTTATGTAAGCCAACTACACAAACAGTGTATCACTCTTCCTCCTGTACATTAGCAGATAAAAGGAATAACATACTTGAATGAATGGTAAATAAAGAATGCTGGAAATAACTGCATCTCCATTAGCCTATATGCTATGCAGAGACTGCCTTCTTCATGTCATGAATTGCAGCTGATGTTTTTTGGCAATTGGCAAAAGTTTGACATTTGACTTATACAACATTCGCAAGTTGTACATATGACTCATACAATAACCCACCTTCGATTGATGCTCTAGTTTCTTCATGTTTTGTTTTTTTCCCCTCTTGCTTGCGCCGGACTGAAACTGTCTTTTCGCCGACATCTCTTCACCTGCACTAGTGGCCGTATCAAAGCCGTGATTGGTCAGATGTCGATTAATTGCAACGGTGTCAGGTTACAGACGTGCTCCCCTTGTCACCTCTCAGCGGGGGGGGACAACTGTGCACAAGCCGAGCTCATAAGCCGAGGACCCCTGCGCGAGGACCCCTGCGCAATGTGAGGCCCCATACAGCCTGCATGATCGGCCTGTAGGGAGGGACGGCCCTGCTGTTGATCGATGTCATTACATTTTTTGAAAAGCGCATAAGGACTTGTTTAAGACTCGTTTTGTCAAAATGTAGGACTTGGACTTGACTTGAACTTGCCCATCCTGACTTGAGACTTGACTCTGACTTGCAAAACAATGACTTGGTCCCACCTCTGGTGTGTGGTGTGGTATATGTGTGGTGTGTGTGTGTGTGTGTGTGTGTGTGTGTGTGTGTGTGTGTGTGTGTGTGTGTGTGTGTGGTGTGTGTGTGTGGTGTGTGTGTGTGTGTGAGAGAGAGAGAGAGACAGATGATGTGGAAGGCAGAGTTGCTTATCTGACATCTAAATGTTGGAAAATGGTACATTCTAGCCTGTGAGCTCCCCGTTCGAGCGACTGACTATTCCTTCGCAATGCATTGGATATGGGCTGAACTTGTACTGGAATGGAATTTTCCCAGCCATTTCCCTGGGAGGCCTTTGCAAAAATGTGCGGAAAAGGCATGAAAACTGCACATTTTTCAAAATGGCCGACTTTCTGAGTCCCGGGCCAAATGGAAGGCAATTTGAAAGATGTCCGCAATCATAAGAGCAATGTGTATACAACGTCTCGTGCATATTGGAACAACCATATGTGAGTAGTTTGGCGTAATTTGCGACATGTAAATCGTCAGAAATGGTATATTCTTTGCTTACGTCTGCCCCGATTTAGCTAGCAACTATTTTATTTGCAATTTAGCATGATATTGGATATGGGCTGAACTTGTCTTGGACTGGAATTTTTCCGATCTTTTCCCTAGGAGAAGTTCGCCAAAACGCGCTCAAAACGGACATTTTCCAAAATGGCCAACTTTATGGGGGGAGGGGCTAATGGAAGCCATTTTGAAATATGTCCGCAATTCCATGAGTAATGTCTGTGCTAATATTCGGGTAGCTCGGAGAAACTATATGTGACTACCGCACAATAGGGGGCGCTATTGAGCCGTATTTGCAAAAACATACGATTTTTTTGTACAGTCTGGAAAAGGTTGTGGGCTGTCACGTGTGTTCCAAGTGTAAAGGCCGTAACTAATTTCAACAAAAAGTTATGTGACTGCAAGTGTTTTTAACCCTTTGATTTTGAGAAAAATCTGAATAGGACAAGCCCACATTCATCATTGGTTGCGACACTTTAAATCTCAGTTTATACTCATCCTGCCAGTATATCTATTACAAAATATATATATTTCGTCCATCCGTTCTTGAGGTATACATTTGTTGTGTTTTTTGGCACCCCCTATTGTCCAAAATGAACATGCTTTTTTGTGCCTATTCCCCAAGACAGACTGAACCTATCCACCGAAATCTGTGATATTTGGATTATGAGTATTTATGTGTAAGCCACACCTTTTTGCTAATACGTTGCGATTGATGTCGGCCACATTTTTCCACACAACGTGCTCATTTCCTACGGTAATATGTCTGACCCTCCACTGATGCTGTACACTAAGTTGGGTGTTGAAAAACAAGAAATTGAAGTTAATAGTTCACTGTTTTTTTTCAAAGTAGGCGGAGCTTAGGGATACAAGAGGATAATATGTAGAGCGAAGTGTGCAAAATATCCGGTCCATCAGAATTACGCTGCGACTATGTACATTTTTCGAAAACTGAATTTTCACAGCGAGCATGTTTGAAATGTTTGAAATGTTTAACCCATCGACTCCAGAATCTAAAATGTTTCACCCGTCTTGCAACAAATGTCGCTACATGAATGGCGTCGTAACGCCCTCAAAAACAGGTTTAGTCCCCAGAACAAGAATCGGGAGAATAATAATTCTATGCATAACAATAGGTCTTCGCACACTTCGTGCTCAGACCCTAATTACAAACTGATTCTACACAGTTGCCTACCCGTTAAGTTATTTCAGACTTTTCAAGTCTTTTGTAGGCTAGTTGCTTTTTTAAATATGCAAAACAGCAAATTAGTATGGAAGCCTGTTTGCGCCACAGGAAAAAATAAATAAAAATCCTCTAAGTCATTATTATGACTTAGCTATCTCATTATTATGAATTAGCTATCTCATTATTAAGACTTAGCTATCTCGTTATAATGACTTAGCTATCTCGTTATAATGACTTAGCTCAAAGCAATACACTAGCTAGCTGTAAGCAATCCTGATTTTGGAGCACTCCTGAAGAGAATACATTGTTTCTGCTCTTGCCACACGCCAAAGATTGTTCTTTTGTAGTTTCCTCTGTAGTGTCCATATGCTTTGTAATATTCTGACTGAATATGTGGATAGCACTGGTTATCAATGCTTGTTTATGATTGGCCCACGTGACGTAGACTAGACACAGTATGCGTGTGCAGCCACACAGTTGAGTGAAATGTGGCCTTCCTACCAGACATGAATGTCTATGTCTCCGGTTTAACAATACATCTTTAATATAGCACGTCGTAGTCGGAGTATTGATTGTAAATACAGTACAAAAACAAAACAGGCTTAGTTTAATATTGTGTGATTCCTTCAAAACCACTAACATTTCCTTATTAGTGAATCCGCAGTCTTCAATTTTAGTATCCATTAGTTCAGCTAAGTGTGTCCCACACTTAAAATTGCTCTTATATGATAGTAAGTCATAATAATGAGATAGTTAAGTCATTATAATGAGATAGCTAAGTCATTATAATGAGATAGCTAAGTCATTATAATGAGATAGTAAGTCAGAATAATGAGATAGTAAGTCATAATAATGAGATAGTAAGTCATAATAATGAGATAGTAAGTCATAATAATGAGATAGTAAGTCATAATAATGAGATAGTAAGTCATAATAATGAGATAGTAAGTCATAATAATAACTTACATGATTTTATTTTTTATTTTCCTGTGGCGCAAACAGGCTTCCATAAATTAGCTTTTAAAGAATTGACTAATATGTATCTTATGATACAACTATGTCTGGTTTGTTCTGGCAAAATGTTTTCTTAATTCTTCAGTTCTACTTACGACCTTCTAAATTGAAATTAACGTTATCATCAGTGCTACTATACAAGCTCAAAAGCAACTTTTACTGTGTAACCTTGTTCAAAATTAATTTTGATTAAGGATATTTTTTCATTAAACATTTAATATGTCAAAATGTATAGTTCATATGTTTATTTTGTATGTTTTCTATGTCTTGGAAAAATGATTGCACACTAATTGAAGCATACCTCCAGAAGGCTCTGTTCATGGCGTTGCGTTTCTCCGGCCGGTGCAGCTCCACGTGTGTGACGGACTCCGCTGGGTGGCTGATGGCCAGGGCGGTGTATGGAGAGGGGGGGCCGCCTGAAGAGGACATGGCCCTGACCACAGCCGGACCGAGCCAGCTCGGGTCTGAGAGGGGGGGGGGGGGGGGAGCACAGAGAGGATTCAGAACCACCGAGCAGGAGCTCATATTAAGAGATGGTGGAAGCTAAATGGCTGCCATAGTAACTGCTCAGAAAAGTAAAACATCAGAAATAAATTAAATGCTATTTTTTTTTGTTCAGTAATTTTTTTCAACAAAAACTACTCATTACAGCTTTTTAAATACAAATGGCGATGAGGATGTAAGCCATACAAATCCAAAAACAAACCACTGCAGCGTTCCAGTTCTAGAACGCTCATACTGGCCGTTCTCATTATATAATGACACAATGTTTGCCTACTGAATTGATTCACTTATGGCGCATTTCCACTGCAGCGGGTAGCCCCGTTTAAGCGTCCTTAACCGTCCTCAAGCGGCCAGGCCACTTTTTGGTGGCCTTTCCATTTAGCCTAGTACCGGCTAGCGGGTATTTTTTCCCTCTTTTTCCGGCCCCATAAAATCGTGGTTCCCTCAGACCAGGGCCAGGGCTGAACTAGTGACGTCAACACTCTCGACTGCTGATTGGTCAGAGAGAATCGTCACAAGATCGCGCGCGAGTTCATCCCGTCGCATATATATTTAGAAGTAAGCTTGCAGCATTTTTATAAACAGCATTTTGTAAACGGATGAGCTACAAAAATGGCTACGTCTAATAAGAAAAGCACACCGTGGTCGACCGAGGAGGTGACGACGTTCCTACATCTCATTGGGGATGATCAAATCCAGCGGGAGCTCGACGGAACAACTCGAAATGTGAACAAAAACAAAGCCGATCGCCCCGCCTACACTGCGTTGCTACCCCAGGTCCTAAACTGTAATGGAAATGCGCCACGGCCTGGGCCGGCCAGCGAGGCAGCCCGAGGCCTGAGCGAGGACGCTTAGGGACGCTTAAACGGTGCTACCCCGTTGCAGTGGAAATGCGCCATTACATTGGATGCATTACGATCCTAATATATTTACTCACACAGACACCATATGTTTACCCAGAAATACCTTTTTCATTTTAAAGAGATTCCCAAAAGTCATAAGGTCAGAGAGCAGAATCTGCTTGTTTTACATTCATAACTTTCACATCAATTATTTGTAAAGTTTCAAGCTCATGGAGCCTAATTTCCATTGGTTTTGATACATTTAAATATGTCTTATCAATTTGTTATGGTAGATAATCTGCTATTTTGTCATTCACAATGAAAGGTGGTGCACCGTTCCTTCCTGGAGTTCTTCCTGCAATACCAGGTCGATGCGTGGAGTGGACGGAGCAAGCCCCTATTCCATCTCTCTATTCCAAAAATCTATTTAATATATGGTCCCCGGATAGGGGATTTATCAGATATTAAACTGATAAGAACAGGTTTTTTGTCTTTTGTGTAAAATGTATTGACACTTAATCCATGCACTTTTCATACATCATTTTTTTAATTCAAAACAAGTGTATTTTGAGATATCCTACAATAAATAAATGTACACTGTAAGATTTTATTAAGACATCAAACGCATTTTCATAAAAACATCGCCTTTCATTAACCCCGAGACCCGATCACGATGTTATAGGAACAAAGTACATGGGTACACCAAACACAGCAGGTGAGAAAAGGGCAAGAACAGCAGCAGAATGTGTTATTTTAAGTAATGTCACTGGTTCCGTTTCAGATCCTTATAGTTGTTATAGGCTCATGTTGTCTAGTCATTAGTTACAGAGTTAAAAATAAAGGATATATAGCCGAAGAGTTGAGCCATACAAACAACCTTGCCTATTCCATGGAAACTAATGCCGGTGACCTTTCACCTACAGAGCCTTACATAGCTCTTAAAGCTCTTAAAAGTTTTAAAGCGGGCAAATTATACTTATTTTAGACAATTAGTGCAGTCTAACTTACCTGTATAGATTTTAGCTGTCAGGTGCAATATGACCTTTGACCAACATTAAAGTAAATGCTCATTAATATCATAACAAACAGCAGGCGAGCAGAAGAAAGCCTTGTCACTTACATTTGGAGAGAGCTGACCTGACAATCCCTGAAAACATCGCCCTCTGAACGCTGCTCTGCTCAGTTATGGATAGAACTGCCCGGTGTGTGTGCCTTCACCTGCTCCACCTGAGTGTGTGTAGCTCAGAGTACTGCTAGAAATGTTAGCATGTAGCTATACTGATGCCTGCTACTGCTAACTACGCATTAACAGCTGTCTGTGTGCTGCTAAAGTTATCTGCAAGCCAGCAAGTGTATAAAGAAGCGTGAACACGTCACTGCTGTACACCGGAAGGGAATACAGCCCACACCAAGTGAGACTGAGGGGAACACCTCCTGTTAGCTTAGCTAGTTTAGCTTAGCCAGAGATACTTCGCTTTCTACAGACAGATACGGTGGCCGAAAACTCTCAATCTCTTCTTCTTCTTTGGGATTATTGGCAGATCGCAACTACCTACTTTCAAGACCGCTGACTGCTGTATGTAAACGTTAAGAATTAAGGCATAAGAAAGAAAGAAAGAAACCAACAACAACAAAGAAGCAGTCATGTGCTCAATAGTGCGTTTCAGCTTCTTCTTGTTACATTTACTGACAGCCTTAGCAGGAACTCCACTTGCATGTTTTTATATAGATCATTCTTAATCTTCAGGAATCCTTTTATGTCAATATGTGATGTAAAAATGGTATTATTGCATATATTTGAGTATGATCTTTAACACTATTACATGTTATTTGTTACTGACAGTTCTTATTTTCTTTTAGAAGCTGTAAGGGTGGATCTGGGAGAGTCGGCAGTGATTGCAGGAGGTTACATGCCACATGCAAGGAGTCAGTATGTTATTCCCAGAGACTCTCAGTAGACTAACACAGAAATAGATTTACAGCTAAAGACAAGGACAGCAAATATGAACAAAGGTTACACTTGTTTAATTACTGAAGAAGAAGGAGGAGGACCTTTATTGTACATGCTGGACAAGGTTAACATAATTGACTATAATGTAGAAAGGACCACTTTGACTTTGTAGCCTACAGATATAGATTTACTACTATCCACAGTTATGAATAGTTTATACCTTAACAGTTTTATGGTCTGTGGGATTAAACTGTCCCTGAGTCTGGTGGTTTTACATTACTTGACATCCATTGTGGAGGTGGTTGCAGACAGGAGTCCTCACTCTGGAGGTGGTGGCAGACAGGAGTCCTCACTGTGGAGGTGGTGGGAGACAGGAGTCTTCACTGTGGAGGTGGTGGGAGACAGGAGTCCTCACTGTGGAGGTGGTGGGAGACAGGAGTCCTCACTGTGGAGGTGGTGGGAGACAGGAGTCCTCACTGTGGAGGTGGTGGGAGACAGGAGTCCTCACTGTGGAGGTGGTGGGAGACAGGAGTCCTCACTGTGGAGGTGGTGGGAGACAGGAGTCCTCACTGTGGAGGTGGTGGTGGGAGACAGGAGAATGGCAGCCAAGCTGTCCTCCCTGCTGGACAATGTGTCCCACCCCCTCCAGGACACCCTGTCCTCACTGTGCAGCTCCTCCAGTGACAGGCTGCTGCACTCCTTCCTGCAGCAGTCAGGCTGTAGACCCACCACGGCCCCTGGTAGACTCTCACACAACAAGACTGCCTTACCTTACATGGTGTTGAGTTGCTGCTTAACACCCCTATTCTAATCATTTGTTTTGCCTTGTTTGTGTACTTACCAACTTGTCTTTTTTATATTCTATAACTCATGTGTGCTTTCCTTCTATATATTAGCTTATTCTGTATTATTGCATGCCACTTTTGCTGTAACAATGTTAATTTCCCCGCTGTGGGACTAAGGGATTCCTGATTCTGACGAAATGGCAATATATGGAATTGCAGTGGTTAAACCATCATATCTGGATTCAATCTCACACTTCATATACGAGTCTGGTTTGAATTATTCGTCACTATATGCATACACTGCATAGCTTTCATAATGACTATGTAGTATGCATTTAAGACTTATTTGGTCTTGATATATCTACATTTATTGCTATGGCCCGAGATAAACAGTCACTGCAGCTATGTAGACTTCATTTGACAGAAGACACACTTTCAAAAGGATGGCAGAATAAACGCAACTTAAATTGTTTTTTTATTTTCTTAGAACAAAACAATTATCCATCTGCATATCAGACAGACGCAGAACTGAATAGGTAAAATCAAAACAAAGCAAAAAAGTGAATAATAAAAGTTTCAAAAGACAATTCTAACAACTTTGTTATCTACTGCCACTGAACCAACTGAAAATAAAACCAAGTCTTTTCATGTTACTGTATAAGCATAATACAAAAAGTAAAAAGGACAACATATTATTGAAGACACGCAGGTACCAACACTCTACAACACATGTGGGGGATACATATCAAAACTTTTCAATGCATTTGTTAGATCTGTCTAATATACCAAATAGGAGTTTTACTTTAAGGATCAATTACAATGTGAACATTTTTCACAGCATTTGAAAATCAAATTTCTCTACGAGTGTTGCAAGCAGTCATGGTCTAAGTACATGTGAACATGGGAACATGGGAATGGTGGACCAATCTTCATTATACCAGCTGCTCCTAGTTGGCGTGCTGAACGGTGGAGAAGCAGAGTTTCAGGGTGTACGGGTAAGGACCAGCTGGAAAAAAAGAAACAAGAGACATTACACAAAAACATGACCTGAGAGAGGACTCGGTCTTCAGACTAACGCCCATCAGTGGTGTTTCCATGACCATATCAAGTTGCCCTCGTCCAAGTTACTGTCAGTCAAACTAAACCTCCTACATTCTCAGGGGCTTTTCCTTACCTGCATTTTTCATCTGGAAGTGGTTTATCAATGCCAGAGCCTCCATGGCATCATTGATGGACTCCCACTCTAGCAGCCCTGAAGCACTGCGGTCACTGGGAGCTGCTCCACCTGGGGGTCAGAGGTCACTTTAACTACAGGAACATTTCTATGTGCAGAGAACAGTGCATCTCAACATTCAATGTTTGTCTACATCCAGCCTGGCTGGAAAAATGTTTCAGTTTTTCCCCCATGTCTATTGAGGGCTTCCAGAGTTTTCTATACATAGTCAGCGAGTTCAAAAGTAAAACAAAAATAAAGCATGAGCAGTATCAAAGCAGCTTACTCTTTCCTGTGAACATTTTGACGTTGACGGGATTCTTGACACCAAGCTCCTCACAAATCTGCAAAGAATAAACTCTTATTAGGGAATTACATGCTTGTATTCTAACAGTCTCAGCTTGAAACCATTATTTATAGTACATGAAAAAATACTTTTAAAATTCCAGTTCAACCAAATACAAATCAGCAGTGATGAAGAATGTTGCCTGTTCTTTCATCAAGAGTCAATGTACATTTAAAAACTGGTATGAACCAGGCCTCTTCTACAGACCTGAGTGAAGATCTCTGGCGTGACGTCTGGCTGAGCGTTGAAGAAGTGCAGCACGTTGCTCGGGTGCTGGATGCGGTTTTTGGCCGCCTGCTCCGGTGAGGTGAAGCGGTTGTTCCTGGAGCCATGGAAGTCTTTGAAGCTGCTCGAGCTGTCCTCCAGCTCATAGCACTGACCGGGGACGATGGCCTGCTGCTTGGACACACTACAGGGAAGGAAAAGTCACATTTTAAATACAAGAGACACCAGGAGAAGCTGCATTTCTTCTTCGAGTCATCACTACACTATATCTTCCTCAAGCCGTTTGTCTGGCCTAACACCTACATTAGCACTTGATGGCATGAAGCTTCAGAGGTTAACCTGTTAAACCCAGAGCCTGTTTTTCAGGTTTCAGGCTCGAAAATGACATTCCCAGAACAAATGACCATATCTTCCCTTCTAAAAGGGTTAAATTAATAATCTTTTTTCTCAAATTAATGATAAACCTGTGAGTTGGATGTAGAAAAGTCAGAATGAAAATAGATGTTTTTTATTTTAAAGAAAATTCAGATTGAACATAGTAAAAAAACTAAATTATAGTGTTCGTCCAAAATATATTTTGTACTTATAGTGAAAACTAACCTTGGATGATGGGTTAGTAGACTAAAAGCTTTAGGAATCCAAAGTACAACATATAATAAGTACCCTGTATCAAGACTGATGCAAAACAAGTGATATGACCTTTTTAGACAGATTTAGCACAAAAAAACCCTCTTTTGGGGCCATTTTCCATATCTCTGGCCCCCCCTTGCTGGATTTTGACATGTGACATCTCTTTCTGACCGTCAGAGCCAATGGAATCGAGGGAAACTCCCACCTAGTCCTTATTTGGTAATGTTTGTGTGTGAGACTACCGCATATCCAAGACCGGAAGCAGCAGCCACTCTGGTGGCTACCATTAGCAGCTAACTTTTGCTCTGCGATTTTTACATAAAAATGGAATTATGGATTATAAATGAAATAATTTTGTATACAGAGACGTTAAAAACCTATGGATTTCTCTCATTTTAATGCCATTGAACACGTCTTTTGATCAGATTGACAGCTACGGTGATACATCTCCCCTAGAAGCTCCGTAAAGGTACGTGTTGTGATGTCTGTGTTTGCTTCCCCTGTCGCGAGTTCGGATCACTCAGTGATGATACTATATACCTAAATAATCTGTGGAACCTCAGCTTTAAATCGGATATCTTGTATGTACAGGGCTGCCTTAATGCACGGGCTGAAGCACAGGGGCCTACGGAGATTGGGAGCCTATCATGAGCAAATAATAAAAAAAAAAAATCAATTATGTTTTCTTTATTTTTTTTATAAACAAAGTCTTGGCTTTCAGAATATGACACTTTTATTTCCAAAATCCCACGATAAATACATTTTTGAAGCTTGTAAAGGGAAGAAGACAGCTCTCCCTCGCCACTCTGCTGTTCCCCTCCCTCCGGCTGAAATTATGAATGTAAGGCGTATAGTAATCATAGATAACACGGCAGGGTCCGTTAGTTTGTTTTCATCTGGTTTCAAATAAACAAAGTCTTGGCTTTCAGAATATTAAACTTGTTTTGGCAAATTCAGATGATAAATACAACTTTGAAGCGTGTATCGACATAATTACCAGAGTAACTTGACGTCACTGCAGGCATAACAACAGCCGGTGTTTCTCGTGAGGGTTTTCCCCGGGAAACAAACACAATACACACAAACGCAAAAATGCACAAACACACGCGTATATACACACACTCGCTTCCCCCAGACCAGTAATCCAAACGCTATAAATGACTTTGATTTGTTGTTTAAATAGGGGGCCTACAAAACGCCATAACCTGCCATCAGCCCCAGGGCCTGATGGCAGGTTAAGGCGGGCTTAACGATAGGTAATAAGGGTTCTTTTTAGGGATGCACGATAATTATCGGCCCGATAATTATCGGTCCGATATTAGGAATTATGACGTCATCCCGATAAACCCGATACCAGTATTAATAGCCCCGATAATATACAATATATTTGTGTGGGTGGATTGGGATGAGGGGCGCTTGTTTTTCACTCGGCTCCTCCCGTTTTGCCAGTACTGTGGTATTAGTGGTTTAGGAAGAGGGGAGTTTTTCACAAATCCAGCGCTCCCTAACTCATGCCTGGCTGTGACGTAAATGGTGTGCGGCCGTGAAGGGAGGACAGTAAACAAACATGTCGTCGGTGGTATGGGCGTTGGAGCTATGTGCAACTCAAGGCATATGCTCGAACCGGAGCTGCAATCATGTTGCGCACTATCCGTGCTGAGTGTGCTGACTTTTCGTACAATGTCCCACTGTCTGGCTTCCTGCATAAAGTCAAGTGCTCTGCGCAGTTGTGGCGAAATGTCGCTCCTCTGTTTTCATTTAAACATCTCCTTATATCCGTTAGCGCAGCTAGCTAGCACCAGATGCTAACAACAACAATGCACGTAAGGTCTCTCGCTCGGGCCACACATACACACACCCTCCCGGTCCTCCAGATGGCCAGTCGGTGCCTTTATATATAGTCTATGGTCGGTGCCTGCCGGTGAGCGTGGAAGTGTGGTCTGCTACAAGCGGGCGGCAGGAACGGGGCTGTCAGCATCAGCTTGTAGATGGTATTTTAAAGAGCCTGTGACAGCATCCCAACAACTGTTGAAATGCAATGAAATATTGGGCTACGACTCATCTCGAACCGTCAGTTTAAAAAAGAAGGTGCGATACCGTTCCGATAAATATCAATAATTTCGAACATCGCGGGGAAATTCCTTCGACTCATTTTGAAGTTTTGGGGGAAGCCGGAAGTGACGTCAATGCGGGAACGCTTCACTGTGCGGCGAGAGAGCCAAACACGGACAAAGTGTGTTGTCATGCGTATAAATGGTGAATTACTGAGTTTTGGCACGTTAATAACGTTTTAATGAAGTTGACTACAGTACATTCATATTTGTCAGTGCTTTCATGTCAATTCGGCGAACATAAACATAAATGATCGTGGTGAAGATGATGATTACATTAGGATTAAAAATCGGTAGTGAGAGCTGCTGAATTTCCTCCCGTCGGATGTGATATAAAAACAAATCGATTATTTTTGTAGTTGTAAACTCAAGTGGATTAAACTACATTTATTAGTGCTTTCATGTCAATTCGGCGAACATATGATACATTAAATGATCGTGATGATTAAAAATCGTTTGTTTGAGCCGGTCTGCATTTCCTGATGAGAAAACAAACCGATGCTTGTTGTAGTTGTAGTACACCAACATGGATTAAACATGTGTTTTTTTTTTTACCACAATATTGGGGAAATTAATGGATAAAATGCACAGATTATTATTATTATTATTCCCACTCCGATCGGCACACTAGGTCCACCGTTTCCCCGCAGCGAGGCTCCCCCCGTTGACAGTTTACGTGGGCTGGGTGCAGTGGCGGACTGGCCATCGGGACGAATCCCGATGGGCCGGTACCGAAGTGGGCCGGTCGGATAAGTCACTAGCACATCCCCCATAGGCGGCGCGTGAGGCTCAGGTTTGGGAAGGCTAAATAACTTTTTTTACCTGACGCTGCCCGCCATCTATAGAAAAGAGATCAACTCAGTGTGCGGAGTTTAAATCTCTCAAATCATATTACAGGATAAAGGAAATACAGTTTAAACTGCCGTATGCAGAGAAGACGTGTCGCACTTATCATTCATATTACATCATCAATCAGATCATCGATCATATAATATCATAATATATCACATATTTCCTTATCTGAGTCAGCTTCTCCAGCCGTATCTGGCCGTGCAACACTTACAGTGTCACATACTGTATGCAGAAGTATTATTTTAAGCAACACATTATGTTGACGAAACACTCGAGTCAAATGTAATTAAAGTCAGATCCACTCGTGTCTTAGATGGGGCAGTATCATAAAACTATACGCTTTCAAACACTCGGTAGGCCTAGTTATTTTTTAACCAGTTGTTCTGTATTCACCTTGCAGGTGCAACTCTGTGGCTTGTATCCTGGATTATATGTTTAAGTCATGGATGTTTAAAGCTCATATTTGTCTAATATTAGTTTACTTTTCATTAATGAAGTATGATGTTGCGCTGTCAGTACACTTGTCCCTGTTTGTGATTGGTCAAATGTAGCTAACCCCGCCCCCGTGAACGTGCTCTCAGCTGGAGAGAGAAACCCTGGCTTGATTTACAGAGTTGATAACCAGCGTCGTAGGACCGCTTAGCGAGATCTCGTTTGTTAGTTTGTTGTTGTTAGTTTGTTTGTTACTCAAACATATCCAGGGTCTGTTGAACTGGCTTCGTAGTACAGGGCACAGGTGGCTAGCAGCGCTAATGTCAAAGACACAGACATTATACATTATATTTGTATTTTACCAGGATGCAGTGATACAAATATTTGGGAAGGCTTAGCCTTCCCTAGCCTACAGCACCCGCCGCCCCTGACATCACCCAATCCCCCCCTTGACAATTTACTAGCGGTACCGAAGTGGGCCGGTCGAGAGTCCCGGGATGATTTTTAGTCCCAGTCCACCACTGGCTACATGACCGTATGATCGCCCATATTGACGCACCTAATTCCTAAACTTCTAACAGATACAACATAAAGCGATCCTTCAGCCTCATATGAGCTCTCAGACACGTTCAAAATTAAACTGTCATCGTTGTCTGAGCTTGCTGCTGTGTGCACCATCGTGCGTTTACATGCAGATGCTGGGATCCGGAACGGTGCAGCTGGAGCGCTGTGCCCGCAATGACGTCACACATCATTTGGCGGGACTTGAAGAATCCCCGAGAAGATCCAGAAAATGGTCAACATTGAAGGGCAGATTAATGGTTATCAAAGTACAAATATCCAAAATCAGTTCAGTAACGGTTTTCAAGGGGACAATATTTACTCAAATTGATGGGTTTGGATGATGGGGGAAACCTGTGTCACAGGCTCTTTAAACTCGATGCGCTCTGAAACTACGGGGCGGCCAAGGAAAAAAAATACACATGCGTTAAATCGCGTTAAAATAATTAGTGGCGTAATTGTTTTTTTATTATCGGTCTTGAGAAGCAGGAAGTTATCGGTATCGGTTTCAAAAAACCAATATCGTGCATCTCTAGTTCTTTTATCTCGAGTTCTGTGCCAATGTCCGTTAGCATTTTTCGCTAAGGGGTCATTTAGATGCTTCTTATGAGACTTGTGTTTTGTTTTGGTAAAAATGGTTTGTATCGTCAGTTAGCTGAGATTATTTCCGTTAATCTGGTATAACACATTAATAGGTTCTTAAATATTAAGATCCCCTGAGACAGTGTTGTGAAAAAAAACCAAGGTCGGGGCCCGGCAGGGACCTTGGGTTTTAACAGGTTAAAATATTCTTGAGGCAGGGCTCTCTTCTTCTGGACTACAAATATGTATCCAGAATATAGGTTAGAACTGACAGGATGAACTCACCACACATTGAGCCTCTGTCCAAACAGGAAGTTGTTGTTGAGGTGAGTGATGGAGCGGTCCACTGCATAGCAGTCTCCCATCTCCACCATGGCAGCGCCAGGCTTACTCTTCATGAACTTCACCTGCAGAGATAAACAGAGAAAAGATGAACGAGTGCACTTCACCTCTGGGTCATTTTTGGATTTGAAATGTATCAACCTGTAAAAAAAAAAATGTAAGCCAAAATACGGACACATGAGGACAAAATTGTCTCCATGAAAAAAAACTAAGAAAGAAAAAATGTTGATCATACAGCCTTTACAGCATAAAATCATGCATTTTATTATACCTCGCTCACAATCTAAAGCCCTGGCTGGCTTGTTTTGACTTTTTTTCCACTAGAATCAGCCATACTCTCATATTTGCCCTTTAGACAAAAAGCAGGCCACATTCCTGTGCATTGCTGCTCTGTCCTAAAAAAGGGACAAGTTATGTTTTTCAAATGGTCATCAAATTATACATTAAAACATTAGTTTTATTCTCCTATCGTCTTGCTGACAGACAGCCGAGTCAGCAGGGCGTGATCTGTTTCGCACTAAACTAACTCAGTGAAGCATCTCTTGTTCCGACAAGAGACATTATCACTGCTTACAACGTACTGCTACCACCAAACAATGGTGGCATAGTTCAAAGTGAATATCCAATCATATTTATGATTGAGATGCCAATGTTTAAAAAAACTGGAATAATGTTAAACCACATGCACATCAGAGCAACTCCTTATAGTGCCACTCAGGGGTTAACTAGGATAAGCAGGGTTTGAAAGGCTGTCTTAAGGCAAGGGTGTGTGAGGTTATGGAAGTTAAATATTCCAGTTATGCAACATAGCCATGTGACGTGAAAAAAAGTTGACGTTTGTCTTAAAATTAGATACTTCCAGTAGGTAATCTCTTGTTTTAGTCTAAATATCTTTACCGATGTGTGTCCCACTGCTGACTTCAGCCTAAGTTTTAATGCGTGGCATTTAGTGAAAAAATAAAACCATTACTATGTGTATAGTAGCAATTCATGGAAGCAAGACAAAAATGTGTCTTTCACTAAAACCCATTCTTATAAAAAAAAGAAAGAAAAGGAACTTGTCCCAGGACCTGGAATACAAATAAAATTGATTTGCTTCTCTGGGACAAGTTGTCTTTCTGTACATACTGTAATATACGGTTGTTATTTTGTACCAGATGTTGAACTAATCAAAAACATTGGAGCTTCCACATTCACAAAAAACAGACACTGACCCGCTCTACGTTGCCATAGAGACAGAAGATGTTGAAGACCCGGTCGGCGTTCATCTTGACGGGCTCCAGTCCGTAAAGCATTACGACCGGGGACTCAGCGTGGCCCCCGTACTCCCCAGGAGGAGGGGGAGGGGGTCCGTAGTTGGGCCCGTAGTTGGGCCTCCCTCCACGCCCTCTCATTGGTGGACCCATGCGGCGACCCTCATAGGGCGGGGATCCGTAGCTCTCGTCGTAGCCATGGTAACCACCTCCTGAATAATGATGCAAGCGAATGAGAGAACAGAAAACCTACAAATCAAACAAGGCGAGTTTGACTCTAGAGAACCGTTTTACTAGACAGAAGAGACACTAAGAGCCCCACTGATTTATTTCAAACATGTGTAACCTGAGAGCCTTACCGTACTCTGGAGGATGGTCGCCCAGCAACGCAGGCTGTCTCTGCCGCTTGTTGGGGTTTGCATTAACGTCATCTACGAGGAGAAAGAGAGAGTAAGAAATAAAAAAGGCACATTGATACCAGACAAGCCAACTAGATGCTTAAACTTGCACTCATGCACCCCCCTCAAATAAGTACTTAAGACGAATGCATGCATTGCTGATTCATCTTGCAACCAGCAAAAGTATAAACCCCAGCTGAAAAAGCAGCTGACAGTATTTTAGTGATTGATCTTTGTCCGTATTAAAGGGGACCTATCATGCAAAATGCACTTTTGTACGTCTTTCATACATGAATGTGTCCCCGGTGTGTCAGGGAACTCACCAAGTGTCAGAAAACACAACCCTCTCTCTTTTCCTCCTTACCCAAATCTCTAAAAAAGGGGCTGCAACGGATCTGATACAGACTGATCCGGATTTGAACACTGTCCTGACGTCAGCGCTACGGCTATTGGGCCAACTCTCCACCTATCAGGGGAATGTGGGGTTGGGCCACGGCCGGCCATTGCCGCTCGAAAGCGCTGGAGACGCTGTAGTACATATTCCAGGCCTGTAAGTGGCGCTGTAGTCTGCCACAAAAGCAGCGAAGAAGACTTCCCGCGCATGGTTGCCTTTCTGTTTATTCTCCGCTGTGGCTCTTTTTCTCCCTCCCCGAGGCAAGCGTTTGCTTCTGCTGCTGTTATTCAATTCAATCCCTCCCCGTCGAGGCAAGCACTGTAATTCTCTCCAGTTAGTCCACCGGCGGATGACAAACACCCACCTCTTCCAAGGAACGAGAAGACCGTGCGCATACTTGCCAACCTTGAGACCTCAGAAATCGGGAGAGGGGGGCTGCTAGTGGATCGCCGGAGCTGTATTAGATCAACATTAACATGCATTGTAGTTGTAAGTGCACTGCCTATCTGCCTGTTGGACCATGGATGGAGCATACGTGTGGGCTGGACCTGTATTTTACAGGAAAGGAGTGAGCAGAGAGGGTAAAGTTGTCGATTCTTGTTCAGTTTTCTGTGACTATCTCCCTCACCCTCTCAGCCTTTCAGTTGCGCGCTACTCAAGAGACCATGGAAACCAAACAATGGTGTAGCTGTATTAAAGTCAGAGTGGAAACAGTCCTGAGTAAATCTGATTTTGTCAGAAATACGGGAGAAATATGGCCCCAGGAGGAAACCGGGAGAGGGCTATGAAATCGGGAGTGTCCCGCGAAAATCGGGAGGGTTGGCAAGTATGACCGTGAGGCAGAATTTCAGTTTTCTTTCGCCGGTCAAGATGTCCGTTAAAGTTTAAATCTTCCGGACAAAATTAGAAAAGTGACTGTCAGAGGTCTTCTTTGTTATTTATTGAGCTTTAAAACAAATGAATAACGACTCTATATAATCATATAATAAAACACGCAGGACGGAGATCTATTTTTCCTCCCCCTCTTCTGACTTGATCAGAGCACGCTCCCCTCTCCTGCAGGGGGGCGTTGTCAGCTGCAGCTCACAGAATCAGCCCCCTGCAAAAACAGGGCTGGAGAACAGCAAATAGAGCGTAATGAGGCATGGCTCAAATGCATGATCTGTTTGGTATTTTGAAAACAGAAACGTATATAGGTATGGCCCTACAATATATCATTTAAATATAGCATGAAAGCTGTCCTTTAAATGGAAAGGGAGGCGTAGGGATGTACGAGATGTCACTGGTGTTGACACCTTATCCACAATGGAGCATACCAAGGGGAGATTGCAAACAATTGTTTCACAAATGATTACATTTAAAGAACATATTTTGTACGCGTACACAAACACACACCTGCATTACTCCCATTGCCATCTGCATCACCATCTGTTCGGGTACACAATAATCATAGTCAGAATGGAAGCTGGGTTAATCAAAAAAGGTAACTTTTTGTGGGTAAATGTGAATTCACCCCAGTTAAAATGTAAGGAGGGCACAGTAAAACCACCATTTCAGGATATAAAATACCGATAGTTTGGAAGAGCCCGGTTGATTACCTGCGGATGTACCAGATTCTAAAAGCAATTTGGCAATTAAAATGTAAAAAAGCATGCAGATTTTGGACACCAGCAGCCACTGTGGCTGGTGGATGGAAAGCTATTCCTGCTTTTTGATAAACAGCGCATCCTGCATGAATTAATATTCAGCTCACACCCTCTGTCCTGATTAAACACATGATTTAATTCCCAAAGAAAGTCCAAGGAAGCCGGTATAGATGAGACAAGACTTTTAAACGGACAGTAGTGACAATAGTTTGAGGCTCCGACAGAACCCCGACCTACACCCTCTTCCACAAAGAGAAAGGTTAAGCCTGCGTGAGGGAGAAAGATGGAGTCATGTCAGTCTTGTGTGGCAATGTTGGGTGCTGGGCTTTGGGGTCATGTGGTGCTGTGCAGTGATGTTCCCTGAGGAGGGCCTTGATTTACTTACTGCATGCTTACAAACAGTAGGGAGGAAGATATTTGCTGCAGTAGCTCCACCACTCTCCACTCAATTCATTTCATCCAACACTCATCCATTTCCTTTCTTGGGGAACAACTCTCCACCTCAGGATCGAGTCCTGGTTCTATCAAGTTGAAAGGCCCATTGGTGGGTTGGTTGGCCGTTTCCATCCTTTTTGTCCTTTTTTGGTATAGTCCGCTTAGCGCCCACTGGGAGGCCTTGAGGCTGCCATAGAGCACATTTCAGTTGGGTAGCTGGCTCCTCTTAGCCGCAAATTGCCAAACCTGCATCACATGGAAGGTGTTACACAGCTTCTAAAGACTTTAAAATATCAATGAAAAAATTGCACTCAAAAAGGGGATAGCTTAACAGGGATGCATGTAGTAAGAAAATCAGAGGAAAAGATGAAGAGATGAGGAAAAGAGCTGAATTCCATGTGGGAGGAAACACATAAAACCAAAAGTAGGCCTGAGTGTGCTTGGTGGTGTTGTCAGCAGTGTCTTCATCAGTTGTCTTGTGTTGACTCCAATGGAGCTGTGAGCCATCTATTGGATCAGTTGGTTCGGCGTCAGCGAGTGTGTAGCTGGAGTGTTTTGTTTTCATGTCAACAAGCTTGACGGGTAACGCGGCCCAAAACAGTACAGGAAGGGGCTTGAGGCTTTTACAAATGTGATCTTGGTGGACTGGTGAGTATCAGTCTACATCAGTTGTTGTACTGAGATGTCTGTCTGTGTCTTCTCTGGTATCAGTCTCCGTTTGGTGTCGACAGTGGGGTGCTGGAGTTGTAGATGCGAGCTCTGGCCTGCTTCTATGTGTCTTTGTATCAAAATGGGTACAAAGTAAGAAGGGGAAAAGGAACCGAGTGTAGCTCAGTGCCAAAAGCCCCGCTCTGTGTGCGCTGTCTTCACGGCTCTTGTGCTGGAATACGGAGATGAGGCATGAGTGGTAAATCAGTCCTACATCGGCATGTTGAATGGGTGGTGTCTTGTAGTTTGTCCCCTTGTATCTCGGGGGACATTTGGCCCTCTGTGTGATAGTGGCTGTGTCCTCACTGAAGAAGTGGATACTTGGTGGTGTTGGAAGAGTGGTGATGTTGTCAGCATGTATCTGCCTCTCTCTCCTGTGCATGTTTTTTGGACTTGCTGAGATCACAGGTTTATCAGGAGGTAAGTGTTACATGACGTCACAGATAGCCTGGTTACGGAAGTTGGACTGTTCTCCCTTATCACACATACCACACCACAAAATGAGGCCACCTCAAACGCTATTTGGTCAGAGTCACTTTGATTTACATCAAACCTACGTTGGCTGCCTGAGGGGAGCTCTGACTATACATGTTAGACTTCAGTATGGTGTTTGTAAAAGTATAAAACACTGAAGGAAATGTAAGGGTTAGATGAGTGGAAAGGCTCGCAAACATTTTGGTTGGCGAATACATTTGTTTCTGGAAAATACATGTTGCCTGAACTGCGGAATAATTATAATGTTTTAGTTATAACTTTCATTATAAGTTAATGCAACATGTTTAGGTGTGGTTAGGAGGCCAGGAACAAATGCTGGCTAAAGAAGGCTTTGCAGACAAGAGGGACGTGTCATGACTCAAATATGTAAACAAGAAGAGGTCATAAACAGCAGTCCACACAACCTTACAAAAGGCTTCTTAGTCATTGTGTAAACTACAGAAAACTCACAAATCCTAGTTTAATCGCATTTAGCCTTTATATTGGCACGTCAACCAGTTTTACTCAAATACAAAATTAAAAAAGACACCTAAGAAGTTAAGTTAACCCATGTATGTTTTTGGCTGTGCTTTTGATATGTCTAGCTAGATTTGTTTATCCATCGCAGTTAACACTGATGCTGTGTTATTACCGGCAGTGGTTTCTATGAAGGTGGCTAAAAATGTTTTTATGACCTGGTCGAAATACTTATAGCTCAGGCGTTTCAACTTACAGTCACCTCAGCTGTCATGACATATTTATTATATTCAAATTCCAAGTAAATGAGAAATAGACTTGCTGAGGGCTAAAGCCAGCATATGTAAACCAGAACGACTACATGCCATGCGAACAAGAATGCTAGCCTGAAGCTATACAGAGCAGCATACCATTTCCAGACATGAGACTTAAATAAAGATGTAATATTTTTCTTTGTCAGCTAATTTGTTCCTGTTGATCCTGCCACACAATAGAGCTCAGACATTTTTTTAAATCAACTTGAATTTATGGGTTTTCATCTCACATGTCTCTTCTGGTGCTAAAAAGATTTATGCTCACTGTTTTGACAGGATTTTCAACATTAATGTGTCTGGATTGTTATATAACTTATTATATTAGGACCCTTCTTCAAAATGTCTCACTGCATGAACCCTGAGCAGTGTCTTTTGAAAAGCGTTAAGAGTAAGACCCAAGTCAACACTTCAGTCATAATGCCAGCAGGTTCTTTACAAACAAAATAGTATATTGGACACAATTGATATCTTTGTAGTAGCATTATGAATGAAGGGTGTTGCTGAAACTCCCAACAGTGGCAGCATTAGGCTTCAGATACAAAGCATGTGGCTCAGCAGATGTTTGGTGGTGTGTTCAAGTGCTTTAGGTTTTACCTGGGCCTCCCAGGTTGGGGTTAGTGTAGTCCCAGGTGTCTTGGTCATTCTTGAACACATTCAGTCGAGTGGGCTGAGGATACAAGCATAATCATAGATGAACTATAGTAATCCACACAGTATGATCATCCTCTTCTACAAGTCAGGCTGCATAGAAAGGAGAAACTGCTGCGGTCCATCCAACACCCAGAACCATTTTGTAGTCAAGAAATAAACCATTTTATATGATAAGGCAGTGATTGGAAACTATGAGCTGAATTGTAAAATGAAGTTATAGTCGTCATTACAAAAAAGTAATGGGGTTATTGTTGGTCTGCATTACTGTGCAGAGTTATGTAAAAAAAAAAACAGTCTGGCTTTCTTTGCTTTAGCTGGCTCAACAGAACCTGAAAGCCTCAGATATAAAACAGCTACAGCTAAGATGGTCATCAAATGACTGCTGTTTAGCTGGGTTCTCTGTCTCAAGCTCTCATAAAAGGGGATGTTTCTTGCTTCATTTGACTCTTATACTGGACGGAATCCATTGATCACCGCCAACTTTCACTTTATACGAACATTTGTAAGAACATTAAGGCAGGAGACAACCTGTGGCTGCAAATAAGAGGAATGAAGGCAGAAATGTACTAAGTGTGCGTTAATTAACCTGTTAAGCCCCGAGCCTGGTCTCGGGCTCGAAAATGACATTCCCAGAACAAATGACTATAACTTCACTTCTATAAAGGGGTAAATGAATAATCCTTTTTCTCAAAACAATGATAAACCTGTGAGTTGGATGTAGAAAAGTCAGAATCAATAGATCTTTTTTATTTTAAAGTAAATTCAGATGTAAAAAAATAAAATGTAAATTGTGTTATTACGTTGTTTGTCAATGAACAGTGGCAATGCTTTGTGTTCTGCAGCATACCTTGGCATACTCGATCTTCAGTGTGCAGCAGCCCGAGTAAATATCAGCTCCGTTGAGTGAAGCTTTGGCCCGCTGTGCACTTTGCACTGAGTCGAATGTAATGAAAGAGTTAAGGACAAGACAAGCAAGTACCAGCTTTGATGAAAATTATAATACAGATTACTAAAAGCCACAACATCTAAGAATAAAATAACTACTAAGATTGTCAACACTATAGAAGTTTAAAATATATGTCACCAGTAGAAATGGTGGTATTCGTTGGACAAGTTCCTGTTATAAAGCCATATATTCTGTTCATTTGTGTTAGAACTAGCAGGAAACCAGCTTATTTCTTCTGTACATTTTTGGCAAACTGGTGGTCAAAAATCTGTTTGTGCCCCTGTCAGAAAGCACCAATCAAAAGGATATTCAACCATGGCCTGGACACCGTTCTTCCTGAAGATGACGATTCTCTGCACAGGCCCACAGTTGTTGCAGATGGTGTAGAGGACATCCTGTTAACAAGTAAAAGGTTACAAACTGATCCACAAACAAATGTGTTCTCTGTTCAACAGCCAAACTTAACAGAGGCATAAAGAAAAAGTCTACACCGACTTTGCCTTTAATATAGACTTTTATTACAATAGTTGATCCACGTTACCTGACAAGAACAGTACAGGGCTGCTGCGGTTAACCAGGACTAACAACACTTTATATACAAATTAAATTCACCACCAGCTGCAGTGTATAAGCAAAAACAAACAGAGTCTCCCTTTAACCCATTAGAGGGCGTGAGCAGCCATGAGCGTGGACACATGTGCTTAAGAGTGCTGACATTTTAACAACAATAACCCCTGGCATGGCTTTTCTCCCCAAATGTAAAACATGTCACAAACTTGATGAAGCTCAGCAATTCAAGCAAACCAGACAAGCAGAAGTCCAAATATTTGCATTTACCGAGGTGATGGGGTAGATGGGGTTCATGATGGTGAGCAGAAGAACATTGTTAACACTTCTAGAGTCATCGGCGTCTCCCGGCCTGGATATCTTCTGGCTGGTGGAGTAGTTGATGAAGGCTGGGTGGCCAGCGATGTAAACCTGGTTGTCTGCAGCATAGGTTACAGATGTGGATGCTCCATTCATGTCTTCGTACTCGACCAGTGCCTGCCGCTTCTTGGGCATCACAACAACATAGCTAAAATCAAAATAAATAAAAAAGTTGTTTCAATGCAATGCGGAATGTGTGATCTACTGGGTCACATGTGCAGCCATTTGCACAAGACCACTTGAAAGTTAATATCTTGCAGGTGAAATGTTACATGTTTCCACCTAACTAAACCAACGGTGAGCCTGACTTTCAGCTTTGTAAAAAAATCCAGGTAACGACCTAAAAGGGAAGTATGCATTTCTTTGCACATTTATTCCACACACGAAGAATGTTCTCCCCCTCTACCTGATTGCTCCAAATTCTTGCAAGGCCTCCACAAGGTCGGCCTCTGTAACACCGTCGACAAGCCCCCGGACATGCACCACCACAGACGGAAGGGTCTTGTGTGGATCTTCGTATCCCTTAGGAAGAAATCAGAAAATTAGCATACGTCTTATCAAGTGTTGGGCATGTGCCTTATGTAACAATGTTGTATTGAACTGTATTCTACCTTCAAATTTAAATTGAAGGCCTATTTGCAGTTTTTATTTATTATAATCACAGCATAACTGTGAAGCAGTGGTTGGCAATTAAATTCTTACTCGCAAATATAGAATGAAATCATCTTTAGAAATGTTGCTGAGCATTGGCCATATAAAAGTAATTACATTTTTTAAAGGATTTATATGTTAACCTTATTTTTACCTTTCTCTTCAGTGAGAACAATGCGTCTCAAAATTGTCTGATTTATAATGTAAATGTTTTCTGATAAATTCAAGGTTAAAAAGGGATTTTCTGAGCAGTACAAGTTAAAACAAGCACAACCTAAACATCAGTAAATGCGACATACAAATGAATGCAGCATTACTATTGCAAAACATTATTTATAATAGTGTACACTGACATCGATCATTTAAAGGCAAAATGACTAATTTGACTTATGATACTTTACTTTGCTACATTTTGATAATTATAAAATTATGGTTTGAATGCTGCAATTTCAGTTGGTTGGGGGGGGGGGGAGGGGGAGCATTTTCTACAGTAGGGTATTATAATCTTTAGTTAAGACGCAAGTAATTTTAAGGATCCAAATACTTCCACTTCTGTAAAGGGGCACGCTGTTACTGGATGCTACAGCTTAATCGTTGCATTTACCTTAAAACTACAAGCTACCTTAGGTTGTAGTTGGGGGAGGAGGCAGTTGACTTAATCTGCGTATATTGTTTAATTTTTACGCCTTACTACAATGGAAAGACAAAGTGGGTGGGTATAAAACATGCAGGCTTTTTTTTCGAATAACACTACAATGTTACCCGACTGACCTAGCTGCTACACCAATGCTGCATAGTAAGATTACAATGTGTTGCTAGCTCACAGCTAGCACATGGCTAATCGTTACCGGTACTAGAACAAAGCCGTTCCCAGGCAAGGCCCTTCGAACCACCCCACTCAGAAAACACAGCAAAGCTTTAAGCACGACTTGTGTTTCTGGATGTTTCTTTCTGAGCCACAAGCGTATACTATACATAATAAAGATTATACAACGGTGAATGCACGATATCCCTTCACAAAGACATATATTTAAATTGACCTGCGACGTATCGTGATATTTTTTTTCCCAAACGCGCAAATCAAATTCAACCACGAACACTGGGCAGCGTGTGTTCGATAAGCAAGGGAAAATAATTTCCACTACAGCTCACACACAACACAACTCACCGTGGCCATTCCGTCAGTTTTCTGTCGTTTTGTTGCCCTGCCGTCTTCGCTGTAGTAACGGCTCGCTGCAGTAGCCATGTTGTCCCGGTTAAAAAGGATGGTGGTAGTGACGATGAAATGAAATGGACGGAAAAGTCAAGAAAAGCAAGGCTCGTTTATCCACGCCCAGTACAGCGGAAACGCGAGCTGTGATTGGCCCGGGAAGCTGTCAATATATATGTTACTTCAGTGAGAGCCAATAGAGTGGCGAAGTCCCTCCCCTTCCGGTGGACCTCCATAGGACCTTATTTCGGAAAAATTATGTATTGAAGTCAATGGAGAGAGAAAGATTATCTTTCAATCCCGTTTGAATTGTGCCACGAATTACACGTATGATGTTTGTCAATTTAAAAGATAATTTTGCCAGTCAAAAAAAAAAAAGTGTCGTAAAACTGTGAAGTAACACATTTGTTTGTGTGAAACGCTCAATGAACTACATCTCTGGTCTCCCACAACAACACACGTCACCACGATGGCCGTCACTACTGTCTTGCTAAACAAGGGATTGACTACCCTCACTATCACCACAATGAAACACGTCCAGAAGAATGTCATGCAAAGCTGCCTGCCTTTGATTCTCTCTGAACTGCCTGGTCTTTTTAATGTTAATGTCAACCATTTGTGCAGATATCATGAAGTAGAAAAAGATCGCCGATGCTAATGTAGCGTTAGCATTTCTCCCCCGGGCTTAAATGGTGTATTATAGAATTATCACACCGGTGTGACAGTACTCTACTACTCTTATATGATAACAACCTGGTACTAAGCACACAGGTATCTTGTTAAAGTTATCTTAGCTATCTCTTATATTTAGTGGAGGAAAACAATTGTGACATCACTTACGCGAGTGGGATTTGTAATCTTTCTATTTGCGTATTTTTCATAGTCTTATATTTCAACAGTTTTACGACAAACTGACTTTTTTGACATGGAAATGATTTTTTAAGATTGACAAACATCATATGTGTAATTCGTGGCACAATTCAAACGGGATCGAAAGATAAGTTTTCTCTCTCCATTGACTATAAGGTCCCATGGAGGTCCCCCGGAAGGGGAGGGACTTCGCCACTCTATTGGTCATGTGCGCGTTCGTGTGTGTTGGAGGAGGGGCTCTGTAAGGAAGGGGCAGATTTTTTTTCGGATGCGTACTTTCAAATTCTAGCAACCACTCGAGCTGGTTTCTCCATTCTTACCTACCCTACCTTTAACTGTAAGCCTATTTCGGTGTATGTACATTTGAGCAACAAAAAAGTGCTGTTTGAACTTTGTAAAAGTCCCAGTAGTAGAGCTGTATTTCATCACAAGGGCACCAAAGAAAATGTAAAATTGTAGTGTTTTGGTGCCTGTAGTTGAAAATCTCTGGCATATTAATATTTTTATAAAATAAAGATACCTGTAAATAATACCTGCTGATATCTTAACATATTTCAATTATCTACATACACACATATATATTTGTTTCAGTTACACAAAACAAAACTTTAATCAGCAAATCAAATGTACCAAAAGGTGAAATAAAGACCACTAAGGTATGTTTAAGAGGTTTATTCTCAAATAAAACTGCCACTGTCCTATCATATAAGCAAGGAACAGCTCAAAGCTGTTAAAGCAGTCCTACATAAATCAAATTCAGCACTGTGTATACTGTAAAATGTAAAGTGACTGGAACACATCTGAGATCAACACATGGGGAACATCAATTCAGCACACAGTGAAACTGATTAGGTTGATAAAAGGGAGAGTGCAGGACAGAAACAAACAGTACAAATGTGACTTCATTTTAAAAAGGCATGGCGGATATGGCCGTATGCCATCATGAGAGGAAGCATTTAACAGCATCAGATTTCAGAAATCAAAATGGAGGCATTACAATATTATAATATTCAGCCAATTCTCAATGGAGAAAAATAGTTTGAGATTCGACACATTTTAGGGAAAAAAACAGTTTTCACTGCAATGTCTCTAACCTCAAGAACTCAATCTTAAAGTTTACTTTTAAACTGCTCAAAACCTTGCTTAAAGTCAATGGCGACATTTAGTATTACCTTAACAGGAGTGTAGCTTCTGCTACCCCACTTTAAATAAGGAAGATAAGATATGCAGCAGAAGCAACAATTAAAACAATCAAATAGAAACTAATTTCTCTTTTTACTATACTGACTAACAACCAAAAGCTGCACACAGAATACAATCATGGGGAAGAAAATGTAACTTAAAAAAGATTCGGAATAGTCAGCTAGTGAGAGCAGACAGGTGCAGGGGTTGAGTCTGATAGGGAATAATAAGTCTTCTTCTCTCAGTCGGCTGAAGGCGTAGGGCTGCGGTGAGGGCTTGCTGAACGGGAACGACTGAAACAAAAATAAACAGGGATTAGCTTGCCACAGGGGAGGATGGAAGAATGATCAGACAGAAATTCCAGTCCTCAACATCTGACAGTTTTAACCTTTTGAGAAAGTTCATGGCCGGATACACACTGATACTTGTAAACAGTCTGAATACCTCTTTAACCTGTCAGAACAAGTTTTAATGTGAAGAGTCAAAAAGTATTTTCGTACACCTGTAATAGTTTATATATATTTGTCTAAGGCGACAATACGTTGCTTTTCAAATAAATAATTGTCCAGGGTGAAGAGTGAAATACACAAACACACCTGGGGAGAAAACAGTCTTTTAAAAAACTGACAGGTCATTGACAGTCTCCCCACCTGCAACTACAGCAGATTGTTAACATAGTATACTCTAAAGAGACATTTAGCAGTGTTTAATGTCATGACCGGAGAAGGAACTGCACAATTAAAAGCCACCATATTTATATTGGTTATTATAAAGTTCTAAGGAGTACTAAAATACGTTTTTAAAAATTGTTTATTATAAAGTTCTTAGGAATACTAAAATAAATACTTTTTTGGTGAAGTAGCCTAAAATGGTCATGTATGGCAGAAGCAGGGCTTGAACTCAAATGTGTGCATTCATCCCAGGGATGCAAACAAATTATTGGGGATGATAACAATTACATTTTGGGACATATTCAGGACAAGAAAGTAGATATAATCTAAGAAAAAGTAAACTACAAATAAACACTGATTTTATTCTCTGACAATGTTTTCGCTATAACATATGTGTATTTAACAAATAATTTTAAAAATACATTTAGCTGTTTGTATGGTGTTATATTTATGCCAGTCATTACTTTTAACTAAGGATATAGAATTTGGACGGCCACCAAATACTTCGGGGATTGTTTAATTATATTTGTTGCGGTTTGACACAGTGGTAAAAAGGTTTAGTGAGACCTGGGCACAAGAAGAAAAAAAACATTTGACTATAGGCGCTTTCACACCGGAGTACTTTTCCCAGGAATAGTTCCGATAGTTCCTGGGATTTTGCGTTCACACCAAAAAGATCTGGAACTAGAACTTTTTTTTGCGAACCTTTTCACCCCTTTTTAGTCCCTGCTAGAGAGCAGGGACTAAAAAGGGGTGAAAAGGTTCCAATTTCTGATTGGCTGGGCGAATTGCAAACCACGCCCCGTAAAACTCGTAAAAGTTTTTTGAAGCCACCATTGTATTTGCTGGAATTAGCATTATTAGCATTAGCCCAACGCACCAACGCAGAGAGAATAAGTTATGGCAACACAAAAAAAAACATGGGAGCGGTGGAGATGAGGAGGTGTCGGCGTTCTGGCGATTTACTCGGAAGGCTTCAGTAGAAGCTGCTGGGAGTCCCAGCAGCTTCTACTGAAGCCAGTCCCCAACTCCGGGGACTTCGGGTGGCAGTATACGCCGTGAAGTTGTTTGCGGCCTGCCAGTAAACCCAAAGCAAAAGAAGAAGAAGTGACGTCAGCGGCTTCATTTGCCTAATCCTCCCTCAGGTACTTATTCCGGTGTGAACGCGATCTGCTCGGAACTCTTTAGTTCCGGCAACTAAAGAGTTCCGATGAACTTATGCTGCGTTCACACCGGATGCGATGCGATGTCTGGGGGCGGCGCGATTACTTGTAAAGTCAATGCAGAGACACGCAAATTCGCTCCGACGGCGAGCATGAAGTGGTGGACGCGGTGCGAATCACGCGATTGAACAGTGCCGCGTCAAACGCGAGAGTTACATTTTTGCAACTCGAGCGTCAAATTCACGTGACGCGTTCTCGCGGAAGCCAATCAGCGGTGAGGATCTCAGCCTACCGTCACTGAAGTTCAACCATGCGTTCAACCAGAACACATCAGCCGTTAGCTGTTAGCAGTTAGCACACAGAGCTCACAGCTCCTCATATCTGTTCAGAAACTGGACAAAAGTTAAACAAGTACAAACCACAGACTGTCTGTGTCATGGCGAATACAGTCGCTGGTTTATTTATGTCTGTAGGCCGTTGTTATGAGTGTGGAGTGATCATATACAACGTTAGCTTAGCCTGGTCGACCCAATCTCCATTCAGAAAACAAGCATTTTAAAAGGTTTTTCGCCTGCCGTCTTGTCTGCAGACTTGTCAAGCATTAATTCATGGTTTTTACTAACCGGTATCAGTATGTTGTTACTTCTGCATAATTTAGAAACGTGTATTACAATTTAATCACGGTAAAATATGTTCATTTTGTTGTAGTTGTAGCTCCCGAGCGCGTCTTGTTTGAATGATGCGAGTAAACACAGCTGGCAGCCGCGGTGAAACTCGAGCGTTTAGAGCGATGGGAGCGAAGCGAATATTCGCATCGCGTCCGGTGTGAACGCACCATAAGTACTGGGAACTAAGTACAGCAAAGTACTTGGTGTGAAAGCGCCTTATGCCCCCCTCAGAAATATAATCTATTGAATCTCATCTTGTCTCTCTCTCTTGCACTCACTCAATCATCCAGGCACTCACGCATACAAACACATTTGTACTCTGAGCATGCTTGTTAAAGGCTCAACTATAGCTCTCTAATCACCAGTTTTGAAGACTACACCAAGCTTGTGCATTTCTTTCACCATGAACATGAGCTTTTCAGGGGGTTTGTTTTTTGTTACCTTTGGAGACAGTGGCAGAAACAACAAGTACAGAGAAGCGAAGGATGACTACAACTCGGAGAGACTGCGGTGGGAGGCTCTTGAAGTCTGATCTCTCGTCAGCTCTCTCTCCCTTTCAGAAGCTAAGACAGAGGCCGAAGAACTCTGGTAGGTAGGGGGGTCTGGTAGGTAGGTAATGGATTTAAATGATCTGTGTGGGTCAGCCCTCTGGTACTTCTGAAGACTCTAGTAGAACAACTGAATGTGTGCACGGGCTGATCTCGTCTGAGCGTGTGCGTCGGTCGAACAGACGGTCACCCATTCACTGTGCGGGGGTAGGTCGGAAGGTCGACCTCTTTCTCGCTGTCTAACACCAGATGCAGGAGAAGGCTGATCTCAGGTCAGCGTTTAGTCACCCTCCCGCAGGACGTACACACCGCCAGCTGGCAGACCATGGGCCTGGGATCAGCTGTGGTGTCAGTGCAGTGCTCAGCTCCCACCACACGCTTTAAAGAAAATGTGAAAAATAAACAAAACTGTGCTGCAGAGATGCTTAACTTAAGTCACACCAAGGGTGTCGTCAGCTAATATTCTTTCTAGAGAATTCCTTTGATCTAGCCAGATTCATGATAGGGAATTTAAGAAGAAATTAAAACATTGAAAATACTTCCTGAGACCATCTTTACTTAACACTTATCAATCCCATAATTACAGTTTTCTCTCTTGCAATGTCTGCACTTAAATTCATTTCTATAAAATACAACTACATAGTTTGTGTCTTTAAAGGAAAGTAAGAGTACAGAGGACATGTCCCTGGTTTTAGCTGCTAAGAGTCTCAACAGTTTACTGGCTCTGTAGAAACAATCTTTCATGTGCTCTCTTTTCAGGCTTTAGCTGAGGTTAAATAGAGCTATCAAGAGCTGGAAAAGAGAGCACAGGAGAGACGGGGACATCTAATCTTTCATTTACTCATACTTCCCTACACCAGACAGAGGGCCCAAGTCACTGTCGCTACCCATCCCCCACTCCACAGCTGGCCCCCAGCAGAGCAGAAGACATGGCGAAGATGCAGATCTCTCTGCGTCGAGGAGTCTCGCTCGTCCATCTCACTTCTGGCGGATGTTTGGTGGCAGAGTGACGCTCCCGGGTGGATGTGGGGGTTATTTAATAGTAATTCCCTGGCTAGGATGGAGCGCCTAAGTTCTGGCTAATGTGAAGAACATAACTAAGCCTCTCTTAGAACGCAGGATAGTTGTGGTCTTAACTATCTTAATTCTATACTGGTTAGTCTAGACCTTACTTCTTCCTTATAAGTGTTTACACAAGTTTAAAATGTCTGGTTAAAACACTGACAACTGGCTGACTAAGCAACTAAAATCTTGTTTTAATGAGTGAGAGACATTAAGACGGTTTACCTGTTCCTTTTGTGGTCGGCTGAATGAGATCGTGAGTGAGAACGTGAGACGGAGCGCCCTCTGGGGGGGGAGCGACCTCTGGGTGGGGAACGACCTCTGGGTGGGGAACGACCTCTGGGTGGGGAACGACCTCTGGGTGGGGAACGACCTCTGGGCGAAGAGCGCCCTCTGGGTGCAGAGGTGGACCGAGACTTGGAACGACTGGAGAGAGAAACAACATGATCCACTTTTGAATAATTAAGAATGAATTATTTTCTTCACAGATGAACATGTAGTGCTGACCTGACAGTCAGACTCCCGTCACTCACTGCATTCATGTCTCACCCAACAATCATGTCACAAGGGTGGAATGTTTGCTATACAACAGCAGTGCCTAAAAGATACAAGCTGTGTAATTGTGTCATGAAAAACTGTCGCACACACAACCTACCTTCTCACCGACGTCCTGGACTTGGAACGGGCTGGAGAGCCAGACCTAATGTTACAGAAAATAAATATACACAACACGGAAAAGGAATGGCCACATCTGTCACATACTGTATATCGCCATTATAAAACCTAGAAAATTGATGTATTAACATAACAGTTATTTATAGTAAACCAAGCTTTATTCTTACCGGCTCCTGCGTCTGGAATAGGATGGAGATCGGCGGCGGCTCCTGCAAAAGTACGTCAAAAGTGAGTTAACAAAAGGTTCGCGTGATGGCCGGGCTACCATATAAAACAACGGGGATGACATTCTTATTCTGAAATGTCTAATGCTGCACAGCTTTGCATGTCTATTCATTCTGTTTAGGGCAAGTATTTCTGCACTGTTGCAGATAAAGATTGGGCTAAACTAAAGTTATACTTCTACGACTTGTATGATAAAAATATTTCCAATAGATCCAGGGAAATGTAAATTAGTTGCAATTATTAACCTGCAGAGACTTGAATCGACAGCAACTTACTACCGAAGATTTATTCAGAAAAACTTCAAGAGAGACCTTGAATCTAACAAAATAGGGCATTATTACAGTTTTCAAAACTAAATGATCAACTTAGTTTAGCTGTGTTAATTCATGTAACCTTAACTTCAGAAATGCAATTCATCTGATCTAATCGGTGTGATTTGCAGCACTCAAACCAGTACATTTAGACTTAAAAGCAATAGGTTTCATGCAATAACTACCAAAAATCAGAAGCCAAAAACCACTGAGGTTCTGTGCCTACATACCGGCTGGGGCTACGGCTGCGGGAGCGAGAGAGATACCGGCGCCCACGGGACCTGGACCTTGAGTGAGATCTAGAACGAGAATGGGACCTGAAACGAAAACAAACTCATTTATTTCCGACCGTCGTTGAGGCAGGGGCGGACTGGGAGGAAAAAGTGGCCCGGGGATTAATTGACAGAGAGGCCCACTTAATGCGCGTCATGTATCGGCCGGCCGGCGACGAAAGTATGTTACTTAACAAAAAACCCTATGCATTTTATGTTATTTTGGACCATTATTCATATAGTAATCACATTACCTGAACCCTTGAGCAAAATAGTTACAGCATATATTTATTGATTTTAATGTTAACAGATCATTGATGCAATAACATCTGGACCCAATTTGCCTGACTTGACGCATGGAATAAAACATGGGCGTAGGAAGCATCCTCAATGTGGGTGAGACAATTTAACAGGGGGTGTGGGCAGGTGGTGGACCTCACCTCCTCTAGGGGGGTCCGGGGGCATGGTCCCCCGGAAAGATTTGTTTTTTAAATGTTGAAGTTAAATGCATCAATCTGGTGCACTTTGAGAGCAACATTAGGGACTAAATCTATGGATACATCTCTCAACACCCATATGAACAGATTTACTTTTTCTTTCAACATTTATTTGAACAGCAAGTGGAGGCAAAAGTGACTGCACCCAAAACAATAAACCTGCTAGCTAACTAGCCTAAACTCAGCAACACGTTCTTCTCCACAGCCGTGCGACCTCTGAGTCAGACGTCACTTGCCCCTTTTCTATCCTACGGGTATAGCCACTCCCCCTGAACCCCGTTTCCCTGCCAACCCCCCCCCCTCCCCTATGCAAGCCCCTCCCTCTGCACCCAGGGCTCGCTACAATACTGTATACTGTATACACAAACTATACAAAAACGCCTTTACGGTTTGGAGCTGGTTTATCCATCTGTAACGGTACGTCCACACAGCAGCTTTTCAAAAATCTTGAAAATCTTGGAGCTGGGCGTGTCTGAAAGCTTGGGGATCTTTTGCGAGCAACGCGACCAACAACCCATCACATGAATCTCCCGCCCCCGACATACAAAGCAAAAAACCCCGGGGATTTTATGCGAGCAATATATATATATATATATATAAACTCCCCAAACAGGCGAAAACCTACCAGTTTCACCCACTGTCTCTGCCACCTCCCTCCATGCCTGGTTCCTCCGGTTTGTATCCCGTTAATAGTTCTGGTCGTAAAGAACCGGGTGATTTGCTACCGTAATTTCTCGTTTGGAATATGAGGAAATGAATTGCGGTCTGGCTCTCCCTGCTTACACGCAGTTTGATTGGCTAGCGCTTCTACTGTCAGATTTGCATAAACGGGATTTGATTGGCTGACGCTTCCAGCTCAGCTTCAAAAGTAGAACATTGCTCAACTTTTGAATCCTGAAAATCCTGGAAATCCTGGAAATCTTCGCTTTGCTCCCCCACAATGCAGTTCGGCGAAAAGCGAGGCAAAGTGACGTCATCCCCATTCAAAGTCAATGGGCAGAGAAGCGTTGGAAGATTTGTTTAAAGCTGCTGTGTGGACGTACCGTAAGCAACTGCCAGCTAGGTCTCTCAGTCACTCACTCCTGATCGTTTACTGCAGTGACATCTGCCAAGGGCCTGATGTGTGAAAGTGAAACTATCTGATAGACAGAACATAGGTAGCCTATCAAAACGGCCCAGCCCAGTGGGGTGTGGGCCACACCCCTCCAGGGAGTGGCCGGAACACTTACAAATGTAACAGGGGGTGTGGGCAGGTGGTGGAACTCACCACCTGACCTCACCCCCTGTACTAGCCGGTAGGATTTAGGTAAGCAAAAAAAATAAAAAAGGGAGTGGCCGGAACACTGACAAATGTGGGCTGGTAGGAATTGGCCCTCCGGCCCACGCACAGCACCGGCCCACCGGAAAAACTCTCGGTATTCCCAATGGCCAGTCCGTCCCTGCTTTGAGGTAGAGGACGGCCAGAGCTGTTCTCATCAGAGCAAGTGTCAAGTGTTTCAGCCACAACCTCGTCAACAGACAGTAATCCTTCACCTGCTGCGACGGCCTCCTCTCTTGCTAAAGCGGTAGCAGTCATAGGCGTAGTGGCCTCGGTCCCCGCACTGGTAACACCGATCCTTGGGGTCAAACTGGCGTCGGCTGGGGCGTCCACGACCCTTCCTGGAGAGGCCTGTCGAGAGCTCCACACGAACACGGGAACCACAAAGAATCCTGAGGAGAAGAAAGGTCAGGGCAGAGACAGGTGGAGTTCCTGGTCCACATGCCAGATGTAAGGAATAAAACCCTTATCGAGTCCCCTTACATTTAACTTTTGCATTTCTTAAGTCTGTTACAAGGCAACACACCCATCATTTAACACTTTGGAGATGGAATTTGTTCATTTCATAAGGAAAATATTATTACTTACTTTCCATCCATGCCCTTCACAGCATCTTCTGCATCCCTTGGATCCTCAAACTCCACAAAGGCAAACCCAGGTGGGTTCCTGGCCACCCAGACGGTCCTCAGTGGGCCATAATAACTGAATGCTCGCTCCAGCTCCCCCTTGGCAGCACCATTGCCCAAGTCACCAACGTACACTTTACAGTCGGTAGACCGAGACGAGCTGCGGGAGGATGAATAGTGAGACATCTCTTATTGCCTCCTGGGAAAAGAGGAAAATAAGCATTAATTAGTGGTTTTGTTCATTAAACAATAATGTAATTGACAGATATTTGTTTATTTTTATATTACTAACACATGTGTCTGACAGCTTTAGGGATTATTAGATTTCAATTTGTCATTGATTTTCTGTTCAGTGAAAAACATGTTCATGACCAACTGTGTTGATTTCAAATGTTTGTGATAAAACAAAATGTATCTTTATGCATTGTGAGAATCATCCCACTTCTTAAGCTGAACAACTATTTTAAAAGCCTCTTGGAACTGCTGGACAATGCATCGCCACCAAAGCTGAACAAAAGGATGTTTTTCTGAGCTCAATCCTATACTTTTTAGAGATACGTGGTTCTCTCAGGAGAGTGATACTACAAACGTTGATATAGAATATATCCCCCCTATAGGCCCCTAGTAACCCCCCCCCCACACACACAACAACTAGGGATGCTCCGATCGATCGGTCACCGATCGATATCGGCCGATACTCACTCTCTACCGATCGATCGGTGCTCTCTAAACATGCCGATCGCGAGAGCCGATCGCATGACGTAAAATACATGACACTTTTCTCTGTGTGCGGCAAAACAAGCTCGCCAAAATGGCTTCACCGGTCTGGCATTATTTTAAGGTGTCCGAAAAAGACAGTAAAATAGCGGTATGCAACGTGTGTGAAGCAGAAATCCTGCAGCTCCGCCCGCCGGACAGGTAAGCGCAGCGAAACACACACACAGGGAGAACCAGACCGCAGTTCATTTCCTCATATTCCAAACGAGAAATTACGGTAGTAAATCACCCGGTTCTTTACGACCAGAACTATTAACGGGATACAAACCGGAGGAGCCAGGCATGGAGGGAGGTGGCAGAGACAGTGGGTGAAACTGGTAGGTTTTCGCCTGTTTGGGGAGTTTATATATATATATATATATATTGCTCGCATAAAATCCCCGGGGTTTTTTGCTTTGTATGTCGGGGGCGGGAGATTCATGTGATTGGTTGTTGGTCGCGTTGCTCGCAAAAAATCCCCAAGCTTTCAGACACGCCCAGCTCCAAGATTTTCAAGATTTTTGAAAAGCTGCTGTGTGGACATACCGTAAGAGTTAGACCTAACACACTTAGCTATTTTATCTACCTCTGGAACAAGCTAAACTAGTTATTATAAATATATTTATTCTTCATTGTCGCGTCACTCATTACTGGATCAGTGAGCTGCATGAGATACTGACAGGCTGTCAGGAGAGGGAGAGAGGGCGAGAGGAAAAGAGAGCACTTCCGCTAATTTCTCCCGTGTTATTATCCAAAGTGAATGTAAACTTGAATAATGTACATCATTTTAAATGGAAGATTTAAAGTGATGTTTAAATCTTCCATTTAGGCCCCGCCCACTCGATCGGATCGACGATCGGTATCGGCCGATACTGATTCCGGCGATCGGCCCCGAAATTGGCGATCGGAGCATCCCTAACAACAACATAGACTATAACACCTCTTGTTGTTAAATACCAACTATGTGCAATATGTGCGTCGTTAAAAACTGTGCAATATATACCTGGTTGCTAAATCCTCAGAAGTGTTACAGGGTGTGTATTTTTGTAAAATGTGTAGCTTCTTTACCATAATTTCTTTTTTTATCTTTAGTACTTTTTTGATGTATGCTTAGGTAACATTAAGCTGTATTTGGGTCTTTTGTAAATGTCCCCTCTGTGGGACTAATCCAGGTATTCTGATTCTAACTCCTTGCTCCTCAGGGGCACCACAGCAGGGCCCAGGAGGTGAACTGGGACCTCTCAAGTAGCAGTCCACACTCCATACGTACGGTCTGGTCGGGGACTAGAACCGTTGACCCTACGGCTCACAGTCCAAGCCCCTACTGACTGAGCCAATGCCAGACATAAAGTGGTACCTAACCCACTGAATCGCTCAGACTTATTGCTGACAACAATTGCACCACATGGGAAATAATTGTCTGGAGAGTTCAGTAAGACATTTTTTTCATTTCATAAGCGCAGGAGAATCCCAAAGCAAGTGCCTCAGAGCTGGCATAAGCCAAATTGGACTGACCGTTTCATCCCACACGGTAAGACGCTGTTTAGCCTTTGCCAAGGCCCATATTGATAAAGGTGAAGACTTTTTGGAATCAATACTCTGGTCAATCTTTTCAGATCTGGTGACATCAGAAATGTAGGGCGTCGCAAAACTGAAGAGTACTCTGAGAAGTGCATGGTCCCTACAATGAAGTACGGTGGTGGTAAAGTTATTATATGGGCATGTATGAGTGCTGCAGGTGAGGGGAAATTGTACTTCATCAATGGCAACATGAATTCACAGAAGTACTACACAATCTTGAAAGATAAGATACTACCCTGTCTCCACATCCGTGGCACTTTTTCAATGTGACAACGACCCTAAACAGTCTTCCCGCTGCATTTTTAAGGAAGAACAAGGTGAAAGTACTGCAGTGGCTAAGTATGTCACCCAACTTCAATCCTATTGACCACATGTGGGGAGTGGAACACAGGACACTATGTCGTGAACTTGTACAGTCGATGCCAAGAAGGGTCAGTGCAGTACTTGAAAGTAACGGAGGACATATGAAGTATTAGAATATGACATTTGTTTAATTTAATCTAGGGCAGTGGTTCTCAATTGGTCAGGCCACGGGACCCACTTTTTCCTTATTCAATAGATCGCGACTCAACATTTTGAACCACTCAAATCTATTCAACAAAAAATTGTGCAGTGGAATATGCTTTTCATCATACAATATAAATTAAATTGAAGTATAGTGCATATATCCCTTCACAGAACTAAAGAATGCTTTTAAAATAGGTTTAATGAGATGATGGAATCAAAGATGAACTGTATAACATGAAAAGGCACACATGCTGAAAACCCAATCCCAGAAGGGGGGTCTGGGGGGATTCTCCCCCAGGAGATTTTTAGAAATACTAACATATAAACTACGCATTCTGGTACACTCTGAGAAGAAAATAAATAAATGTATTACTACCCGACATATTAATAATATTTATGCCATTGTTTGTTTTTCACTTTGTTCTGAAGCTGAACTTGCTGCTCCTCACAGAGATAAGAGCATCTAGGGTGTACTTCTTTTTGCAACCCTTGATTCAAACAAAGTTGACTAATTCACTTATTTTACAGATATTGATGACATATACATACATATCTTTCTATGGTGTTTTTATAAATGTTTAATACTTTTCTAATGTTGTATCTTTCCATGAATTGTAATGGTGATCATTGAATAACATTAACATATACGGGGCATTCTACCGAATTAGTACAAAGTGCGGTCCCACAACAAGGAAAACTATTTAACAAAACAATTAAGTATTCAGACATAGACATTTACTAAGAACATGTTATGGTCTATTCAAACACAAGGCATTACATTAGATAGTGATAAGCTTAATATATACACAGGGTATATGCAGGAATCCTGAAGTCAAATTGAATACCTTTTAAGACCCTTTCCATACATTTTAAGACCTCATCGCAACTTCGAGTTCGAACCGGTTACATTGGCAACACACTTTACCTCACATTTACTATTGATTGTAAGATAGCACAACTAAACGGTTTGTGATAAGTAAACTCCTTATCATAATTCAGATAGAACAAAGCACAAGAGAATGAATTGTGTGACCAACCCAATGCAAGGTTTATTAGAAAAATAAACCATTAGAATTTAACCATTTGATTTAGGCATTGTTCCCAAGAGTGCAGACAGACAACTGAAGCCTCCTCTCCACATGAACTTCAACCTCTCTTGCCCCTTTCACACCAGCGCTTTTTCAGCTCCGGCTCGGAGCTGGAGCCTGAAAAGCGCCGGTTTTTCCTGTTCACACCGCAGCGGCGCCGGCTCTTAGCTCCGGAATCCGGTTCACTTCCAGCTCCAAAAGATTGTCGGTCTAGAGGCAAGAGCTTCGGAGCTAAGAGGTGGCGTCGCTCACGTCTCCATTACGTCGAGGCGTGCAGGAAACTAAACCCACCTCCCCTGAACATGGGTCGACTGTCATGCCTGCCTACAAGCCTACCTAGTGCTTATAAACACACTTTATAAAGTCAGGCAACACTAACCAGGCTTCGTGTGATTCTGTTTATTTGTACCTTACTTTGACCATCCGTTCACTGTTATTGATCATTGTGGAGAGAGGCAGACGTTTTGTTTTGTATTATAGCAGCTATCGGATGGAATCAATACATGGGCACAGGTTGTCGTGTCCGACTATCACAAGTAGAATCATAATAAAAATACGCCGGTAAAATGTGCCTGTAGAAAACGGTTTATGCCACAATAGGATAGCAATAGCAAGTAGTCAGTTTAGCTTCGGTTGCTATGCTAACATCACCCATTTTATACCAGAGAAACTTTCATAACAGCGTTGTGATACCAAACAGCGTCAATTCAGACGGACACACATTCACTTAGGCTAAGGGGAACTGGGGATATGTATCAGCTGCTTGTGTGAGTCGGATAGTGAATACTTTAGAGCGGCCGCTGCAGTGTGAGCTAACCGGGAGCTAACGGAGGAGAATAAACTCCCGTGGAAGAGCAGCCAGCACTGCAGCGGTCGGTAAATGCTGCAGAAACACATTAATAAACAATGAACCACGGCACTCTGGAGCAAAGTATAAGGTTGAAGAATTCGTTATTCAATTTATTCTGGCTTCGTGTGATTAAAAGCAACACGATCATCGACCCGACGCAGTTCCCCGTTGTTGTGAGCGCCGTAATGCCGTTGGGGAGCAAATCAGCGATGTAAACGGTGACGTCATGACGCAGCAGCGGCAGCACCAGTCGGGTGCTGGGCGGTGTGAACAGAGCGGGAGCAGAAAAGGGAAACCGGAGCTGAACCAGAAAAGCTCTAGCTCAGAGCTAGAAAGGGAAAAGCGCTGGTGTGAAAGCCGCAAGTGTGAAGGTCAGGTTTAATGCAGTATGCTGCTTTTTTGCTTCTGTAGACACACGCTGTGCTCTTTCATTCCAGTAGAACTCCTCAGAAACCAGTATTTGACCAATAAACAAAATAATTGACAACACTTTGAACTATGAAATATATTAAACTTTGGTGAGCTTCAGCGGGGTAATGCCATATAGGAGCTCCCTCACAAATACCCAGGGGTTAAATTGGGCACATAGGACGATGCTCTGACGTCATCACCCTCACACATTTGTCATATGTTTACAAAAAACAATATATATGTTAAGACTTTTCTCGTTCTTAATATAGACTATATTTAGGGTCGATATGCGTTGACTTTACTTTAAAATAGCAGATCTCTGTGACCGGATATAGTTTGGCTTAGTGAACGTGTGTATCTTCCTTGGAGGAGCAGCATCGCCCGGACTCCGCTGCTCCTCCGTGCAGAGTCTGCACTGCCGCGGTGTGTGTCAGCGACGTGCAGTCAGGGGAGGCACGGATTGGCCATCGGGAGAGTCGGGACTTAAACACCGCAGCTTTCTTGCTAGCACTTAGCATGTGGGACCGGACAGCTTTAATCCCCATAGACAGTGGCGATTCTAGAGTCTGTGGGGGGCTCTCGAACCAGCTTTCATCACCATCAGTGGCGCCCACACAGAGCGGTGCAAGGCAACAGAAACTTAAAATAAGAAGCAGCATTTTACGGCGCGCTATGCATGGGGCCGCCTTGAGGGGGTTTCCCGACATGTCGTTGCAGTAAATTAAAGGGTGTTTAATGTTGTCGTTGCTGTGGACCTTCTTAATACCTTGGAAAATGCCGTTTAATACTTTTTAATAGCCTTAATTTTCGTTAAATATGATTTATCAACTTTTAATACTTTTTAAGAAAAATATCATTTATAGGGTACTTTCTATTGGGAAGTAGCTGTTCTCAACCCTGACATCTAAATTTCAATGTGTAAATAACACTTTAGTTCAATGGTGTATTTAGAAGATCTTTATGATTACATTCAAAGAGAAGTTGGAATATTTAGATTTATTGTGGGTATCATTTTTTAATAAAAAAAACTATACTAAAAAAAACATGTCCCCAGTTTTCATGTCACTAACGAAACACAAGGGGTTTTAGTCCAATGACTGAGCCTGGTTTTTAGCCACACCCCTACATTTTTAACTAGACAGTGACACTGCAATCCTGTCCCTCATGGCTCAATGGCAAGTAGTTATATCCCATACTTTTTATATAAATCTGTTCCAAAATCTGAAAATCGGAGTGTAACCTTAAGAATTGTCACTACCGAACACATATTATCTTCAATTAAAGGTGGGGTAGGTAAGTTTGAGAAACCGGCTCGAGATACATTTTGTAATATTCCATGGAATAACATCCCGATAGCAATAAATATCTGAAGTGCTTTGACAAAAAATCCATTAAAAAAAAAATCATCTGTGGAAGCTGTAGCGCTGTAAAAAGCACGACCAATCATCTGAGCCGGCCCGGCTAAAGTAACTGGATGGCCTACCTGCCTGTCAGCCTTCCATCTGTGCACAAACTTATCTCGTGCCCTCATTGGTCATGTGCGCGTTCGTGTGTGTTGGGGTTTTATGCAAAGTATTAGGTTTTTATGTGTGTAAACTGTAAACCTCTTCAAAGAAGTGTATGCTAGCCACGTACTTGCTAGCATTCTTTAGTTATGCTCAATTTAAGCTTGAGTCGTCACTACCGAAACAGTCACTACCGAAACATATGGTTACGTTTCGGTAATTGACATGATCGTTTCGGTAGTCACAAAATGGAATGGTAAGCAGGTAAATGCCACCATTTTCAAATAAATGTGTTTTAAAGTCTGAAAATCAGTGTGTTACTTTAAAGGTCTCTTATTATACTATTGTTAGGCATATATTATAGGTCTCAGATATATAAAAAACATGTCTATGAAGTATTTTGCTCAAAATACCAAATAGATCATGCATTCTATTTCTAGCTCATCCCCCTCTATTTCAGCCTGTTACTAAAGTGCTGATTCTGGGTTAGTAGCTTCAAACATTCACACTTCAACATAAGGCATGTTATGAGTTAAGATTAAGCAATAAGGTTGAGGGAATATGATACAACCTTGAGAACAAAATACTGTGGCCACTACAGAAACACTGGATGTTTTGTAAAAAATAAAGTATATTGAGTTATCAACTAAAATGATATGATACTGATTGGTTTAATGTATGTTCAATTTCAACAATCATCAACTCTGGACTCAATATGATCAGTATTATGCATTTTACAAAGAAAATTTGCATTATGATTTTTATGAATTGTATAAATTGAACTTTGAAATTTGATTACAAATTCACTTATATTAATTTAATTGTGAAAACCCTCAAGAAATATTTGTTAAAATACTATTTAGAGAAGGGAAGGTAAAACAATCTTAACAGGTTAATATAATACTTTTTTACTACATTGTATGTACTATGTTTTGGTAGTGACCATTTTTGGTAGAGGAAGAACATTCCAATACAGTCTGAAAATACGATATAAAAATGTACGGTTCTTTTACTAGATATGTGTCATTTAGATATGGTACAAAATATATATGGACAAAGTTTTGGGAAAAAAACATACAACATTTCAAAACATTTCCAACCTGACTTTGGTCTAATTCGGTAGAATGGCCCATTACATGTTCAGAGGGGATGTACTCATTTATGCTTGTACTTTAATAGAAACAAACTGATAGGGATCTTTTAACTGTACAAAGAATAATTGTTAAACCTTTATCTAAATGTTGTATTTTTAAGGAGTTATGAGTTACTTGTAGTAGAGTATTTTCACGGTAAAAGGTCTAGTTCCTTTACTTGAGTTAAGATCAGAATACTCCTTCCACCTCTCCACCTTTAGCAGAGGGAACTCAAGCACCTTGTTGGTAGATCAGCAGGTGCAACAGGGCTGATGCTGCTGTCTGAGCGCCAAACACAGCCTCCTGAAATCTCTTTAATTAAACATCTCTCACGTCCTATCCGTGTTTAAACTGTTTGCACAAGCATGAACGATGTATTTGTATTTGAATAACCGTCGTAGTTTACTGCTAAATGTATGGCCGCCGCGTTATTAACCAGGCTCGTTACATAAACCCAACAGTCTATACAATCTCATATGATTATTCAGGGTAAAGTTTTCTGATTGCAGTTTTTTACTTGAATTAGAGGATATGAGCGGATCAGTTTATATAACATGAGCTTTTCTGCATTCAAGTGGAACATGGAGCCCTATGTAGCTGACTAACCCTTCATTAAACAATTTATTATATCATTTTTACAGATAATTATTCAAATTAAATACACAATACATGTGCTGTGTGTATATTTAAGTGGGTTTACCCAGGAATTAGCCTACGGCCTAGCTCTCTGCCTTCGCATAAACAATGGCGATTGCTCGCGCTAACGTTACCTTCTTCCGCTGTTCCGCTGACGAACCTACACAGTCTCTAACGGGGTTTTAACCGAATCAAGATTCGTGTTGCAAAGTGAACTAGCTAACAAGCCACTCTTATTGATATTAAAGACACAGCCACATATCTGGTCCACAGTGGACCGGGTTAACCATAACCATCAGCCGAAGTCCCTCCCTTTCCGGTGGACCTCCATGGGACCATTTCGAGTAGCATGAAGCTGCAATGTCGGAAGCTGCATCTCAGGTCGGTTATTTTCATTTCCTCGCTCCTCGGTCCTTGGTATCACCGGAAGTTCTTCTTCTTCTTCTTATTTTCTTTAATGGCGAATCGCTTCCACTTGGAGCATATATCGCCACCTACTGTTGATTTATTAAATGTTCATATTAAATCCTTGTCCTCAGACCACAGTCTATGCCTCAGACCAGTGCTTTTGAGGAATTTGAAGATCAGCTTGTTTGCTTCATTTCTTCATTTACTTTCGTATATTGACTTGAAATCCATGTCCTTGACGTTGAGTTGTTCCAGTGCAGTTTTCAGAATGAGTCTTTGTCTGTTATAATCCGGGCAGCTAAAAAATACATGATGTATTGTCTCTGGTTTTTGGCAACCATCACAATTGCCATTTGGATGTTTTCCAATCAGATACAGTGATGAGTTTAACCCAGAGTGACCCAATGTTATCCTGCCGTTAATGCTCTGTTCTCTTCTACTACTCCCCCAAGTGCTTCCCGTTCCTACTTCCCTTTGTATCTGGTATAAATGTCTTCCTTTAGTGCGACTGACCAATAGTTTTTGCCATTGTTGCTTGATAATAACTTTTGTAACAGATTTGACTTCTGCTCTACTGATGGGTACCATAATATCAATCTGGTTTGCTTTCAAACCACATTTTGCCAGTTGATCCACTACTTCATTCCCTCTAATACCCACATGCGCTGAAATTGAACAACAATTCCCAGATGAACTAACCTAAACATGATGTGTAACATTTCATGTAAAATATCCTGACGAGAAGTTGTTTATACTCTCCAGAGCTGCACTGGAGTCAGAGCAAATGATCACTCGCATTGGCTGTATTTCCTCTACCCACTGAAGTGCTAGAGAGATAGCCATCATCTCTACTGTATATACTGCGATGTGATCACTCGTTCGCTTTCCCACTTTGACTTTTAATTCAGGAACATAAAATGCACAACTAGTTTGACCATTTTCTGGATTTTTGGATCCATCAGTAAATATGTTTATAAACTGCCCATATTGTTCATGTAGAACAGTATTCACATAAGCCTGCACATTGCTTTTACTTTTCATTGAATGTAACCGTTTCAATAGTGATAAATCTACTATAGGTTGAGGTAGCAACCATGGTGGAACAGCTGATAACAACACCGTCGGACTAATATTCCATTCTTTAACTTTGAATTCCTTACATATTTCCGAAACACAAACACAAAAACTTTCTTTTTTAATTTTGTTACTTTCCCAACTTGTTTGTACAGTTTGTTTAGTAGGGTGAGTATCTTTCTGGCCCTGTAGATTTGCCCAGTAATGAACAATTAACTGTTTTCTCCTCAGAGAAATTGGTATTTCTCCGACCTCTACCTGAAGTGCAGACACTGGTGTAGATCTGACTGCCCCACAGCATATCCTTAGTGCTTGTGACTGGACTGGATCTCATTTTTGAAGAGAAGAATATGCAGCTGAACCATACACTATTAGTCCGTATTCTATGGCTGATCTTATTAAGGCTGTGTATACGTTCCTCAAAGCAGCTTTATCAGCCCCCCACTTAGTGCCTGCCAAGCACCTCATAACATTTAAAACCTTTTTACATTTATCTACTACTTTATCAATGTGAGTACTCCATGTGACTCTCTTGTCCAACCATATTCCCAGACATTTAAATGTCTTCACTTTCTTTAGTTCTTGTCCATAAAGTTTTAACCTAACCTCCTCACCTATCCTTTTCCTCGTAAAAAATAAAGTTTCAGTTTTTTCCACCGACAATCTAAACCCCCATGTCAGAGACCAGGGTTGCGTTCCAATAGTCCATTTAGCTTAGGAACCTTCCTAACCAAGTGAAATGACCCGGAAGTCCCTCAGTGGCAGCCATGATAAGTGCCGTTCCAATTCTCCAAATGAAAGGAAAGGAGGTTTCAAACTTCCTTTATAACCTCCTTTAGCTTAGGAACCACTGGACCTCCCTAACCGAAAGGAGAGGAGAAAATGCTGCCCCACAATGCATTGCAGCCGCAGCATTTGCCGTCACACAACAGTCGGCCGTTCACGGAAACAAACGATTATGACCGTGAAATTATATCATGAAAGTTACGGTGCTTATTAAGCATTTTAAAACGTATGTGGTAAGTTGCCAAAGTGCTTTGTTTTGAACGTTCATCAGTATTATAATCAAAAAGAGAAATATGAACGTCAGTTTTTACTGAAATGATCAAATAAAGTCAACATCTCACAGTCTTTACTGAGCTGTGTGGGGTTTGTTCAACTTTTAAAAGATGTTTGAATGGTGATATACACAGTGATAGATGTTAAGGACTAACGTTTATAATAAATACATTTGTATTGATTTTAAGATCTTTTCATACAATCATACGTATTGGGATCATTTGTATTAATGTGGACCGGAGGGAGAGGGTGACGAGCATAAGTTTCACTTTCCTTTTTTATTTCAATTCCAACTTTGGTCATGAAGAATATGTTTCTCTGTTGTCCACGTTCATAAAGCATAAAGCAACAGCATCAGAGCACGGTGCAGAGTCTCTAGATGAGTTTACAGTAGTCCCTCGTTCTTATTGAACATCCATGTTGTAGTCCGCTGTATAGAAAACTGTAGTTTCCATAGTTTCCCCACAGCAGCAGACGCACATTCATGACGTCCGCTGGCGCATCATAAACACGTGGATAGTGAAAGTGCAGTCGATTCTCTAAAGCACCACAGTCTCTTCTCCTAAGTCCTTTTGAATTCTCCTATCCACTATCCCTTAACTTCGTGACGTTTCCCTCAGAGGTCAAGGAATAGGAGATAGGGTTAGAATTTAGGAGCTGATTTTTGGATTATCGGAACGCAACCCCTGGTTGCGTTCCAATAGTCCATTTAGCTTAGGAACCTTCCTAACCAAGTGAAATGACCCGGAAGTCCCTCAGTGGCAGCCATGATAAGTGCCGTTCCAATTCTCTAAATGAAAGGAAAGGAGGTTTCAAACTTCCTTTATAACCTCCTTTAGCTTAGGAACCACTGGACCTCCCTTACCGAAAGGAGAGGAGAAAATGCTGCCCCACAATGCATTGCAGCCGCAGCATTTGCCGTCAACAGTCGGCCGTTCACGAAAACAACCGATTATGACCGATAAATGATATCATGAAAGTTACGGTGCTTATTAAGCATTTTAAAACGTATGTGGTAAGTTGCCAAAGTGCTTTGTTTTGAACGTTCATCAGTATTATAATCAAAAAGAGAAATATGAACGTTAGTTTTTACTGAAATGATCAAATAAAGTCAACATCTCACAGTCTTCACTGAGCTGTGTGGGGTTTGTTCAACTTTTAAAAGATGTTTGAATGGTGATATACACAGTGATAGATGTTAAGGACTAACGTTTATAATAAATACATTTGTATTGATTTTAAGATCTTTTCATACAATCATACGTATTGGGATCGTTTGTATTAATGTGGACCGGAGGGAGAGGGTGACGAGCATAAGTTTCACTTTCCTTTTTTATTTCAATTCCAACTTTGGTCATGAAGAATATGTTTCTCTGTTGTCCACGTTCATAAAGCATAAAGCAACAGCGTCAGAGCACGGTGCAGAGTCTCTAGATGAGTTTACAGTAGTCCCTCGTTCTTATTAAACATCCATGTTGTAGTCCGCTGTATAGAAAACTGTAGTTTCCATGGTTTCCCCACAGCAGCAGACGCACATTCATGACGTCCGCTGGCGCATCATAAACACGTCGGATAGTGAAAGTGCAGTCGGATTCTCTAAAGCAGTGGTTCCCAAACGGTGTGCCGTGAGGCAAGTCCGGGTGTGCCGTGGGATTTTGTGACAACCATACGTTATTATTGCAATATACAACTACACAAAAATAATTATTTTTAATTTACTATATCAGTACTTTGTAGGCTTATATGTACGTAATCTTTCATGAGTAATATAGTTGTCTTTGTCACATTTTATTTGGCATTAGTAAATAATTATGCACATTTACAGATATTTTACATGATATGAGTGATAACACGTGTTATAAGGGCTATTTTACACAATAGGTGTGCCTTGAGATTTTTACTTGTCCTTTGGTGTGCCTTGGGCACAACAAGTTTGGGAACCACTGCTCTAAAGTACCGCAGTCTCTTCTCCTAAGTCCTTTTGAATTATCCTATCCACTATCCCTTAACGTTTCACTCAGAGGTCAAGGAATAGGAGATAGGGTTAGAATTTTGGAGCTGATTTTTGGATTATCGGAACGCAACCCTGCCTTCAATTTCCGTAATGGCTTCCTGAATCTTACCTACAATATAATTTACATTTCTGCCCCTTTTCCAAATAGCTCCATCATCTGCAAAACGTGACTTACCAATATCAGATCCTACTTGAGTATTACATTACATTACATTGCATTTAGCTGACGCTTTTATCCAAAGCGACGTACAATAAGTGCGTTCGACCAACAAAATACAAACTTGAAGAAAACAGAATCATATAAGTACATCAGGTTTCATAGAGCAAAAACATTTCAAGTGCTACTCAACTGGCTTTAGATAAGCCAGTCCTTTATTAGTATATAAGTGCTTTGTTAATAGTTCTATTGCTCGAAGTGGAGTCGAAAGAGATGAGTTTTCAGTCTGCGCCGGAAGGTGTGTAAGCTATCTGCTGTCCTGATGTCAATGGGGAGCTCATTCCACCATTTTGGAGCCAGGATAGCAAACCCACGTGTTTTTGCTGATGGGAACTTGGGTCCCCTTCGCAGCGAGGGTGCAGCGAGCCGTTTGGTTGATGCAGAGCGGAGTGCACGTGCCGGGGTGTACGGTTTAACCATGTCCTGGATGTAGGAAGGGCCAGATCCATTCGCAGCATGGTACGCAAGTACCATTGTCTTGAAGTGGATTCTAGCAGTTACCGGAAGCCAGTGGAGGCAGCGGAGGAGCGGCGTGGTGTGGGAGAATTTAGGAAGGTTGAAGACCAGACGAGCCGCTGCATTCTGGGTGAGCTGCAGAGGTCGGATGGCACATGCAGGTAGACCAGCCAGGAGGGAGTTGCAGTAGTCTAGGCGTGAGATGACGAGAGCCTGGACCAGAACCTGCGTGGCTTTCTGGGTCAGCTGGGGACGTATCCTCCTGATGTTGTAAAGCGTGTATCTGCAGCAGCGGGTTGTAGCAGCGATGTTTGCAGTGAAGGACAGGTTGTTATCTAGGATCACACCCAGATTCCTTGCAGTCTGAGTCGGGGAAACAACAGAGGTGCCGATGTTGATTGTTAGGTCAAGAGTGGGACAATCTTTTCCCGGAAGGAAAAGCAGTTCAGTCTTGTCAAGGTTGAGCTTGAGGTGATGAGCAGACATCCACTGAGAGATGCCAGCTAGACAAGCAGAGATGTGTGCGACGACCTGGGTCTCTCTGAGCGGGGAAAGGACAGAATTAATTGGGTGTCGTCAGCGTAGCAGTGGTATGAAAAACCATGCGGGCTAATGACAGATCCGAGCGAGTTTGTGTACAAGGAGAAGAGGAGGGGACCAAGAACAGAGCCCTGAGGGACCCCTGTAGTTAATTGACAAGGGTCGGACTCAGACCCTCTCCAAGTTACCCTGTAGGTGCGGTCTTTGAGGTATGAGGTGATGAGGGAAAGTGCAGAGCCTGAAACTCCAAGTTCTTGGAGAGTGCGAGGGAGAATCTGATGATTCACCATGTCGAATGCAGCAGACAGGTCCAAAAGGATGATGACAGAGGAGAGGGAGGCTGCTTTAGCAGTGTGCAGTTCCTCAGTGACAGCAAGGAGGGCAGTTTCTGTGGAGTGACCTGCCTTTAAACCAGACTGGTGCGGATCCAGAAGGTTGTTCTGATGGAGATAACAGGAGAGTTGTTTAAAGACAGCGCGTTCAAGTGTTTTAGACAGGAACGGGAGGAGAGAGACAGGCCTGTAGTTTATAACATCAGACGGGTTGAGAGTGGGTTTCTTTAGGAGAGGATTTACTCTTGCCTCCTTGAGACTGTTTGGAAAGTGACCAGAAGTTATAGAAGTGTTGATGAAATGGGTGAGAAACGGTAGAATATCAGGAGCGATAGTCTGAAGGAGGTTTGAAGGGATAGGTTCCAGAGGACAGGTGGTAGGGCGGGCAGAGGTAATGAGGGTAAGAACCTCACTTGGAGAGAGAGGGGAAAAGGAGATCAGTGTGTGTGCCTGCTCCAGCCTGCTTCAAATAGAGTGGCGAAGTCCCTCCCCTTCCGGTGGACCTCCATGGGACCTTATTTCGGAAAAATTATATATTGAAGTCAATGGAGAGAGAAAGATTATCTTTCGATCCCGTTTGAATTGTGCCACGAATTATGATGTTTGTCAATTTAAAAGATAATTTTGCCTGTCAAAAAAAAAAAAATGTGTCGTAAAACTGTGAACACATTTTGTTTTGTGAAACCGCTCAATGAATTACATCTCACCAAGATGGCCGTCACTACTCTCTTGCTAACACAAGGGATTAACTGTCCTCACTATCACCACAATGAAAGTCGTCCAGAAGAATGTCATGCAAAGCTGCCTGCCTGCCTTCCTTTGATTCTCTCTGAACTGCCTGGTCTTTTTAATGTTTAATGTCAACCATTCATGTAGCATGAAGTACAAAAGATCGCCGATGCTAATGTAGCGTTAGCATTTCTCCCCCGGGCTTAAATGGTGTATTATAGAATGATCACATCGGTGTGACAGGTTCAAAGGGTTCACGAAATATGACTACTACTCTTACTGTTTAACATTTTGGGTTACTTAATGTTACTTCATGTTAAGGCTAATACAAAATCACAAGGCTATGGCTGTAATGCTAACTAACGTGCTTGCTACTAGCTAGGTAGCTAACTTGATCCAGCAACTCCTGGTCCTTTTGTAACGATCAACTATCTAAAATAGTTGTGTTAATTAAACGCACAAGGGGTTCTTGAATGAAATAATATTATAAAGGTAAACAGAAATAATAAACGGATAATCTGCTCCTTAAACAAAATAAACAGAGACAGATTTCATGCATGGATCCATTATATTGACAGTTTTCCAGCCAACCACAAACAACATTAAACAGTCCGCTCTGCGATACACAACAAGTGTCTTTACTGCCTAATCCAGGCTATTGTTCATTGACAAAAAAAAGCTGTTGCTCCTGCGCCCGTCAGCGGCAAAAACAGAAATGTTTGTAGGCCTTTTCAGGCTATATTCCACAAAAAAAGGAAACACGAGGTCCAGCGTGGCACAAAGGAGCGATCTCACCCTGTGTCGGAGAGAATCTCTCTATATCTGTGCGCGTCCTCTCCAAGGAGACGTGCTTCCAGGTCGGTCGATGCAATATCCACATACGGTTACTTTCAGTTACTTCCCCATTGCATTTGAACATATATACATGCTGAGAAAACGTAACTATCCCGCTGAATACCTGCATTCACCACACACAGGCGTCCTCCTCCCGTGAGAACCACCTCTGGCATCCTGTTGACGCGCCCACTAAAAAGCCTCTGGGTGCGCCGCGACAGGTGAATATGCAAATGAGGCTTGCAGAACCACACCCTCAAACCTTACATAAAAGTGGACATTTAACGACTGTAGTTGCGAGGATAATACACATGCATCATAGATTTCATTTGAATCTAAACTACATGCCTTAACCTTTTCCCCTGCCCCTACAGTTTATAAGAAACACTGAGATCAATCTGCGACTGTCACACTTTCATCAGACGGGAAGCGAAAGAACGAGCAAGACATTACATTTACATTACATTTACATTACATTGCATTTAGCTGACGCTTTTATCCAAAGCGACTTACAATAAGTACATTCGACCAGGAAGACACAACCTTGAAGAAAACAGAATCATATAAGTACATCAGGTTTCATAGAGCCAAACATTTCAAGTGCTACTCAACTGGCTTTAGGTAAGCCAGTCCTTTATTAGTATAAAAGTGCTTCGTTAATAGTTCTAACGCTCGAAGTGGAGTCGAAAGAGATGAGTTTTCAGTTTGCGCCGGAAGATGTGCAAGCTATCTGCCGTCCTGATGTCAATGGGGAGCTCATTCCACCATCTTGGAGCCAGGACAGCAAACCCACGTGTTTTCGCCGATGGGAACTTGGGTCCCCCTCGCAGCGAGGGCGCAACGAGTCGTTTGGCTGATGCAGAGCGTAGTGCACGCGCTGGGGTGTACGGTTTAACCATGTCCTGGATGTAGGAAGGGCCAGATCCATTCGCAGCATGGTAAGCAAGTACCAGTGTCTTGAAGTGGATTCTAGCAGTTACCGGAAGCCAGTGAAGGGAGCGGAGGAGCGGAGTGGTGTGGGAGAATTTAGGAAGGTTGAAGACCAGACGAGCCGCTGCATTCTGGATGAGCTGCAGAAGACCCATTGCTGGTATGATAACAACCTGGTACCAGGGTGGAACTACGTGGGGGGGGCAGCTTCCCCCCCCCACTGTAGAGCCTTGCCCCCCCCAGCTGCCCCCCTAACTTTTGTTTCCCTAAAACTGTACTAAAACAAACCTACACTTTCCACAAGCTTCTCAAGCAACGAAACAAGCATTACATTAGTTAAAAGTGAATCATTTTAAATATCATTTTAGGCCCGTTAAAAACGCAGACGGCCCTGCATTAAACTGCGGAGTGGCGTTCACACAGACCGCGGCTCACAGAGCTGCAGAGAGGGAGCGAGCTGCTACTTATTAGCTAGGCTACATGGCCCTAACGTGTAAAGTTATACAAGCATTTGTACCAGTGCTTTTCACAAGTAGACTCTTGCAGGCCAGAGTATAGGAGTGATTCAACAACAACAAAAAGACATATCTGAGAAGTGATCAGGACGAACAGAAAGAGGAAAAGAAAAAGAGAGTTCACTGAAGAGACCAGGAGGGTCAGAGCAGGAGGAAGAGGAGGAGATGAAGAGACCAGGAGGGTCAGAGCAGGAGGAAGAGGAGGAGATGAAGACATTAGTGAAGAAGAAGAAGAAATGTATGTGAGGAATAAAGATGAAGTATCAGAAAGAGGCAGGGATCAGGAGGCAGAGGAAACTCTAGCTGGACCACATGGGATGTTCTTATTCTCCTTACATGTTCCATTACAGCAGCACAATCTAGCAGCTCTTAGTATTGACAATTATTGATTGAAATGTGTTGCTGCACAGGTCACCTTTAGCTCTCTGAAGAGATGGGTGCATCGGCGGCGCGTGAGGCTCAGGTTTGGGAAGGCTAAATAACTTGTTTTACCTGACGCTGCCCGCCTCCGGCTTCTATAGAAAAGAGATCAACTCAGTGTGCGGAGTTTAAATCTCTCAAGTCATATTACAGGATAAAGGAAATAGTTTAAACTGCCGTATGCAGAGAAGACGCCGACGTGTCGCACTTATCATTCATATTACATCATCAATCAGATCATCGATCATAATATATCATAATATATCATATATTTCCTTATCTGAGTCAGCTTCTCCAGTCGTATCTGGCCGTGCAACACTTACAGTGTCACATAGGTTTACTGTATGCAGAAGTATTATTTTAAGCAACACATTATGTTGACGAAACACTCGAGTCAAATGTAATTAAAGTCAGATCCACTCGTGTCTTAGATGGGGCAGTATCATAAAACTATACGCTTTCAAACACTCGGTAGGCCTAGTTATTTTTTAACCAGTTGTTCTGTATTCACCTTGCAGGTGCAACTCTGTGGCTTGTATCCTGGATTATATGTTTAAGTCATGGATGTTTAAAGTTCATATTTGTCTAATATTAGTTTACTTTTCATTAATGAAGTATGACGCTGCGCTGTCAGTACACTTGTCCCTGTTTGTGATTGGTCAAATGTAGCTAACCCCGCCCCCGTGAACGTGCTCTCAGCTGGAGAGAGAAACCCTGGCTTGATTTACAGAGTTGATAACCAGCGTCGTAGGACCGCTTAGCGAGATCTCGTTTGTTAGTTTGTTGTTGTTAGTTTGTTTGTTACTCAAACATATCCAGGGTCTGTTGAACTGGCTTCGTAGTACAGCGCACAGGTGGCTAGCAGCGCTAATGTCAAAGACACAGACATTATACATTATATTTGTATTTTACCAGGATGCAGTGACACAAATATTTGGGAAGGTTTAGCCTTCCCTAGCCTACAGCACCCGCCGCCCCTGGATGGGTGATGCCATTTGTGTACTTAATTATAACTAGTATTCTCTGAATCGGGTGCCTTTTGGGTCTTTATATCTTTGAAAAATGAAACCAAACCAAAATGTTTGGTCATAACATCTGGTAGTGGACTACTTACATTTTCCCACCTCAGGCGCAAAATATAAATAATTACTAGGAATTTCCTTGAAAAAATTTAACAGGGTTGAAGTTTTTGACAAAAGTAGCCATGAGACCTTGTTTAGCTAAGATATGGCACCACATGGAAATCAAGGACATTACAAAATTGTAATATTTTGCAAAACTATTGATTATTTTGTAATAAACAATTATTTACTATTATTAATTCATATAACAGAGTTGAAATGTTGAGTTTGTCAATCTTAATCTGAAAATACAAAAACTGAAATATAGGTAAGAGAAGAAACTGACACTTTTGTGATGTAATTCCCTCAATGCAGATCACACATGGACTGATCCATTATTTTAATAGGAGGGTAAATGGTATGGCGTGAAAAAAGTATTTTTTCAGAATTTATTTTTGATCAGTTAAAGTTGACAAGCATATGATTATATTAGCAGCAACATTTTGGAATAATTGGCCATTTTGATTTGTTTAATATTAAATTAATATGTAATAATGCTTAGTGAGGACATGCACATATGTCTGTCTAATACTAAGACAACCAATTTTTTTAAAACAAAATGTTACATTGTAATGCAAAACAACCTGTTCCATTAATTAATTGCTTTAAAATAAATTTTGTAGTTTCCTTTCATTTAAAATTATTGAAGTAAGCTTGGGGGACTCAAAGGGCACCCGATTGTTTGTCTGAACACCTTGTTTCTCTTGTGCATTAAGAACACTGTTAGGGCATGAATTAACAATAAATAGGTTATACAGTGTAAAATACCACGTACTGTCCGCCCTCCCATGCCACCCTGGCATGACCTCTTGCCCCCCTTTTGCCACCCCATGTAAAATGTTGTAGAACCGCCACTGCCTGGTACTAAACACAGGCATCTTGTTAAAGTTATCTTATCTTAGCTATCTCTTATATTTAGCAGAGGAAAACAATTGTGACATCAGTTATGACATCTCTTACGTGACTCTGGGATTTGTAGTCTTTCTAGTTGCGTATTTTTCATAGTCTTATATTTCAACAGTTTTACGACAAACTGTGACTTTTTTGACATGGAAATGATTTTTTAAGATTGACAAACATCATATGTGTAATTCATGGCACAATTCAAACGGGATCGAAAGATAAGTTCTCTCTCCATTGACTTCAATACATAATTTTTCCGAAATAAGGTCCCATGGACCGGAAGTAGATGGGTGTGACTTCGCCACTCTATAAGGGCAAAGAGGCGGAGCCGAGGCGGGACCTCCTGCCACCGAGCTGGAAGTTCCAGAGCTAGCTGAAGCTACCAAGCTAAGCTAACATGCTCCCCATCTGCACACTGCTGTCGCATTTTACCTTTCTAAGGTAAGCGGACATGAAACTATTCAGCAAAACTATAAATAATAATCTAAGTTATTGAGTTTTTAGCATAATACTTCAGAATCTTAAAATCCCTTAACATTTGTATGCAGAGGTGCGGGAAGGTATTTTGAGTGGGGGTGCTGAGGTGCTGGACTCCAGTGAACACTATTATGGGCACTATAGAGCAGGGGTTCCCAAAGTGGGGTGAGATGTTTTCAGAATCCTCTTGATGTGACCCTTGATGTGTTTAAAAAAAAATATATATATATATATATTTTTTAATTATTATTATTTGTATTATTATTAATAATAATCACGTGTGCATAGACATTTTGTATTATGTATGTCTGTTTAATAGGTAAGCGGGACAAATTTAGAATTTTTTATATTTTTTGGGGAATTTTGATTCTGACAGATTTACGACGTCATTTGCAGCTCAAAGGTCACTTTACAGCACCACAGTAAATATCAGAGACGTAAAAGACACATCAACTATACTAGTATATTTCTTCTGAACAGATCTTTAATACATTTTTGAAAAGTTGGTTAATACCAACTAGTGAGAAGGCAGACAGGCCAGCAGAAAAGGCAGCGGAGGAGAGCGGAGTGCGTCCTCCGACATGGAGGACGCACTGACTGAACTGTCAAGTGACCGCACATTAAAGACAGCTTTTAATGCGAAGACGCTTGCTGAGTTCTGGATTTCAGTTGAGAGGGAATACCCACAGCTTTCCAAGGCCGCGATGGACGTGCTGACGCCGTTTGGCTCCACATACCTGTGCGAAAAGACTTTCTCGGCACTGACATACATAAAAAACAAATACAGATCTCGTCTAAACGTGGAGGATGATCTCCGAGTGGCCGTCTCCAAAATTAAGCCCAGGATGGATTTGCTGTGCTCCATGCATATTGCCCACTCGTCTCATTAGGTGAGATTAACGCTGAAACATAGCGTATTCCCCAAATGTTGTGGTGGTTGTATTCTCCAGTCACCTCCCTTGTGTGTGTTTTCCCTTCCCCTGTCTGTGTGGGCGTGGTGGCTGTCACTCCTGGCTCCCGGCTCAACCTCCACCTGCTGCAATCAGTTGGGCACCCTCCTCTGCTACACACCTGATTTCCATCAGCCATTTACTAATGGCATATCAGCGGAGGCTCCACAACTTGTCAGCGCCAGATCGTTGTTTAAACCCCAGTGGTAAAACTCTCAGCCTTCTCAGCCTTCTTAGCATTAGTTAGCTATTTCCTCTACACCTGAATGTTCTTCTTACCTGTTCTTCTTGTCCTCCAGGATCACTCTCCAGCCGGATTACTCTCCACGCTCCTCCACCTCAACAGCCGCTATCAGCCGGATTACTCTCCACGCTCCTCCACCTCAACAGCCGCTATCAGCCGGATTACTCTCCACGCTCCTCCACCTCAACAGCCGCCACCAGCCGGATTACTCTCCACGCTCCTCCACCTGAACAGCCGCCACCAGCCGGATTATTCTCCACGCTCCTTCACCTCAAAATAAACCTTTTTAACACTCTGCCGTGTCCTGCGTTTGGGTCCTCTCAGATAACTGTAACAAATGTAAATATGCACCGCAACAATGTTCATATGTTTATTAGTTATTATTACCTTTTATGTCTTTAAAGTTTGCACAGCAACAATGTTCATATGTTTATTACCTTTATGTATTTTTACAGTTTGCACCGGAACAATGTTCATATGTTTACTACAGTTTATGTCTTTAAAGTTTACACAGCAACAATGTTCATATGTTTATTACCTTTATGTATTTTTACAGTTTGCACCGCAACAATGTTCATATGTTTACTACAGTTTATGTCTTTTAAAGTTTGCACCGCAACAATGTTCTCCTAATTCACATGGAGATTACTTTGACTCACGAGTTCTGCTGTTATCTTATATTAAATTGCTGTAAAATCATATCATGATTGTCAGGCTGTTCTGTTCTTGTGTGTTGTCGTTATGCGCCTGTTTGGATACGCCTATTAGTGCGTGCATCCTGTGCACACGTTTTTCTTTTTCTTCCAGTCACCACGTGATAGTGGGGAGTCGCCAGTTTCTGGCACTGTTATTTTGGGGGCCGCGGGCTGAAAAGTTTGGGAACCCTTGCTATAGAGCACGCACAAAAGCGCGAGCACCAGGGAGGAGGCCATTCTTGTGAGTACTGAAGTATTAAAATAACGTGTTATAGCAGAAGGTTTAATTTAGCGTATTTCTGGTATATTAATTTTAATGTCACCTGATATATAGGATGTGTGTTAAACTTGAAGGGGACAAATTGATGTTTTCCTCTTAAGCATACTGAGGTTTTTAAATGAGGTCTCCTTTTAAGTAGAAGTAAATTAGCGCAAATGGTCTTTTCTTCCACTTTTGTTAATAATCAGAAGGTGTTTTTTTGGCTATCTGTGAGTGGGTAAGGTACAGTACAGCCTGTGATTTCTGCCTTGAGTAGAATGATTACCCGTTGATAAAGTATTTTTCAGAAAGTTATTTTGGGCTTTCAAGGGCAGAACTCTGTAGGTTGTCTGTAAGAGTTTTCTGTGTGATCTAGAAAGCTTAAATTAATAGAAGGAGGAAATATTATGTCAATTCGTGGACCGTCTTAATATAAACTATACTTTAATTACAGTTTTCAGATATTTGAGGAAGCCATGAGATGATGTGAGTCACACAGTTAGAGAGACAATGGTCCTTCTGAGTTATCAATAGATGCATTCATTCTAAGTGGGCTGACTTTGAGGTGGAAGGAAGTTCAAAGAAGGCCTGAGGGTATGGGAACAGTTAACCTTTGTTAGTTAACTGATCCTATGGATGTCATAAGACAAGGACGTTTAAACCTATAACAAGCATAGCTTTCAGAGAGGAAAGCAGGTGACATTTGTGTGTTAAGCTGCATGACGGGTGGCGCAGTGGTCTGTGCGTTTGAGCATCAGATCAAGGGGGCGTTGGGGAACTCCAGTTCGAAACCTGCTCCCGCCCCACTGCGTCGGGCCGTTGTGTCTTTGGGCAAGACACTTCACCCGAATTTGCTCCTATGGGTATTGTCCACAGTAGATGACCATTACATGTATGTATGATCTGTATTTGTAAAGCGCTTTGAGAGTCATTGATAAAGCGCTATAATAAATATAAGGATTATTATTATTATGATCAAATATGTATGTGTTCATTTCAGTGGCTATATGCTGTGTAATTACTGCTCAACTATACCTGTGTTTGTGTTTTTATTGATTTCTATCTGTTTTATTCTTTCATGTTATGGGTACTAAATTGCCACCACATTTTGGAGTAGTTGGTTTAAACAGATGTGTGTGTTGAAGATGTTTAGGGGGAATGTGTTTGCGTTAAAAGGGAATGAGTGTGCGTTCTGTCATGACTCCAGAGCATTGTTGTGGGACTGCCTGAGGGCTAGTGCTGTAGCGACGCGTCGACGTCGTCAACTTCAAAATATCGTCGACGACATATTTCCGCGTCGACGCGTCGCTACACACACGTGGGTCACCCAAAGCAACAAGCAGTTCGCAATCGCACTTCAAACACAATGGAGACTGAAACGGCTACCACCTCCTCCTCACAGGATTGCGCACGAAGCCCCCAAACGAAAACATCTCGCCCTAGGTCTTCAAAAGCATGGGAATATTTTAAAGTTAGTCCAAAACGCAAAGATATTTATATATTGATATCTCACTGAGACTGCTGCATAGCCTAGCAGAAGCAGCAGCTAGCTGTGGTGGCTACCATTAGCAGCTAGCATTTGCTCTCCGATTTTTTACATAAAATGGAATTATGGATTATAAATTCAATCATTTTTTTATACATAGACGTTAAAAACCTATGGATTAACCGATTCAGCCGCGTTTTTTCTCATTTTATTGCCATTGAACATGTCTTTTGGTCAGATTGACAGCTACGGTGGTAAGACGATCTCCCTAGAAGCTCTGTGAAGGTACGTGTTGTGATGACTGTATTTGCTTCCCCTGTCGCGAGTCCGGATCACTCAGTGATGATACTATGTACCTACATAATCTGTGGAGTCTCAGCTTTAATCGGATATATTGTATGTGCAGCTACGATAAGTAATAAGGGTACTTTTATCTTGAGTTCTGTGCCAATGTCCGTTAGCATTTTTCGCTCAGGGGTCATTTAGATGCTTCTTATGAGACTTGTGTTTTGTTTTGGTAAACATGGTTTGTATCGTCAATTAGCTGAGATTATTTCCGTTAATCTGGTATAACACATTAATAGGTTCTTAAATATTAAGATCCCCTGAGACACAGTATCGTGAAAAAAAAAACGTTTTACATTACGTTTTTTATGAATTGAACAACAGAAAAATAATCGTTAGATTAGTCGACTAATCGATCAAATAATCGCCCGATTAATCGTTTTCAAAATAATCGTTTCCCCCCAGCACTACTGAGGGCAGAGGGACACACACACACACACACACACACACCACACCCACACACCCACACACACACACACACACACACACACACACACACACACACACACACACACACACACACACACACACACACACACACACACACACACACACACACACACACACACACACACACGAGATGGAGAAACAGATGGAATCAACAACTGCTGACTCATTGCCTAGGGTCTCGCCCAGAAGTGAAACTGGCCAATGGAGAACTACCAGCTCACTGTCTTGGTCCCGGCCAGAAGTGAAACTGGCCAATGGAGAACTGCCAACTCACTGGCTAGCTTGCCCAGAAGTGAAATCGCCAATAACAAATAGCTAAGGAGGAGCAATCAACACAATTCCTCCCACAGAATGTGTTTAAATACTGTAACATTCTTACAGTCTGCGCTCTTTTCCTGACTGGCTGTCGTGGTACGTATATCACACGGTGGTAGGAATTGAGCCCGGAGCGCTCTGTATTTGGTACTATTGCAGAGTGCTCTGTATTGTGTGTTGTTATTTTCTACCATTAAAACAGATTATTGTTTAACTTTTATCCTGGTGCTTTGAGTTCCTTTTTTTGTAAATTTGACTAGCTCATCAGTCATCAAGGGACGCGCGGAGGAGTGGTGAACCTTCCACCACCGCCATTGGGTGGTGCTCCAACAGTACGCCCACAGAATCAACACGATGCATTGATGAAGACACACTCTCCCATTGCACACGGTGACCCATGGCCTTCAGGATTCCTTTCATCATTCGATATCCTACATGTGGTGTCCTGGCCTTAACTGACCGAACCAAATTGTCTAGTTCATCATCAGTTAGGGTACTGTAGGACTGTTTTATGGAAAGGCCATTTTCATGCATGCGCCTTTTGACTGTCTTCTCAGATAGAACCAGAACCTGGACATGAGGGCACAGCGGCGGCGTGCGGGTGGCCGGAGGAGGAGTGGGCAGCGCGGCTATTGCCTCTGCTATCTGGGGGTGCGCAGCTAGCCGCCCACAGCCTACCAGCAGCCTCTCGGCATGTGTACCGGCATCTGAAGAAGGCCATACTGGACCGGCTTGGCAGCACGCCAGAGGGACATCGCCGCCGGTTCCGGGCCCTCCCCTTCAAGGACGCTGACCGGACCATCTCCTACGCGCAGCGGCTCCTGGATGCAGCGAGCCGTTGGCTCCAGCCGGGGGTGCGCTCCGCTGAGGAAGTCGTCGGGCAGGTGGCGCTGGAGCAGTTAATCGCCGGCCTGCCATCATCGACGGCGAATTGGGTCCAGTGCCATCGCCCCGCCAACCTGGAAGCAGCTGTCGTCCTCGCAGAGGACCACCTCTCGCTTCCCCGGCGGAGCATGAAAGAGGAGCCCCGACCACCAGCCGTCTCAGCGGGCAGACCCGTCCCAGCCCCGAGGAGGAGGTTTCCTGGAGCAGCTGCCCTTCCCTCCCCACCACCACACGGCCCCAACCCTGCAGCCCCGACACTTTCCCCCCAAGCCCTACCTTACCTTCCTGTTTTTATCTCTCCCCAGGGTCCGGCCTACGCTTCTGGTCGTCCGGCACCACGGGGGGCTCCTCAGACGTCAGGGCAGGATTGCTGGCGGTGCGGGCAGCCCGGCCACTTCCGACGGGAGTGTCCTCTCATGGAGGTCGGACAGCTGGTTCGGGTTGCGGGACTGCCAGTTGCCTCCCCTGATTTGGAAGGGACGTATCATATACCGGTATGTATATAGGGGGGTACACACCAGGCTCTGATGGACACGGGCTGTAATCAGACGATGATCCATCAGCGCTTGGTTCGGCCTGGGGCATTGATTGAAGCATCGTGGGTGAAGGTGAGGTGTGTGGGGATATTCACCAGTACCCGGTAGGGCTGTGCATCTTCACTGGTCTCACGATTCGATTCGATTACGATTATCCTGTCAACGATTCGATTCAATTCGATATCCCGATGCATCCCGATGCATCACGATTCAAACCAATGCGTTGCATCCTCAATTTTCTATATCACTGCACATGGCTTATTTTTCATCAATGCATACATGCAGTAAATACATATGAACTCTCTTTTTATTATTTAGAAAGTGCTTCAGAAATCAATAACATAAATGTCTTGACATTAATTTATAAACCAAAATAAATGAATTGTATAGGTCTAGCCTCCCTATATCTGTGTGTGAAGTTGTTCCATCCTCAAAAACAAAAAAATAATGCTTCTGCAGTCTAGCTGCAGCTTCTAGCAACGGTCTTCTGTTAAAAAAAGGACACTGAACAGTGCATGACATTAAGGATTTTGGGAGATGGCCCTGTGGGCCATCTAAGCTAATTTACAGATGGCCCTGAGCCCAATAGAGATTGCCCTGAAAAATGCGCGCGGACGAAATGGCACGAAGGGTTTGGGGGGCCTCCGTCCCCCTAGAAAATTTAGATTTTTGCAGGTCTTAGATGCTGTCTGGTTCTCTAGACTGAATTATAAGATGAACCACCACAATATTGTATTGTACAATTTCAATTTTATTCTTCATTTCACTTGTTTGTTTGTTCTTGTTTGTGTTTGCTCGCTTGCATGCCCTGCATAGCTATAAGAAACACTTAAGTTGTTGGTCAAGACACTTTCCATCTGATGAAGGCAAATGGCTTCCCAGATGTAAAAAAGTAGAAAACATTACATTCAGTTATTAATGCCAAAACAAACATTATTTACACTATTATGGCCCCTGTTAAAAATGTTTGTAATGTTATCTACTGTAAGTTGGTCGAACGAATGCCTCCTCATCCGGAAGCTGACCGAGCAGACCCGAGCAGCAGTCGAGAGGAGCCGAGCGCATCCGCCAAGCACACAAAATGGCGACGTCATAGTTCCCATTAGCCGGCAAATCTAAATGTCCGGTCAAAATAATTTCCCTTTAGCGCAATACCGCTTCAGTTGCGCCACTTATGTGACAGACAAGAAGAGTATGTGACAGACGAGAATAGTCAATTCTAATGTCTAACACGTAATGTGGAGAAAGAGATGTCCTGTGTGGGTTGATTGTGCGTTGATCTGTTGGTAATGCCTCGGGGTTCCGGTGGGCATGTAAACAAATACATAATGCTGCGCTATACTTTGTGGCCTCACCCAGTTGCATAGCGACACTTATTGTGTAGGTGTCTTTTAATAAACAGGTAGTCATATCATTAGCTAGAACTAGCTGGATCTGATCGATATGGACATAAACGCGAGTGAAGTCTAATCTGACGGGAGAGAGAGATCAGCTGAGCAGGCTGACGAGTCGACACGCAGCTCTGCATGATCACATGCAGCGGTGAGCGGACAAAACACACACTTCAGGTTAGAATATCACACGTAGCTATTTTAATGACCTCTCAAACTACCTAAACTAGTTATATATATGTTTAGTTTTACTGTCGGGTCACTCATTACTGGATCCGCGAGCTGCATGATACTGGCACAATAGATTGCCCGATCGGGCAACCAGCAGGTGAGGCTTCATTGCCCGAGCTAAATACTAGATGGCCCCGGGCTGAAAATTGCTAGAGGACATTCATACTTTGCAATCCAAGACTTAATTAAATCCACCAAAAACCTGACATGATTGTAACGCGATTATTTTTGAAAAACATAAATCCCTGTGCCGCAGCGACACGGAGTGATTCAGAGCGGGTCCTTCTGCTGTTGGTTCTGGACTGGTGGTGTTGTGTTGGTGGATAAAGCAGACTGCTCCGTGTTTGGTGTTGCTGTGCCGCTGTCACGTCTGTTCCCTGATCTCTGCGTCACCGACCGATTTGATATTAAAGTGACAGAAAAAAAAAACTTTTCAGTAAAGCCGCGGCCGGAAAATCAGGAAGCAACGTTACTACGCTATAACCGATTATCTTCCGTCACTGCATCGATACCGAATCGTCCACGTCCGCATCGCAATGCATCGTAGAAACGATTATTTTTAACACCCCTAGTACCCGGAGGTGACGCTGGACATTTCTTATAAGGGGAAAAAGCATAGAGGCAGGGCTGGAGTTAGCACTCACCTTACTCTGATTTTGGGAACGAATTGGCCGGGGTTTGCTAAGCTAGCGGGGGCTATGGGGGTGCGTTCACGGACGGTTGTGTGCTGTGTTTAGTGGAGAGTCGGATGCGGCTGACGACGTCGAGGGGGAAACGGACACGGAGGGGGCCGCGGAGGTCCCTCTGGCCCCGCTGGCCCCGCTGGTGTTTCCCGTGGAGGATTTCCCCCTCGAACAGTCGAGGGACGAGACCCTTCAGCACGCCTTCGGCCAGGTGGTGAGTATTGATGGCTCCCAGCTACACCCAAACGCAACACTCACTCACCCACACTTTACGGTGGTTAGGGACAGGCTGTATCGTGTAAGCCGTGACACACAGACAGGAGAGATAAATACCCAGTTGTTGGTGCCAAAAAGCCGTCGGGAAATGGTTTCCCAGGCGGCTCATTATAACCCCATGTCAGGTCACCTAGGGTACGACAAATCACTACACTGGATAATGGCCCGATTTTATTGGCCAGGCATTCGCGCAGATGTGAAGCGGTGGTGTGCATCTTACCGTGAATGTCAGCTGGTTAACCCGCCGGCCATCCCCAGAGCGCCTTTGCGCCCATTACCATTGATTGAGGTGCCTTTTGAGAGAGTTGGTATGGACCTCATCGGGCCATTAGACCCCGGAGTGCACAGGGATATCGCTTTGTACTAGTCCTAGTGGATTATGCAACGCGATATCCTGAGGCAGTGCCGCTGCGTAATATCTCTGCAAAGAGCGTTGCGCAGGCACTGTTTCACATTATCTCCCGAGTCGGGATCCCGAAAGAGATCCTGACTGACCAGGGCACACAGTTTATGTCACGCACACTACGCGAGCTGTATGAACTATTGGGCGTCCATTCGGTTCATCCCGTCCTTTTCGGAGCTGACCAGTCCCCTGACCGACCTGACCCGAAAGGGTGCTTCAGATCCGGTCCAGTGGACGGAACAGTGTCAGCTGGCGTTTGAGAGGGTTAAAAAAGCCCTCTGTGGTAAGCCGCTTCTGTATTCTCCTGACTTCTTTTTTTTTTTTTTACCCTTTTGTGTTGCAGACCGACGCCTCAAACAGTGGGGTGGGGGCCGTTTTGTCCCAGCAAGTAGAGGGGTTCGACCGCCCCGTACTGTACATTAGCCGTAAGCTCGCCCAGAGGTAGGTGAACTACAGTACGGTGGAAAAGGAGTGCCTCGCCATACGGTGGGCGGTCGGCGCTCTGCGGTATTAACTCCTGGTGCGCCCTTTCACCCTCTGGTCGGACCATGCCCCGCTCCAGTGGCTCCACCGCATGAAGGATGCCAACGCTCGCGTCACTCGGTGATATTTGGCGTTACAGCCTTTCAACTTCAAGGTGATCCACAGGCCGGGTAACCGGATGGTCGTGGCTGATTTCCTCTCTCACTCGGCGGGGGGGGGGGGAGAGTCAGCTTGCGGCCGGCGGGATCCCGGTCTGAGTCGGCGGTGGGGGTATGTGGCAGCTGGGTGTGGTTAGGGCGCCGGCTGCTGGTGTGAAGGGAGTGGCTCGGCCGGAGGCCAGACAGCTGATCGGAATCAGGTAATCAGTGACGCAATAAAAGCATGTCGTAACCTGGTTCTGGTCTGTTTTGCAGTAGGCGGGATCCTGGAAGGTCGCCAAAGGACCTGTGAAGATTCCCACACGGGCAACGTTTGAGACCTGTGTATACTTTGTTTTGGAGTTAATAAACGCCTGTGATCAACCAACCTGCTCTTTCCGTCCCTATTTGAACCCTGTGTGAGCGGAGAGGCTCACAGTAAGTTATCATTTTTAAATAATCATTTAAAGTAAGTTATCATTTTTAAATAATCATTTAAAGAGAGGTGCTGTGTGAGCACGGTTATTAAAGTGTGTACTGCTGCAGCCACAGATGAATTATGGTCGCCACTCTGGCAAAGATAGATTGAGAAACACGTGAGCTGGACTCTATCAACATAAGGGAAATTCACTTGCACTGACTATAGCTAATAGCATACACGAGCTAGCCTCAATGCCATGGTTAGTTTCCCGTGTTGCCACATTCATTCCCCACCTCAAAAGGCCTGCCTTCCTTTTATGTATGTCTCTATAATATTATTATCATGCTCTTAGTTAACTTCTAAGACCATGAATGGAAAAAAGTTAATATTTCTTACCTGTGCGCTGGTGCCAGCCATGGAGCCAGCAGGTGGACCTGACGCTATCGCAAAAGCCAAGCCAATACTATGCTGCGTTCACGGAGCTACGTGGAAGTGGGGAAGGACAACGCTTCATTGCGGATACGTAATTTCACATTCTAGCACAGTTTATTGCTCTTATACCGCAATTTTTGCCAACTACGATGCTCAACAGCTCGCTTAACGGAACTTTGACGCTGGTATCAGTTTTGTTTATCACCAATCACGGGAGTATTGTGTATAGAAAGTGTGTAGTTGTATTTCTTGCGCTACCTAACATCCATGAAGGCATCATGACAGAGGGAGGCCTGTCACTCAGGGTGCCAAACTACTCTTTGGTAAGCCCCGCCCCCCGAAGCAATATCAGAGCCAAAAATCTGAAAGCGAAAAAAAAGATCTGAAAGTGAAAAACGTTCTGAAGGCGAAAAAATTATTGAAACCTGAAAAAAAAGTTTGGAATCTGAAAATATAAAATCTGAAACTGAAAAAAACAAGTATTCAAATACCAAAATATGTATAGAAGTGAAATATGAAAATAAATATTTTATTGAAAAAATTGCTGAACTGAATCAAAATAATATTCAACCTGAAAAATTATTTCAAATTTTTGTTTTGAATACAACATTGTATTTTTCAAAGTTCAGGATGAAAACTTGGACTTTCAAATAAAATGTATTTTTTTTAATGATCAAAACTTATGACCCTGAAATAGCTCCATACCTCTAAGCCCCTTAACAGTTTCTGTATGTCTGTGTCATAAATGCCAGTCTCAGTTGGATTGTAATGACTCAAGTGGTTGGTTAGCGTTAACAGTAGCAGATAACATCAGAGGTGACACAGTATCAATTTCACCCTCTTTGGAACACACCCTGTTTAGCTCTGATGAGTCAAGTCCTTCCACTGCATCGAGGTGTGTGGCAACTTCATATGCTTCATCTGCTGTTAGCTGATGAAGTCTTTTCTCGATGGACCAGCTTAGTCTCTTCCTCTCGTTGTGAGCCATCCTGTGTGTTGTGGGCAACTGTGGCAAATAACTTTATATAAGTTTACTTTAAACCACACTTAAAATATTAATATAATTATACATATGTAGGCCTACATGTCTACAGTATAGCCAGGGCCGTATCCAGGATTTCCTAAATACCGAGGTCCAAACATGCTAGGGGGGTTCGGGGGATACCCCCTGAGATTTTTGGGATTTTCATGATCTAGTTAGGTGCTTTTTAAGTCCTGTGGGGGGTCACAAATTGGATAATATATTGATTTCAACCCATGTCAGTGGGCTGACAATGTCAGCATCAATTATTTTTTAAAGTGTAATACATAAGAATCAGTTGTTACTATTAATGATCTGGACATGCAGAAGAGGCTAAAATGATCACAACACATTGTCAACATTCATTTTCCATGTCTCTCTCCTTTCCATAACCTGCAGTGCACCCTCTCTTCCATCGTCTTTAGTCTCTCTGTCTTCTTCCTGTTCATTACTCTCTCTGTCCTCTACTCTTTCTTTTTGTTCAATCTCTCCCTCGTTGTTCACTTTTTGCTCCTCCTCACTTGTCGCTCCTGCCAGTGAATTAAAAGCAATTCAGCTATTTAGTTCATTTCACTTGTTTGTTGGCATTCTTTTTTTTATTTAAATTTGTTTGATTCTCAAAAGAGAACAAAGATGTAAGCAAATTGTGTTTTATACAATTGTATGTTATTATGACATGATAACTGTAATATCTATTACAGTTATGTATGTTTTAAAATTATGCCTATTGTAAATGAAGACTATTGTTATAGATACATAGATAGATAAATACAGTGGCGACTGGTCCACAGCCCCACCTAGTGTCAGCATTAAAATAATGATTACAACAAAATGCAAAAAAAAATAAATATATATATAAAATATATTTTAAGATCATGTTTAATCATCTGATTCGTCTGTACATTGCTGTTTTAGTATGTGTTCTTCTAATTAGTGTGTGCCTATTGAGCTGTTTAGAGCCATGTGGGACAAAACCCGATCCTGCCCCTCCCTCTCACTGTCTAAGTGAACGGTGACTGTAAAAACTACACTGCGCATGCTCAGAGTATTTTCCTATTTAATGTGTGTGGCCAAAAATAATGACCATAGAGCTGCCATCCCCACCATACGTCATCTCACATAATTCAGAGCTGATTGGCTGTAAGTACGCGTGCCGCGAAAAGTGTGGTGTGTGAAGAGGAGGAGAGAGACGCGTCCTAAAACCAGGAAGTAAGCTGCGCATGGCTTCCCTCCACAAAAAAGCAATGAGATTTCTCCATAGGATTTTAGAAAATAGCTCAAAATAAGATCTGTGGGAAACAAACCTGTTAGATAAATGCACGTTTTGTTCAGCCGGATAATATCCACATGTCTACCCAACTTTTATCATTTTCGAATCATAAATCCATCATTTAGAGTTATGATAGACTTTTGAAACTACAAGAAGATAAGGAGGACTTTTACAAAAAAGTAATAGAGATTTTTGTCCACAAGGATAGGCAAATGGACTTAATCTTCAAGTCAAGGTAAGACCACCATTTTATTGAAAATGGGATCTTACTAAGAGAGAACAATTCAATATTGAAATGATAAAATTACATTTTTTGGGTATCCTTCTGTTGAACTGTCTGTTTAAAATTAATTGAAGCATCAGACTAAAAAAGCTTTTGAAAATAATATTATATTTTGATTTAGGTCAAAATATAATATTTGTAAACCTGAAGAGTCAGTGCCAGTGCCTCACCAGCCATGAACCTCACTTATATATAGACATCTGAGTTTTTTGTGCCCCACCACTTTTATACATATAGAAACGCCACTGGATAAATAGATAGATAAATAGATGGGTTATTAAGCCTACATTATGTTGTGTGACTCCAGTTCCTCCCTGACTTCCATCACTTTCTCTTTCTCTCTGCCTGTCCTGTCTCTTCCTTACCAAAGCTGAGCTTCGACTGACGTAGTCTTTTCATTATATCTGAGTCAGTGTAAAAAGAAAACAATACAATGTTTGTTATATCTTCAATGTTTTACTCAAATTGAAATGAAAGAAAAGCATTACAATGTTTGTTAAAAGGTAATCCTTCTGACATTGGATGAACGTAATTAACTTTAGCTCTCTAGCTAGTTTATTCACGCAATGTAAACCAAAGTATAGCCTATAGCTGCAATATAAGTTAGTGTGCATGTTGTCGGACGTCCACTGACTAACGTAGAGCGTTCACACAGGATCTGCTGCTCATATGATGTCCTGATGAACAGAAACACAAGCAGCCTCAGATCTCTAGATACTTCATCACTCCTTCGCTGCTCCGATACAAGTCCGACTCCGGGCTGCGGTGGTTTGTTGATACATGTTGTCTTCTTCTGTTTGCTTTAACAGAGGCTACGTAGTTATGCAGCGCCCCCATGGTCAGTAAATGGAAGTACTACAAAGAACCCCATTTAGTGCAATTATTTCACAAGTTTTGTTATACACAGCTCGGAAAATATTACCGAGGTCCGGACCTCGGTGACCTCAATGGTAGATACGGCCATGCCTATGACCTTGATGACTCGGATTTTATTTATTTGGAAAATTCAAGCCACCTGACTGATACAAATATATACTATGACTATTATATGCTACTGTATACAGCTACTTTTATTTTAAGTAAAATCATAACTGTTTTATGTAGTTTAATCATTTTTATTTAGGTGGTCACTCAGTTTTTCAAATGTAGACCACTCGCCAACAGGGGGTGCTGCAGCACCCCCAGCACCCCTACTTCCCGCGGCTATGCTGGACTCTCTCTCTCTGCCTGTCAGACGGCTAAGACCCCGATCCGTTGAGCAAACAAAGGCCTATCCCAACCAGGAGACTGCTCCTTCTCAATAGACCAGACAGATAACCAGAGCTGAACCAATAACAACAATAAGAACTGCATCCAGAACTATCTCCACCTGTGGCATCCAGAACCAAACAGCTTGCTGACAGGCAGAGATCTACTCTCATCAGTCCCTCAGGCAGGGCTGAGCCACGAGATTTGGCACAAGAGCAAAGTGTGGGACATGAGAGCAGAATCCGCCCTCCATAAAGCAGCAAAGACACTGTAAAGGAGGAGATGAAATGCAAAGCAGTACAAAAACCGCGGCATGATGGGGGCTGCAGATGTAGCTGGGCAGATGGCTGCCTCAAAGAGTTACAGCTGATGGACAAAGGGGGAGGAGTCAGAATCAGAGGAGTTGGTCGAGCAGAATGTGAGGTGGCTGGGGTCGCGGCTTTAGATGAACCAGAGGAGAGGGGAAGGGAATCAACGGGAATGAGTGAGTTTACACATAAACACACTTATTATAAGCGCACATTTAAAGAACTTAAATTGACTTGATAAATAACTGAAGAAAAAAGTTGTATTAACCATGAATTAATCAATTGGTAAATTAAAAATAGCAGTAAAGAGGAAACTATTAAAGTAAAATGAGAACCATCCTAAAACACACTGAGGGATAAAGGGGGAGACAAGACAGAGTAGAACCGTATGCTTCAATCTTTTCATCATGTTAACAAATTATTATTCAAGAGATTTTTATTCACCTGTGAATAAAGTACTGATCTCATTTTTTACAATATTGATCACCATTAAAAGGGTAATTTTAGGAACCACTCTAGAAGACAAATCTTTATTTGTATGGATAAGGCTAAAGGGAGAGCTGGTGCCAAGCCAAATATAGTATTCCAATCTATAAAGTATTGATTTCACTATTGTGCCATAGTTATTACCATAGGATAAAGTAGGGAGTAATTGTTGCATGTTCGGACACCCGGGGTTCCACACACTGCTAAATAATTTAACATTCTTTTTAGATAGACCAGAATTGAAGATAAATGCATATAATGACCAATGAAAAGCTACACAGGTCCTAGTAATGGTTTGACTCAAGATAATAATTATATGCACAAGTTTCTGAAATAGATCTATTAGACATGTTAATATAGATTAGGTGTTAATAAACTGCAGTAGTAGTACAATAAGGAAGTGATATTTTTTGGCTAACACTTTTCAGGGAATGTGGGAAACAGCTGTTCCAATTAAAAGTTAGAGATATCTTGAACATTATAGTTGTAATTTTGAATTAATAAATGATGGCGCTCCATATATACAGATTTTTGTAGACAAAGGATACTGGCCTATGCTGAAATATCAAAGTCTCTGCAGAGCACGACACATGGCCAAAAATACTGAGACCAACTGACCTTTGACCCTGACCGACAGTGTAACTTGAGAAGGCACTGTCAATGACTGACTCTGGGGTGAACCTGACCAAACTTGACTTTACAACCTGACAGTGTGACTGTGAATGTGAGTGTATGTCTGCATGTGATCAGTGCAACGATGCATGATTTAAAACAATGACTAATCAAGCATGCTTTTGGACTAACACATTATTCTGGGGCTCTGTGGGCAACGAGAGGTTTCCTACAATTCCACAAAAATTGGAAAACCGTACAGGTGACCCGTTTCTAATCTACTTGATGATATTACACTCCCACAGGAGGTGGCAGTTTGCAGAATGTGAAACTAAAACATGAAGATTCTGTTTCTTTTAGGACTGAAAGATGGAGAGAAACACTTCATGTCACTGAAGTGTTTACTGTGGAAATGATGGATGTACTATTGGGAAAAATGTTTGGTATTTTCTTATAATCCATTATTACCTGAAGGTTTTCTTCCCATACAGGATTTTGGTTACACATGAGTTCATGTGTAAAAAGGGGGAGTGTAAACTTCACAATGTACATCTGACCATTGATTGACAGTTTTAGAATTTACCTGCTCCATATCTGGGGATAAGATACTTTTGATGGATGTTGACATGTTTCTAATATTGATTGAGTTATAACAGGTAACACAGATGCAGAATCAGTGGCCAAGGGGCTACTGTGAGAGATGTAATTCCAGAATGGAATACTGAAGAAGTTGACCTGTGATGATGAAACAATTTTGTAATATTTCAACAGGTATTAAAGTAACTGAGGTTTGAAATGTAGAAAGAACATATTACAGTTAAAGCTACAACATAGTAATGTAATGAGACATAATTTAATTTAGACAACATCATGTAATTAGCCTGGTAAATGTCATGTCTAGGAAACTAATAGTGAAAGTGTATTCTTTATGTTAGTTTTGTCATGTCCCTTTGCCCTGTGCTTTATGTTTATTCCCTTAATTAATCATCCCTCTCATTTCAGGCCTCCACGCTCCCAGCCCCCTTCTGTCTCCTGCGTCCTTGATTGTTTTCCCCGCCCTGATTGTTTCCACCTGTGTCCCCTTTACCTGTGTATATATTGTGGTAGCTTCCTCCTGTTCATTGTCAGTTCGTTGTCTTACTATGACCCACGTTCCTGATTACCTCACGGACTTCCCACGGATCTACCTCATTGATCACTTGCTAGTTTTCCTCGAAAGAGTATATTTGTTTTCCTTGTTTTGATTACTGTGCTAAATTCCAGTAAAGTCTTTATTTTTTGAGAACACTATCTGAGTCGTGCAATTGAGTTCATGCCTCAGAGTCTCTCCTTGACAGTACGAACTGACTATTAAAATGAACTCAGCCGACTCAGACCAGCTAAAGAACGCCATCCGCTTTCAGGGCCAACGTCTTGGGCAACAAGAAGAGCAGATGGTCGCCATACAGCACGGAGTGCAGCACCTATCCAACAGCCACGGGGAACTACAATCATCGGTGACAACCCAGGTGAATCTGCTGGCAGCTGAGGTCCAGCGTGTGCTCACTCACCTGCAGGCTGCTTCTCCTCCCACGACTCCCCCGGTTCCGGCGGCGACCGGTTCCGATCCCAACCGGTCTACTGAGCCGCACAGTACTTCCATGCGTCTGGCTCCACCCGAAAAATACTCCGGAGACTCGGAGGGCTGCCGGACGTTCATTGTGCAGTGTGAGTTACACTATCACCACCAACCGGCTGCTTTTCCCACGGGCAATTCCAAAGTGGCTTTCATGATCTTCCATCTCTCCGGCCGAGCAGCAGCGTGGGCTACGGCAGCGTGGGCTACGGCAGAGTGGTCCCGAGGCTCCCCCATCTGCGGGTCTCTGGAAAACTTCATAGACACTATGAGAAAGATCTTCAATCAAACCACGCCGGGCAGGGAAGCAGCTCGGGCTCTGATTAAGCTGAAACAACATCAGCGGAGTGTGGCTGACTACGCCATCGAGTTCCGGACTATGGCAGCCGATAGCGGCTGGAACTCCGCTGCATTGTTTGACGCTTTCGTCAGCGGTCTCTCGGATTCCCTACAAGACCAGCTGGCGCCTCTCGATCTGCCCGCTGACTTGGACTCTGTCAAATCCATGGCAATACGGATAGACAATCGTTTGACGGAGAGGAGAAGGAATAAATCCAAGGATGCGGTTGATCCGCCTCCCCAGAGGAGACGCTCGCCGCTGGATACTACTTCTTCTTGGAGGCCCCGTCACCCCTCACCGGCGTTCCGGACAACAGCGCCCCCTGGCTCCGTGGAGGAGCCAATGCAGTTGGGCCGCGCCAAGCTTTCGATGGCAGAACGTCAGCGTCGATTAAAGGAGGGTCTGTGCTTCTCCTGCGGGCAGCGCGGACATCCACAAGCGGCTTGTCCGGTAAAAGAGGAGGCTCACCAATAAAGAGGAGTACGTTGGTGAGCCGGATCTCTTCTTCTGACTTTCCTCCTCGCACCCTGACCCGCATCCAAGTAAAAATCAGAGACAATGTGGTTACTCATGGTGCACTCATTGACTCAGGGGCAGACGAAAGTCTGATGGATTGGGGTTTAGTTAAAAAATTGGACATAAAAACTAAACCTCTACCCCAGCCTCTTGAAGCGAGTGCTCTCGATGGGCGGCTGTTGTTTAAAGTGACTCACCAAACAGAGCCTTTAGAAATAAGATGTGATGATAACCATCACGAGACAATGTCATTTCACTTGTTTAATTCAGCCCAACATCCACTCATTTTGGGGTTTCCCTGGTTGAAACTTCATAACCCTCACATTGATTGGCAATCTGGGAGGGTGGAGGGGTGGGGAAAGAATTGCAGAGATCACTGTGTTAAGCAGGTAGCGGAGATTGACAGAAGAGGTAACACTGGGAGGGTTAGGCAGGGAACTATCCCAGAAATATATTTTCCTGATGTTCTTTCAGTCCCTTCCTGCTACCACGATTTAAGTGAAGTATTCAGTAAATCCAAGGCTCTGACTCTTCCGCCTCACCGCCCCTATGACTGTGCTATCGACCTGATTGCTGGGTCTAAAATTCCTAAGGGTCGACTATATGCTATTTCAGGACCTGAGAAAGAGGCCATGAAGGACTATATTGATGCCTCCCTCAAAACAGGCCTTATTCGCCCTTCCTCATCACCAGCAGGAGCGGGGGTTTTTTTTGTTGGGAAAAAGGATGGGTCTCTTAGGCCCTGTATTGACTACTCGCATCTCAATGACATTACGGTTAAGAACCGGTACCCCCCTTCCTCTCATCTCGTCAGCCTTCGAGCAGCTTCAGGGAGCCAAGGTTTTCACCAAGTTAGACCTGCGTAATGCTTATCATTTAGTCAGGATCAGGGAGGGTGATGAATGGAAGACGGGTTTCAACACCCCTTCAGGCCACTATGAATACCGTGTAATGCCATTTGGATTATCAAACGCTCCTGCTGTGTTCCAGGCTCAGATCAACGACGTGTTGAGGGAGTTTCTGAACCGTTTCGTTTTTGTATATCTGGACGACATTCTGATCTACTCCCCTGACCTTGACACCCATAAACAACATGTCCGCCAGGTTCTACAAGAGCTGCTCAAGAATGGGTTGTTTGTCAAAGCAGAAAAATGCGAATTCCATGCAGAGACAGTCACTTTCTTGGGCTTCATCATTTCGCCAGGTCAGGTTAGGATGGACCCAGAGAAGGTTAGCGCAGTAGCTTGTTGGCCTACCCCTGACTCTCGTAAGAAAGTGCAGCAGTTTTTAGGCTTTGCAAATTTTTACAGACGTTTTGTGCGGAGGTTCAGTGCTATTGCAGCCCCTCTTCATGTCCTCACGTCCCCTCAAGTGCCTTTTTTGTGGTCTCCTCAGGCTGAGGAGGCTTTTTCTCGGCTTAAAGGAATGTTCACCTCTGCTCCCATACTCACCTTGCCGGACACCACTCGTCAGTTTGTGGTAGAAGTGGATGCCTCCAACGAAGGGGTGGGAGCGGTCCTCTCCCAGCGACTACAGAAGGACAACAAACTTCACCCCTGCGCTTTCCTGTCCAGGAAGCTCTCCCCAGCAGAGAGAAATTACGACGTGGGAAACCGTGAGTTGCTGGCCGTGAAGCTGGCACTGGAAGAGTGGAGGCATTGGTTGGAGGGAGCCGAGCATCCTTTCGTGGTTTGGACCGATCACAAAAACTTGGAATATATAAGAAAGGCCAAAAGACTGAACTCCCGCCAGGCTAGGTGGACCTTGTTTTTTAACCGTTTTGACTTTGTTCTTTCCTTCAGGCCGGGGTCTCAGAATGTCAAGCCTGACGCTCTGTCCCGTCTGTTTGACCCTGTGCCTGCAGTCAAGGAGCCGGAACCCATCATCCCATTAAACCGGGTGGTAGGAGCGCTGACTTGGTCAGTAGAGAAGGAGGTAATACGAGCCAATGCTGGAGCTCCTGCACCAAGGGGTTGCCCGCCTAACCGGCTTTTCGTTCAGGAGGCCGAGCGACCACAGGTGATCCACTGGGCTCACACTTCGCTGCTCACCTGTCACCCTGGAGTCAAGAGAACTATGTTCATCATAAAACAACGTTTCTGGTGGACATCCATGGAGAAGGAGGTGAAGGAGTATGTGGAGGCGTGCCCTGTCTGCGCTCGAAACAAGACCTCTTCCAGGGCGCGAATAGGACTATTACAACCACTCCCTATTCCCAACAGACCCTGGTCAGAGATCTCCATGGACTTCGTCACTGGCCTGCCCCTCTCTAGAGGTAAAACCACAGTTCTTACGGTAGTGGACCGTTTTTCTAAAATGACACATTTCATTGCTTTGCCCAAGATGCCCTCAGCGAAGGAAACGGCTGAGGTCATGATGCATAATGTGTTTCGGCTTCATGGTTCCCAAAGGATATTGTCTCCGACCGGGGCCCCCAGTTTGTGTCACGCTTCTGGAAGGAGTTCTGCCGCCTCATCGGTGCCACAGTCAGTCTCTCGTCAGGATACCATCCGGAGTCTAACGGCCAGACAGAGCGCCTAAATCAAGAACTGGAGACCTGTTTGCGCTGCTTGGTGTCCCAGAATCCATCCTCCTGGAGCGAGCACCTCACCTGGGTTGAGTATGCGCACAACATCCTCCCTACTTCTGCCACGGGCCTGTCCCCATTTCACTGTGTTTATGGCTACCAGCCGCCACTGTTCCCAGCCACGGAGAGGGAGGTCACGGTCCCGTCTGCCCACGCGCTGGTCAGGCGTTGTCGGCGCGTGTGGGCTGCGGCTAGGAAGATCCTCTTCAGGAATTCACAACTGGTAAAAAGAGCAGCAGACCGAAAACGCCGACCAGCTCCTGTATACCAGCCAGGCCAAAAAGTCTGGCTTTCTACACGAGACCTTCCCCTCCACGTACTCTCCCGTAAATTGGCTCCCCGGTTTGTGGGTCCTTTCCCGTCACCAAGGTCATCAACCCGGTTTCAGTGAGACTACGGCTTCCCAGGTCCATGAAAGTACATCCCACCTTCCATGTAGGGAAACTAAAACCCTTGAAGGAAAGCGCTATGGTTCCCACCGCCAAACCCCCCCCCCCCCCCCCGGATGATTGATGGAGGTCCGGTTTACACCGTCAAGAAGATATTGGCTAGTCGGAAAAAGGGTAGAGGGCGACAGCTACTGGTTGACTGGAAGGGTTATGGTCCTGAGGAGCGGATATGGATTCCTTCCCGCTTCGTCATAGATAAAAGCCTCATTGAGGATTTTGACCGCCTCAACTCAGAGGAGCCTGGGCCGTCAGGAGCCGTCCCTAGAAGGGGGGGGGGTACTGTCATGTCTAGGAAACTAATAGTGAAAGTGTATTCTTTATGTTAGTTTTGTCATGTCCCTTTGCCCTGTGCTTTATGTTTATTCCCTTAATTAATCATCCCTCTCATTTCAGGCCTCCACGCTCCCCGCCCCCTTCTGTCTCCTGCGTCCTTGATTGTTTTCCCCGCCCTGATTGTTTTCACCTGTGTCCCCTTTACCTGTGTATATATTGTGGTAGCTTCCTCCTGTTCATTGTCAGTTCGTTGTCTTACTATGACCCACGTTCCTGATTACCTCACGGACTTCCCACGGATCTACCTCATTGATCACTTGCTAGTTTTCCTCGAAAGAGTATATTTGTTTTCCTTGTTTTGATTACTGTGCTAAATTCCAGTAAAGTCTTTATTTTTTGAGAACACTATCTGAGTCGTGCAATTGAGTTCATGCCTCAGAGTCTCTCCTTGACAGTAAAGAAGTAAAAGCAATAGACTTTATTGTTTAGGTCATAATGGGGATATACATTTCATCTAAATTCATAATAGAAAGACATTTGATGACAGTTTGTTGGAATTCTGTATTCATACGCAGTGGGGGGTCAAACAGCTGAGGGCCCCGGAGCCCTGAGCGTAGGCTTGAGGGATTTGTATCAGATTTCTCCACACAGGTTGCTGGCGCCAAAAGGGGGACCCAGGAGGCCGACACAGCGGAGTTCGTCTGGCTGAAGGTCATCAGGACAAAGTGGCTCAACCCCAGGCTCTCCGGCCCCGACCGAGTGACCCAGCGGATCTCTCATGCCGTCCGCCTAGGAGAAAAGGGGGACAGCTCGTACCACGGGAGCCAGTGTGCGGCGGGGAAACCACCTGCTAGGACCAGGGGACGGCATCAGGACGGACGTGGCTCTCGTCAAGGAGGTCGACTCAGAAGCTGTCATCAGCGGACTGGAGGAGAAGGACCTCGAGGACATCCATGCAGCAGACGACTTGGAAGCGGCTGTCAGCGGGCTGGGGGACTTGTCGAGGCAGCAGATGAGTCTACTTCTCTCTGATCAGTTCCACCCGTGAAGGGAAAGCCGCATCTCCCCCTCCCTATCAGCTGTCCTTGTTGGCTATTCCTCCGAGGGGGGAAGCTGATGATTCACCACAAGGAGACTGCTTTCTAGCACTCAGGTTACACCTCTCATGGTTCCTTCACTGCCATGGAAAGTGGTGTTTAAAGTACTTTGGGTCTCAGTTTCTGATAGATTTATACAATGTTGGGAGACGGACACAGTAGAAAAGAATGACAGGGGATATGTTTCAAAATGCCTTGTTTAAGTTTATCTCTTGAGAATGAGATACAAAGGGGGAATGTGGAGAATTGAAGATTTTATCACCTGATATATAAGAAGTGTTACGTTTGAATGGCAGAAAGTCTTGTTGCAATTTTTCAGATATGGAAGGAGGCCCCTTGAGTTTCTCTGTTAATTATCAATAGTCTGGGCAAGTAGCAGGGGAAGCCAGGGGGGGGATTTTCCTCAGATTTAATGCAGTTACATTCTTGTAGTTAATGATGCATGACAGGCAGACCCATAAAAAGCCTTGAGAATTGAGTCACACAGTTAAGAGAGACAATAGTCCTTCTGAATTATCAATACATGTATTCAGTCCAGTAAAGCAGACTCCGAGGTGAAAGGAATTTCACAGAAGCCCTTAAGCTAAAAGGAACAATCAACTTCTGTTAATGATAAAGATGTGTGTGTGTTAAAGATATGCAGGATAAGGCTACTTGAGCAGATATGTGAATACTGCTCAAACAATACCTGGGTTTGTGTTCTATTGACTTCTCTGCTTTATTCTTTCATAAATGTGAGGACTAAATTGCTACAAATATTGTGAAGTAGTTGGCTTAAACATGTTTAATTACTCTGTATGAAATAGAAGCAGCTTTTTCATGACAGAAGACTAGAGAAGGAGGGGAGGAAACATTCTTCTTAAAATCTCCACCAAGGGAAGTCTACATTACATTACATTGCATTTAGCTGACGCTTTTATCCAAAGCGACTTGCAATAAGTGCGTTCGACCAACAAAATACAACTTGAAGAAAACAGAATCATATAAGTACATCAGGTTTCATAGAGCAAAAACATTTCAAGTGCTACTCAACTGGCTTTAGATAAGCCAGTCCTTTATTAGTATAAAAGTGCTTCGTTAATAGTTCTAACGCTCGAAGTGGAGTCGAAAGAGATGAGTTTTCAGTTTGCGCCGGAAGATGTGCAAGCTATCTGCCGTCCTGATGTCAATGGGGAGCTCATTCCACCATCCTGGAGCCAGGACAGCAAACCCACGTGTTTTCGCCGTTGGGAACTTGGGTCCCCCTCGCAGCGAGGGCGCAGCGAGTCGTTTGGCTGATGCAGAGCGTAGTGCACGCGCTGGGGTGTACGGTTTAACCATGTCCTGGATGTACGAAGGGCCAGATCCATACATATCCTGAATAGCAGATGTGTGTGTTTAATTACTTTGTATTAATAATAAGCAGTATATCTTTGTGAGCAAGGGAATATTCTTTAGACACAACTGAAGTTTCTGAAACGCTGCAGGATGGGTTCTGTGGGAGGATAATCTCCCCCGGCTCCTCCCCGTGGTATCTCTGTATCTCCTGTCTGTGTTCGTGTGTTCGCTCTCTTTTTCTCTTGCCGTCAAGACGATAAGGTTCTCCCGGCATTTGGACCAGAGCAGGGGAAAGTGTAATGTATTCTTACCGTTTATCATTAAAACAGATTATTGTTTAACCCTGTATCTGGTGCTTTGAATTCCTTCCTTTATGATTTTACAAGATGCTCCTCAAACGAACACGCGGAGCCGAGGGGGGTTTTAGAACCACCCTAACTTCAACAGCGCTCTGTCGCCTGAAAACCTGGCTGCGTAACACAGTCACCCAGAAGAGACTCACTCACCTGGCCTTGCTGCATATACAGCAGTAAATGATGGACTCAATGGACATTAATGTTCTCATGAGGGAGTTTATTTCCACCACCCCTGAGCGCGAGACCACCTTCGGTGTTCTGTAGCCTATGCTGTGTGCATGCGAAGAGAGAGTCAGAGAGAGTGAGAGAGAAGTTCAGAGTTACTCGTTATTACTATTATCAGATGGTTGCTCTGTGTTCACTTAAATACAATAAATAAATACGTTCATTTAGCGTTTTTCTAGCATATTGCACAGCCAAATTCACAAAAATGGGCAATTGTGTAAAATGTGTAAATTGTCACTGTTATGGCGCGTTTCCACTGCAGCGGGTAGCCCCGTTTAAGCGTCCTTAACCGTCCTCAAGCGGCCAGGCCGGTTTTTGGTGGCATTTCCATATAGCCTAGTACCGGCCAGCGGGTACTTTTTCCCTCTTTTTCCGGCCTCATAAAATCGTGGTTCCCTCAGACCAGGGCCAGGGCTGAACTAGTGACGTCAACACTCTCGACTGCTGATTGGTCAGAGAGAATCGTCACAAGATTGCGCGCGAGTTCATCCCTAGCGTCGCATATATATCTAGAAGCAAGCTTGCAGCATTTTTATACACCGCATTTTGTAAACGGAGGAGCTACAAAAATGGCTACTTCTAAGAAAAGCACACCGTGGTCGACCGAGGAGGTGACGACGTTCCTTCATCTCATTGGGGATGATAAAATCCAGCGGGAGCTCGATGGAACAACTCGAAATGTGAACAAAAACAAAGCCGATCGCCCCGCCTACACTGCGTTGCTAGCACAGGTCCTAAACTGTAATGGAAATGCGCCACGGCCTCGGACGGCCAGTGAGGCAGCCCGAGGCCAGAGCGAGGACGCTTAGGGACGCTTAAACGGGGCTACCCCGCTGCAGTGGAAACGCGCCATTAGAAACCTATGATTATTCATGTAGGCCTATTCCGTTTTAATCTGTTTAATCCCTGTTAACTCTGCATCTGTTATTGTTATACAATCCGGTGCACAGTGCGTGCTATAAAGTTCAAGTGCGTTGTTATTGCTACCCGGCTGCGTCTCAATCAACAATAAATCGTCTTCTGATTAGAAAAAAACCTGCTGCATTTCGTGTGTGACATTCCCCCCACGCCCGCACCCCCAGCTCTGACTGACTTCCTGCGTCCCTGCTTTAATGTCTACAGATGTGCAGGTGTCACACTCCCAGGTTTATGTCACGGTTTTAGTGTTGTCTGTCTGGTTATGGGTTTTGTAAATCTGTTCATTCGGTGTTTTGTCTTCCTCCTTGTGTTTTGTCTGGTCCTCCTCCCTGTCGTTAGTATCCCTGGTGTGTCTAATTTTCTCATTGTGTTCACCTGTTGCCCTTGTGTTTCTCCCTCCCCTGTGTCTTGTCCTGTGATTACCCTTCTGTGTATTTAGTCTAGTCTTCCCCTGTGTGCCATGTCGGTTCATTGTTTTCCCTCCATGTTATTCCACGGTCCATGTTCCTTGTGCTGCTTGTTTGTTTTTGGATATTTTGGATACTGCCTTTTTGAAACAGCTTTTATTATTTAATAAAGCTCGCTTTTTGTTAAATTCTGCATTTGGGTCCTACCTTTTCCACGCATCCTGACGGAATGAATCGACCAACAATGGACCCAGCGGATTTTCATGATTTTGAGTTGGATCTGTTCGATCTAGATTTTTCCCTACAGTGTTATCATGCCGAGTGGAATTGAACCTCTTCTAGAAGGGACAAAGAGGCTATCCTCAAAAAGGCACAAATGGAGGTGGCCGAAATGCCTTGGTTGAGGTGTTCGTTGCCTGAGTGGCTACAACTTTTCACAAGTTATCCTGAGGACTGGTCCGAAGCTTCTAACCCTTTCCTGGGATCTGACTACTGTCCTGTTGGAGGTCCACGGAGTCTCCAAAAAGTCTCCAGGAGACGCAGGGCCAGGATTCCAGCCCGTGCTCCAACAGCCATGATCCCGGCTTCAGTTCCGGTTTCCACAGCCCTGGATCCATGCACCAGTACCGGTCCGCAGAGCTATGATTCCTTGCTCGATTACCTGGTCCATATAGCCATGGTCCAGGCCTCTGTTCCGGTTCCAGCGGCTCCAGCTCCAGCCTCAGACCTTTTCTCAGGAACCCGTCTGGCGTTTGGAGGTCCACGGAGCTTCCAAAAGGTCTCTGGAAGATGCAAGGCCAGGATTCCAGTCCGTACTCCAGCGGGTCCGGCCCCAGTTCTGGCCACAGCGGCCATGGTTCCATGCTCCAGTGCCGGCCCCCACAGCCATGGTTCCGTGCTCCAATATCATCCCACACAGCCATGGTTGCGTGTCCGTGCCCAGCAGCCATGGTTCCGGCTACAGAACTGGCCCACACAGCCATGGTTCGGGCCCCAGTACCGGGCCCAGCAGCCATGGTTCTGGCTTCAGTACCGGCCCCAGTAGCCATGGTCCCGACTCCAGTTTCGGCTCCAGGACTGGCTTACCGGCCGACGCCAGCTCCCCGAGTCCTGTCGGGTACCGGCCAACGCCAGCTCCCGAGTCCTGTCGGCGTACCGGCCGACTCTAGGCAAGGCAAGGCAAGGCAAGTTTATTTATATAGCACTTTCCAACACAAGGCAATTCAAAGTGCTTTACAAAAAATGAAAGAGATTAAGAAAATGGCATTTAAAATCAGTCATTAAAAAGAAAAGCTAATAAAATAAACATTAAAAGAAAAAATACATGGATAAAAGTTACAGTGCAATTAAACATTAAAAGAAAAAGTACATGGATAAAAGTTACAGTGCAGTCTAAGATATGAATAGTTCAATTAAAAGCAGCGACAAAAAGAAAAGTCTTCAGCCTGGATTTAAAAGTAGTAAGAGTTGCAGCGGACCTGCAGGTTTCTGGGAGTTTGTTCCAGATATTTGGAGCATAATAACTGAACGCTGCTTTACCATGTTTAGTTCTGACTCTGGGGACAGAAAGCTGACCAGTCCCTGAAGACCTGAGAGATCTGGATGGTTCATAATTTAGCAGGAGGTCAGAAATGTATTTTGGGCCTAAACCATTCAGTGCTTTATAAACCAGCAGCAGTATTTTGAAATCTATTCTTTGACACACAGGAAGCCAGTGTAAAGACTTCAGAACTGGAGTGATGTGATCCACTTTCTTAGTGTTAGTGAGGACTCGAGCAGCAGCGTTCTGAATTAGCTGCAGCTTCCTAATAGATTTTTTAGTGAGACCTGTGAAGACACCATTGCAGTAGTCGAGTCTACTGAAGATAAAAGCATGGACAAGTTTTTCCAAATCCTGCTGTGACATTAGTCTTTTAATCCTAGATATATTCTTTAGGTGATAGTAGGCTGATTTAGTAACAGTTTTAATGTGACTGTTGAAACTCAGGTCAGAGTCCATGACTACACCTAGATTTCTGGCTTTATCTGTTGTTTTGAACATTGCACACTGAAGCTCAGCGCTAACTTTTATACGTTCTGCCTTGGCTCCAAAAACCATTACCTCAGTTTTATCTTTGTTTAATTGGAGAAAGTTCTGACACATCCAGTCATTGATTTGTTCAATGCACTTACTCAGTGTTTGAATTGGAGCATAGTCTCCTGGTGAAATTGTTACGTAAATTTGTGTGTCATCTGCATAGCTATGGTAACTTATTTTGTTGTTCTTCATTATCTGAGCCAGTGGTAGCATGTAAATGTTAAAGAGAAGAGGCCCCAAGATGGAGCCTTGAGGAACCCCACATGTCATATTTGTCAACTCAGATGTGTATTTACCTATAGAAACAAAGTTGTTTCTGTCCTTTAAGTAGGATTCAAACCAATTCAGAACTGTTTCCGAAAGTCCCACCCAGTTCTCCAGTCGGTCTAGTAATATGCTGTGGTCAACAGTGTCAAACGCAGCACTGAGATCTAATAATACTAACACTGAAGTTCTGCCACTGTCTGTGTTTAAGTGGATGTCATTAAAGACCTTTACAAGAGCAGTCTCAGTGCTGTGGTTTGGACGAAAGCCTGACTGGAACACATCAAAACAGTTATTTAAATGCAAGAAATTACTCAACTGTTGAAAAACAACTTTTTCAATGATTTTACCTAGAAATGGGAGGTTTGATATGGGCCTGTAATTGTTCATTACTGAAGCATCTAGATTATTCTTTTTAAGAGCGGTTTAATGACTGCAGTTTTCAGGGCCTGTGGAAAAATACCTGAGTGAAGAGATTTGTTTACTATATGAAGTAGATCTGAGGCCATGCAAGGCAAAACATCTTTGAAAAATCCTGTTGGAATAATATCAAGGCAGCAGGAGGAGGATTTCAGAAGTTGAATAATGTCCTCTAGGTTTTTATCATTAATCTGATGGAATTGTGTCATGATGTCTGAATTGATGTTAAGTGGAGATAGGGACAACACATTTGCTGTTCCTGATGCAGAGGCACTGACTGCTTGTCTGATTTTCTGAATTTTGTCAGTGAAAAAGGAGGCAAAATCATTGCACGCCCTGGTGGATAGAAATTCAGAGGCTACTGACACTGGGGGGTTAGTTAGTCTGTCGACGGTAGTAATGGTAATGATGTCAGAGAAGAACGATTGTCGTGCGTTTTTCAATTCCAAATTATAAAGGCCAAGTCTCTCTTTATAGATTTCAAAGTGAACCTGGAGATTTGTTTTTCGCCACCTGCGTTCAGCTTTTCGACATTCTCTTTTTTCTGTTCTCACGGTCATGGCCTTTCTCCATGGAGATATTTTCTTGCCAGACACTTCCTTTACCTTAGTTGGAGCAATGGCATCTATAACATTTTTAATTTTTGAATTAAAATGATCTACTAGCTCATTTACTGAGATGTTGGCAGGGGCAAGTGTGGAAGAGAAATTCTGAGTAAACATTTCCCTAGTATTTTCAGTTAAATATCGCTTTGTGGTTACCTCTTTTTGAACATTTTTGTGAACAGAAATAGAGCTCTCAAAGAAAACACAGGAATGGTCAGAGAGTGCAACATCAGTCACCACAACCTTAGAGATATTCAGACCCTTTGAGATAATTAAGTCCAGAGTGTGCCCCTTATTGTGCGTGGGCTCCGTCACATGCTGAGTCAGTCCATAGCTATCAAGAACACAACACAGTTCTTTAGCCCCTCTGTCCTGGGGGTTGTCAACATGGATGTTAAAATCACCAACAATGACTAGACGGTCAAAGTCAATACACACTATAGACAGCAGTTCAGTAAAGTCATCAAAAAAGCTTGCACAGTATTTGGGTGGTCTATAGATATTTAGGAACAGAGCTCGAGAGGAGCATTTCAGCCGAAGGGCCACATATTCAAAAGAATCAAAGTTTCCATACGATGTCTTCCTGCATTGAAGGGAATCATTGAACAGAATAGCAACTCCACCCCCTTTCTTATGCATTCTTTCCTGACTCATAAAACTAAAGTTGGGAGGGGTTGATTCGATAAGAACAGCTGCACTGTTATTTTGTTCAATCCAAGTTTCTGTTAAAAACATAAAATCGAGATTGTGCTCAGTGATTAAATCATTGATTAAAAATGTTTTTCCTGCCAAAGACCTGACATTTAATAAAGCTAGTTTAAGTTTGTTAAACACACTATCAGTAATGTTTTTTGTAACAAGCTGTGGCTGACATGGAATCACTGCTAAATTAGATACACTCACACAAACGTTTGAGCGCTTCCTGTTTCTATGATTCACCGCTCTTAATCTATTACCTATCAACACAGATATCGGCAAAGCTACTGGCAGGCAGGGCCCCGACATGTCCTGGAAAGAGTTGAGAATGCCATACGCCCTTGAGCCTGGACCCATCACATATCAGTAAGAGTTTGTTGTGTTTTGTACACACACATCCTTATCAGGCTTCGGAGACTGCAGAAGCCCCCTCGAAGGGAGGGGAGGTGGTCGACGTAGGCACGGTGATGGAGACGGGCTAGATGGTGCGGGGGTAGAGGACATGCTGCCAGGGGGGGGAGGTGGTTGACGTAGGCGCGGTGATGAGGACGGGGGAGATGGTGCGCGTCTCTGCGGTGATTTTGGTGGGTGTCGTTGAGGAGCGGGGGTAAAGGACATGGTGCCAGCCCTGCGTATCGCCTTCGTTTGGTCTTTGAACTCCAGGAAGGAATCGGTGCCAACCCTCTGTATCTCCTTTGTGTGTTCATCGATCTCCAGGAGGGTGGGCGAGGGTGAAAGGGTGAACGGAGTATCCTCAAAGGCGTTGACAGGGGGGGGGGCAGTGGAGACTCCTCCATGTGTCTCATATGTCTCCCATAATCAGAACATTCCTCAGGCGGGTGCAGTGATAATTCTTCAGGGTTTTCTGCGTGATGTGTTGTGTCTTTCTCGTGTTTTGATTCCTCTTGCCGCTTGTCCTTGGCAGAGGGAACAGATTGATGACGCAGGCAGTTGAATATGTTAGAGATAAACAATTTCACTCCTGACTTGTTCAGGCAAACTCCATTTGCCTTGAAAAGATGTCTGCGATCCCAGAAAAAGTTAAAATTGTCAATAAAATGAACAGAATGGTCAGTACAGGCCGTTGAAAGCCAGGTGTTCAGTGCAAACAATCTGCTGAATCTCTCCACTCCTCTTCTGACTGGCGGTAGAGGGCCACTGATGAACACATCTGCATTTAGAGAGCTGGCAGTTTCCAACAAACATTTAAAGTCTTCTTTCAGCACTTCTGACTGTTGTTTCATAACATCATTTGTTCCAATGTGCAGTACCACATTCTTCACAATCGGATGTTCAGCCCCAATATGCAGGATCTTCTCAGCCAAGTCAGAGACCACATCCTTGGGAAAACAGAGTACTTTGGTGTTGTTCTTATTACACAGACCTTTTACATCTCTTACAGCAGAGTCACCCACAATCAGAGTTTCAGGCCCAGTCGTTAGCTTTCCCTCTAGCCTTTTACTTTTAGAGTAGCTATTGGTCCTTACCCTGCTGCGTGAAGAGGACAGGTTATCCAGGTCATCAGATCTCCGGTTCTCGGTCAGCGGAGCGTATCTGTTCTGGATTGGCACACTTGGTGGTTTAGGAGGATTGTTTGTAATTCTCCCTTTAGCAGCTGTCCACTGCTGTTTCCTAGTATGAATAGGGGTTGAAGAGGCGCTCTTCCTGGGTGATAACAATGCAGGCCAGCCGGTCTTATCACAGATTTCGGAGCTCTGGGCTCTGCCTGTTATCCGTCCTCCCAAATCCCATGGAAGTGATTTACTCTTAGGCTTTGCACCCAGAGAGTTCAAGGGAGGACTATCACTTGTAGATGTATTACCCGGTACACAGCCCTCCTGTTCCTTGGAATCCTTGTAGCTGCTAACTAGCTGTGAGTTAGCATACCCTTCTCCATTACTTTGCAACACTGGTAAAGTCGTGTCATTCCCACGACATAGTCCATTCAATTCCACGTTAACTTCCAACCGTTGCATTTTCATTTCCAACACAGCCATCTTCTGTATAAGTTTCTGGAAGTCATCTGTAGAGAACGGAGGCATTTTGCTACCATCTAGCTTAAGCTAAATAGCAGTAGCCTACCAGGCTTTAGCTGTTGCTAGGCCACGCTATTGTAAGACTGACGTCGTCGTAAAAATGTTGAAATATGGCTGAAACCCTCCGTCTATTTACGAAGATGAACTGTCCCAGTGATAAGTTAATGTCCAGGAGCCGCTGCTCGAAGTTTTCAGAGAATAAGAATAGGAAAATCAGCATAAAAAGTAAGCAGAGGCAAGAGCAAGCAGAAAAGCGTCTGCACTGTAAGAAAGATAAGGAGACAAAAAAAAAAAAAAAAAAAAAAAACTCTAGCACCTCGTCTCTTGTTAGTTCTCCAGCCGACGCCAGCTCCCCGTGTCCTGTCGGTGCACCGACCGACACAAGTCCCCTCTCAAGTCCCCTCTCAAGTCCCCTCTCAAGCCCTCTCTCGAGTTCCCTCTCAAGTCCCTTCTCAGGTCCCATCACGAGTCTCTTCTCGAGTCCTCTCTCAAGTTCCCTCTCAAGTCCCCTCTCAAGTCTCCTCTCAAGTTCCTACCCGAGTCCCCTCTCAAGTTTCCCCTCTAGTCTCCTCTCGAGTTCCCTCTCAAGTCCCCTCTCAGGTCCCATCTCGAGTCTCTTCTCGAGTTCCCTCTCAAGTTCCCTCTCAAGTCTCCTCTCAAGTTCCCTCTCAAGTCTCCTCTCGAGTTACCTCTCAGGTCTCCTCTCGAGTTCCCTCTCGAGTTCCCTTTCAAGTCTCCTCTCAAGTTCCTTCTCGAGTCCCCTCTCAAGTCCCCTCTCAAGTCTCCTCTCGAGTCCCCTCTCAAGTCTCCTCTCGAGTCCCCTCTCAAGCCCTCTCTCTCTCTCTCTCTCTCTCTCTCTCTCTCTCTCTCTCTCTCTCTCTCTCTCTCTCTCTCTCTCTCTCTCTCTCTCTCTCTCTCTCGTCTCCTCTCGAGTTCCCTCTCGAGTTACCTCTCAAGTCCCCTCTCGAGTTACCTCTCAAGCCCTCTCTCGAGTCTCCTCTCGAGTTCCCTATCGAGTTCCCTCTCGAGATCCCTCTCAAGTCACCTCTCGAGTCAACTCTCAAGTTTCCTCTCAAGTCCCCACTCAAGCCCTTACTCAAGTGCCGTTGGAGGTTCCGCTGGGGGTCCTGCCAACTCCATGTCCTGTCCCGTTGGGGGCCCCGCCGACTACTCTTCTGCCGGGGGTCCTGCCAACCCTATGTCCTGTGCCGTTGGAGGCCCCGCCGACTGCTCTCCTGCCGGGGGTCCTGCGAACTCCATGTCCTGTCCCGTTGGAGGTCCCGCCGACTACTCTCCTGCCGGGGGTCCTGCCAACCCTATATCCTGTCCCGTTGGGGGTCCCGTCGACTACTCTTCTACCGGGGGTCCTGCCAACCCTATGTCCTGTGCCGTCGGGGGTCCCGCCGACTGCTCTCCTGCCGGGGGTCCTGCCAACCCTATGTCCTGTCCGGTTGGAGGTTGGAGCTGTCTGGTCTTCGCCCTCAAGCCCGGCCCCTTGAGAGCCGCGGTCTTCGCCCTCGAGCCCGGCCCCCTGAGTGCCGTGGTCTTCGCCCTCGGGCCCGGCCCCCTGACTCTTCCTGCCGCTACCTTCGCCCTCATGCTCGGCCCCCTGAGTTCGCCCGCTGTGGCCTTCGCCCCTCCATGGTCTCTGCCTTGCCCCCGGGCCGTCCGGCCGAGACCCCCTCCTTGGTCTCTGCCTTGCCCCGGGCAGTCCGCCCGAGACCCGTCCTCCAGACCCCCTCCACCCACCCTGCTGGACTTTGTTTTTTGGGACGTCTGGGATCCGTCCCTTGAGGGGGGGGGGGGGTTCTGTCACACTCCCAGGTTTATGTCACGGTTTTAGTGTTGTCTGTCTGGTTATGGGTTTTGTAAGTCTGTTCATTCTGTGTTTTGTCTTCCTCCTTGTGTTTTGTCTGGTCCTCCTCCCTGTCGTTAGTTTCCCTGGTGTGTCTAATTGTCTAATTGTGTTCACCTGTTGCCCTTGTGTTTCTCCCTCCACTGCCCAGCTGTGTCTTGTCCTGTGATTACCCTTCTGTGTATTGAGTCTAGTCTTCCCCTGTGTGCCATGTCGGTTCATTGTTTTCCCTCCATGTTATTCCACGGTCCATGTTCTATTTCGTATAAGGCTTCGCCCTCTAAGGCTATCGCTATTGGGTAATCCCTCTGCACGTGTGCAGCACTGACAGACTTAATCCACGCCCACCTATGACGTGGGCCCCACCTACGGACTCACTTCCGTATAAATAGGAAGTAGTCCCTACAATCTGCTCCCACTTTTCTTCAGCACTCCATTGCAGAAGCACTGTACAGGCACAAGCTCTTTTCAGAGCTGTTTACTAGAAAGCAAACATTTCACCCTGGCCCCATCCTCCCTCTCCTCCGGACGGGGGAGACAGGGCGGGGCTCTGTGTTAGCCGACATATGAGTTACGACCGGCTGTGGCTGGCTCGCTCCAGGGAGGAAGCGGCTTTACACAGACGATACAGGTGAGTCCTGCCGGGGATTGGAGCACGCAAACGCGGCTCTCACTCCCCAGGTGTCGTGCACTCATTGTGTCCGTCTCCCTCTGGCCCACATACAGCGGAGAGCGAACGCTCTCGCGGCTGCGGCCGGGGATGATTGGCTAGTCCAGGAGTCTTACTCTGTGGACCAAGCCCTTGATTATTGGATCCGAGTGGCGGGCAGCAGTCAGGCGACTCATTCCCCTCCATTCACGGATCACCATGTGGTTCCCCTGGCCCCATCCTCCCTCTCCTCCGGACGGGGGAGACAGGGCGGGGCCCGGTGTCGGCCCGGCAGCCGAGCCTATAGGTTCGGCTGCCGGGCTGACACCGGGTCCCTCTATCCGCCATCTCGGCTCTGCCGTATAGGCGGTATTCTCCAGGAACTCCCGGAGATCATCGGAAAGGCAGCCGCCTAATGAGATCTCCCCGTTCCCCCGGTTCAGGAGAGCTCTCCTCCGGATGACATAAGCGGCTGCCTCATAGCCTGTCGGTTATTAGGCAGCAGGGCTCGCGGCACAAACCGGCTGTCTTTAAAACCTGGTTGTTGATTAGACAGCACGGGCTTGTTTCCTATGTCACAGATATGCCTCCACACACCGTTCATTCCTCAAGCGGGTTTGAGCGTGAACGCGCCTCAATGTCCGGTTTACGAGCCTTCTCCTAAACGGTGACATGATGAGAGCCGCTGTGCAATACAGCGTGTGGAGGTGCAAGAGCCGGCTGTAACCTGTCAGTCAGCAGGCAGCAGGGCTCATGGCGCAAGCCAGCTGTATTTAATCAGGCGGTTATTAGACAGCAGGGCTTGGCGTTTAAACCTGATGCTCCTAACCTGTCGGTTAGCGGCAGCAGGGCTCATGGCGCAAGCCAGCTGCATTTAACCAGGCGGTTATTAGACAGCAGGGCTTGATATTTAAACCTGATGCTCCTAACCTGTCGGTTAGCAGGCAGCACGGTTTTTTTCCTCTGTCCCAGATGTGCCTACTACACACGGTCGTAATGAGCCCAGGGCTGTTATTATGCACTGTGTGAATAGCACTGCACACACCTCCGCTCATTCCTCAGCAGGTTTGAGCGTGAACGTGCCTCAATGTCCAGTTTACGAGCCTTCTCCTAAACAGAGACAGGATGAGAGCCGGTGTGAGATGCAGCGTGTGGAGGCCCCCTCGCAGCTTTTCGGTCCGGGCCCCTCTTGGGTTGCTTCACGGGCAACGGTGGCGAGGGCTCTGACGTGGCTCGTCACCATGACAACCACAGCACATCCAGAGCATGTCGCGCGCTTTCAGAATATTACTCAGAGTGGCGACGTGTTGGATGGACAGATTGATAATAATAAGCAGCAAGGCTCACCGGGTAAGCCGGCTGCCCCTAACCTGTCGGTTATGGCTCGCTGCATAAATCGGCTGTCTTTAAAACCTATTGGTTTTTAGGCAGCTCGGTTTTTCTCCTCTGTCCCAAACCTACCTCCTACACACGGTCGTAATGAGCCCATGAGTGCCATTATTACAGTGAGGACAGCACTGCACACAGCTCCGCTCATCCCTTAGGGGTGTTGAGCGTGAACGCACCTCGGTGTCCAGTTTAACACTGTAAGCAATTGCTGTTATTTTACAGCCAATTTTCAACACTAATCTACTGGCAGCCCCCTAACCAGAATGTTACTGTGAATTATTACATTTTTTACAGTGATAGACTGAAATTGTTCAACAGTATGAATACTGTATAATTTCAGTGTATTGCTGGCGTCTCTGCTGCCAGTATTTTACTGTTAATTGAACAAATACAGCAGTATACTGTATTTTATTTTTTACAGTAAGAGGCTGTAAAGTCATTTCACAGTATGAGTACTGTGGTATTACAGTGAAGTGCAGGCGTCTGTGAAGAGACTGCTAGCATTTTACTGTTATTTGACAGGAAAATGTGTTACAGTGGACATAATGAGAGCCTGTGTGAAATGCAGCGTCTGGAGGGCTCTGGCGTGGCTCGTCACCATGACAACCACAGCACATCCAGAGCAGGTTGGCGCGCTGAGTGGCGGCGCGTGTGTTCAATGGACAGATGGAAGATAATATGCAGCAAGGCTTCCCGGTTAAGCCGGCTGCCAATAGCCTATTGTTTACTTGGCAGCATGGCTCGCTGCCTAAGCCGGCTGTTTTTTTTAACTTATCGGTTAATAAAACAGCTGGGCTTACTATTCAATTCGTCTACCTTAAACTTTTTGGGTTTAGGCAGCACAGATTTTTTCTCTGTCTCAGACACCTCCTACCCACGGTCGTAATAAGCCCACGGAGGGCCATTAGTAGTTATACACATACCACTTCAATCACATTAGTATGCATAGAAAGTGACAGGTCACACCTCTAAGCCCCGCCCCCTTCAGCCGGAAGTCCCGCCTCCATAAGCCCCGCCCCTTCCAGCGGAAGTCCCGCCCCTCCATAAGCCCCGCCCCTTCCACCGGAAGTCCCGCCCCCCACTTCCGGTTTTAAAATAAAATTAAAAAATATTTTAAAAATGATAAAAATAAAAATGCTGCCCCTACCGGTCGCCCCCGCTTCCGGTTTTCAAAATAAAATAACATGACATTTAACAACCATGAGAAAAATAAAATGCTGCCCCTGCCGGTTTTCAAAATAAAATTTGAAAATAATTTGAAAATGATAAAAATAAAAAATGCTGCCCCTACCGGTCGCCCCCGCTTCCGGCAAAATAACATGAAATGTAACAACCAGGAGAAAATAAAATGCTGCCCCCTACGGTTTTACAAAATAATAATTTTATAATGAATCACATATGCGACTCAGGTTCTGGTCCAGGCTCTCGTCATCTCACGCCTTGACTACTGCAACTCCCTCCTGGCTGGTCTACCTGCATGTGCCATCCGACCTCTGCAGCTCATCCAGAATGCAGCGGCTCGTCTGGTTTTCAACCTTCCTAAATTCTCCCACACCACTCCGCTCCTCCGCTCCCTTCACTGGCTTCCGGTAACTGCTAGAATCCACTTCAAGACACTGGTACTTGCTTACCGTGCTGCGAATGGATCTGGCCCTTCCTACATCCAGGACATGGTTAAACCGTACACCCCAGCGCGTGCACTACGCTCTGCATCAGCCAAACGACTCGTTGCGCCCTCGCTGCGAGGGGGACCCAAGTTCCCATCGGCGAAAACACGTGGGTTTGCTATCCTGGCTCCAAGATGGTGGAATGAGCTCCCCATTGACATCAGGACGGCAGATAGCTTGCACATCTTCCGGCGCAAACTGAAAACTCATCTCTTTCGACTCCACTTCGAGCGTTAGAACGATTAACGAAGCACTTTTATACCAATAAAGGACTGGATTACCTAAAGCCAGTTGAGTAGCACTTGAAATGTTTGGCTCTATGAAACCTGATATACTTATATGATTCTGTTTTCTTCAAGGTTGTGTCTTCCTGGTCGAATGTACTTATTGTAAGTCGCTTTGGACAAAAGCGTCAGCTAAATGCAATGTAATGTAATGTAATGTAATGTAATGTAAATGTAATATGCATAGGATCAATGTCCCTGCCACCTAGTCACTCCCTGTGCGCCTGTATACAGCAGTATTGACTGCAACTTACAAATACTTGCAAATAACATGAAATATACAACCATATATTTTAAAAGTAATGTCTCAGCTCTAAAGAGCAAGGTACCGCCACCTAACCACTTCCTGTGCCCCTGTATACAGCAGTATTGACTGTAACTTACAAATACTTGCAAATAACAAGAAATATACAACCATATATTTTTAAAAGTACTGTCAATCTCACTAACTCTCTCTCTCTGCTATTCTCTGCCGTGAAAAGTTTGGTGAAACAGTCTGAAGACAAGCTAGGACACGTCATAAAACCCCCGACATCCTCTGCAGGCAAATGGTAGGGCGATGGGGAGGGGGGAACACACACACACACACACACACACACACACACACACACACACACACACACACACACACACACACACACACACACACACACACACACACACACACACACACACACACACACACACACACACACACACACCCCCCACCACTCACCCCCTCTTCCGTTCAGGATGTTTCTTTTCAAGTTTTTGTGAAACTGCTAAAGAAGTATTTGTTTTGCAAAAGAGGTTATTTTCAAAAGATCTTATTTAGGTTTTAATAGTGATACCTAAGGGTATTCTCTTTCAGTATATGGATTTGTGAACTAATGTGTAATTACTTTTATTAACTATAATTGCACAGGATCATTCTAAGAAGAGTGAGAGGGCTAATGAGCCAGCACCATACCTCCTCTATGCATTTTCTTGACCTGTATCTGATCATGAAAAACTTGACTCTTTTTAAAAAAGTTATTTTTCATCTATCATTTTCAACCATGCAGCAAGAGATCAAATTTAAGAATAAGTAATAGTTTGTCACGATTTTACGGGAAATAGTCAGTGCGCAATGTCACATCTTAAAGACAGCTTGAACTGGATAAATGGTTAGTCTTTTTTCAAAACATACCATACGTTCTGCATGTTAGTATATTTGGTCAATCGATTAGACCCTACTGCCCTCAATAGGGAAGTCACGCTTTGGGAAGAGGTGTTTCATTTCACAGATCCACCTTGATTTGTTGTTGTGAGGGGTGAAGGAAGAGGGACGGGGGAGGAAAATTCAGAGGATGAAAAAGCAGAAAACATAACTTTGTTTTGTAAAACGGTCAGCACGTCAGTTTCAAGAAAGACGTTTGCATACATAAAAAAGTGTATCTTACAGTTCCTTTTGTGAGAGAATTACACACAAATCTGCAGAGTGTCACTAAAAAGTTGTAACACAGGGACTGACATTCTGTATGGGGTTTCACACGGACACAAAGTCTACTTCATTATCTACTTTTGTCAGCTTGTATACACAAAAGTGTATCTTTCAGTAACTTTCTCAGAGAATTTAAGCATAAATCTGTCAAAGATTCTTAACGAAATCTACTTCATTATCTACTTTTCAGCTTTTATACACAAAAGTGTATCCTTCAGTAACTTTCTCAGAGAATTTAAGCACGACAATAATTAGTAGTTAGACATTTTGGATATCGTGCGTTCTGGCAGTACTATTCCGGTCATTGGGAAACTTTTTGGGACCCCTTTAAAACCATTTAAAAGAGAAATTTTCTCTGTCGTTCTTAATGCAAAAACAAATCATCTCTACTCCCTTTGGGGTGAAGTCCAGGAATGTTCTCGGGGGGAGTGGACACTTGCTGTTACATGGCATAAAGCTTCTGCAGTGTGCCAATAAATGTATAGTTTCCCTAAAGCTCCATACATTTACACATATTGACTAATGACTCAGCACATGAGGGGTAAATACAAAACAAATCTAAATATCACCAATTATTCCAGAATGTGACTAGAATAGAGTCTAGAGAATGGACCCAGGCTTTGTCTTCAGCCATCAACTAAATAGGGGCGTGCTTTTTTTTTTTTGAATCACCAGTATGTTACTCACCATTGAAGACAGTGTTGAGGGGGCAAGCAAAGTGTACTCAGCGGCAGATTGCATGGAAGCAGAAAGGCCTGGCTCAGACACCATGTCTCCAAAGGTTGACTGGGAACTTCCAACCAGTTCCATCACCTGTTTAGCTTGAGGCACAAAGGGAATTTAAACACCATTACAAATATGGATTACAGAAAAACAATATATGTATTAATGTAGTAAATCGGGTAATCATTAATAAGGGGAAAATGTGCACGTCTAACCTGAGTCTGGCATGAGCACTTGATCAATAAGGTGGATGACAATGTCCTTCTTGAGCACCAGCTTGATGCCATTGACTGTTAAACTCTCGCCATCACAGCCTTGAAATCAAAGTAACGCTTCTAAAAAACATATATTTTAGAAAAGTAATGTTAGTCATGTCAAGTTATCAAGACTGCTGTGTTCCATCGAAACAGTGTTAAGAGTCACAGTCTTAAAGAAAATCTGGTCAGAAAAAGTACTTCACTTTCTACCAGTTGTAAGCTGTCATACATATATAAAAAGTAAGAGACTTACTGTTTCCTTTGTGAGAGAATTACACATAAATCTGCAGAGTGTCTGTAAAAAGTCTCAAAATCTCCATTGAAATAGCATTAAAATCAAAAAGTGCCTCTAAAGAAAATGTATTCAGATAAAAGTATTTTATTTTCAGAAATGTTTAAGGTTTTGCATACATAAAAAGTGTATCTTACAGTTCCTTTTGTGAGAGAATTACACACAAATCTGCAGAGTGTCACTAAAAAGTTTTACACAGGGACTGACATTCTGTATGAGGGTTTCACACCTGAGCTGCTGGGGGGAGGGCGTTGAAAAGGGGTGAGTATTTTTGGCTCTCTGGTGTGTTAAGAGTCACAGTCTTAAAGAAAAATCTGGTCAGAAAAAGTACTTAACTTTCTACCAGTTGTAAATTGTCATACATATAAAAAAAGTAAGAGACTTACTGTTTCCTTTGTGAGAGAATTACACATAAATCTGCAGAGTGTCTGTAAAAAGTCTCAAAATCACAAACTGCAGACGCCTCAAGGAGAGACTTGAAAAGATCCATGCCGAGTGGGGGGAGAAGAAGAAGACTAATAACCAGCAGTTGACTGAAGCCAGGGACTTTTTTCTTTAAAGTAAAATAAAAATGGGAAACTACTCTGCAAAACGCTCTGTATATATTGATCAGAATGTAGTCAATACCCTTTTAATAAGTGTGGTGATGAGGACGATTGAAAACAGAACGAGTAGTGACCCCTGTGTAAACAGAATGGCTGAAGTTTGTAAACTAGAAGACATTTTGGCTATCGTGCGTTCTGGCAGTACTATTCCGGGTCATTGGGAAACGATTGTAAACGAAACATTTAAAGTGGTCCTGGAATCTTCATTTTCCGAAACATTCTGTAACATTATCTCAGAAATGAAACAAACATCAAAAGTGTATCATGTGCTCTCAGTGTATGCTCTGTTTGTAGATGTAATGCATCTATGTGCAGAAAGCAGCATACACATTAATATTCTGATTGAAGTGAAAAAACTCCATGTAAGGTCTTTAGGACAAAAGAGGACCATGATAACATGACATATGAAGAATATCTTTCTTTAAAAGATGGTATTATAGATAACCTTGATAGAAACAGTATATCTCATACCACTCGCCAAGATCGCAAACGACAATTAGCAAAAAAGAAAAGAAAAACGAAGAAAAATGAAAAGGAGAAGAAAAATGAAAAGCAAACGCAGAATGCGAATGAAAAGAAAAGGACGGAAAACCAAAAAGACAAAACGAAGGAAGGTGAAAAGAAAAAGGAACAAAGTGAAGAAATGTAATGGTGTTGTTGAGTCATTACCGGATCATAATAATCTTATAGATCATCTACCGCTAACCGACTGCTGCGAATGTGTTGAACAAATACCAAAAGCAATGGCAGAGCTTTGCTTCAATATAATGAGAGAAAAAGCACGATACTGTGGAATTGCCCAAATTGGTGACAGTGCCAGAACATGCATTAAAAGACTGTTGGAGGATTTTTATTCTAGTGTCGGTTGTCATTACATCGAAGGATATGCCAAAACGTGTGACGACAAAGACAAAGCTTTTGAAGACAATTATATGGTACCTGTCCTTACAGCTAAACAAATCCTACGCCAGGTATTCAACAGACCACAAGAAGCACAAGAAGCCCCAGAAAGGATTACATTCAGAGCTAATAACGGTGAAACCGAAGAAGAAGCAAAGCAGATTATAATCGTTGCGGGTGAAAGGATAGAGAATTTGCATGTGATGTTAATGCATTTATCTGATATAAAAAATGCATTTGTTTACTTCCAAGAGACCCCTAAACATCTACTTGGGCAATGTGAATTGAACGATAAACCGATCACTGTCAATGAAACGCGGAGAGAAGCAGCAGTGCAAATCGTTAAGTCTATTACCTTGTATGCACTACGGCATTAACTTGGTCAAATGTAATGTGTTTTTTATGAAAGTGTGTTGAATGTTGTGTTTTCAATTAAACAACCATTACAAAATGAAAATGTGTTTTATTTTTTGCTCTCATATATAGTAATAGTATTGTAAACGAAACATTTATAATAAATCTTCGACAGGCTGCCACACAGCCTGCAGTCCGTCACCCCGACCCTCAGTATGTGCACTAAAGAATGGGCAAAGATTACGGCTTTTTCGGTTTTCTAACCACCATTAGGCGTCTAAAAAGAGTTGGTTTTACTGAGGCACCATATTGATTTTTGCTCCACCACAAATGTAGTCATTTTTCTTGACCATAAGGACCTGAGATGTGCAGTAATTTATTTGTAAGTGGGTACACTTACAAAATATGCAAGGGATCAAATACTTATTTCCTCCACTATATTTGACTCTTCACTTGCTGTAACAAATATGCATTTCCTCTCTGTGGGACGAATAAGGGTATTCTGATAATTCCTCATACATACTCCTTTAAACCATTTTTTAAAAGTTAAGACATTCAATGGTAACCTTGTTAACAGAAGTGGCAATAACAGAGTGATATTGACTTTTAGTGATTTATTTATTATGCACTTTTTCCCGCAGGTGTGGCTTGAGCCTCATCTCGCATAGCATTTTGGGCAGATGGATTTAGAGGCATTCAGGTTGTCCATCATCTCCAATGCCCTGACGCTCCGTGGCAGGGGGAGACGTGATGGCAGCTTATAGCAGCACTGGTTGATTATACTGTTGGACAACATATACACAAGTTTCAATTCAACATACCAAGTTGTATTGACATACTGTATGCACAACAGCGTTGTTTAGGCAATGAAAATCCTAGCCCTAAACCTAACCCTGGGTCCTAAGCTTCTCCAATAATGCAACATACAATATACTCAAGACATAAAAAGATAAGTGAAAACACTTCACAGAGCTCAGGAGTTTTACAGCCTTATTGCCTGTGCGATAAACTTAAGCTGCACTCAATAAATACATCATTAATAAAGTGTTGCTGTCATAGAACATACCTGGACACCAACACTGCACCTCGTCTGGGTTTAGGCTTACTAGCCTTCACCACCCTCTTGCTCACAGTCTTTCCTCTCCTGCTGAGCTCAGGCTCCTCCTCCTCCTGTTCAATAGGCCGCTCTGCTCTAAAACCAAACATTTCGATTACATTTCTTGAGTTTTAGAAAACCTAATCTATAATTGGCACAGAGGGGGATTAATGAAACACTTACTCAACAAACTTATCAGACAAATCCTTGTCCTGTTTTATTTTCTCCTGCATTACATGGGCATCAGATGCCCCAGGGAGCATGGACAGAGTGACTCCTGTGGGTTTTCTATCATCCTTGCTGCAGGCTTCACCTATAGGTTGAGGCTGCTGTGCATTCATGGACAATCCAGCCATGGCAGCTGATAATTTGTCCAACGTGTCATTACAACGAAACTCTTTTGACCTGTCCATATAGATGCGTAAAGCACAAACTGGACACAGCAAATTAGGCCGCTGTTCCTCAGAGGAACACAGCGGCGGAGGAAATGCCACAATGTCAATTGGGGTACATGAGCCAACCACCTTAGGTATAAAGGCAGGGTTGGGCTTCAGCAACCCTCTCGTTTGCCCCGGGGCAAACTGAGTGCACGAAGGATGCACAGGCAATAAGGCTGTAAAACTCCTGAGCTCTGTGAAGTGTTTTCACTTATCTTTTTATGTCTTGAGTATATTGTATGTTGCATTATTGGAGAAGCTTAGGACCCAGGGTTAGGTTTAGGGCTAGGATGTTCATTGCCTAAACAACGCTGTTGTGCATACAGTATGTCAATACAACTTGGTATGTTGAATTGAAACTTGTGTATATGTTATCCAACAGTATAATCAACCAGTGCTGCTATAAGCTGCCATCACGTCTCCCCCTGCCACGGAGCGTCAGGGCATTGGAGATGATGGACAACCTGAATGCCTCTAAATCCATCTGCCCAAAATGCTATGCGAGATGAGGCTCAAGCCACACCTGCAGGAAAAAGTGCATAATAAATAAATCACTAAAAGTCAATATCACTCTGTTATTGCCACTTCTGTTAACAAGGTTACCATTGAATGTCTTAACTTTTAAAAAATGGTTTAAAGGAGTATGTATGAGGAATGATCAGAATACCCTTATTCGTCCCACAGAGAGGAAATGCATATTTGTTACAGCAAGTGAAGAGTCAAATATAGTGGAGGAAATAAGTATTTGATCCCTTGCATATTTTGTAAGTGTACCCACTTACAAATAAATTACTGCACATCTCAGGTCCTTATGGTCAAGAAAAATGACTACATTTGTGGTGGAGCAAAAATCAATATGGTGCCTCAGTAAAACCAACTCTTTTTAGACGCCTAATGGTGGTTAGAAAACCGAAAAAGCCGTAATCTTTGCCCATTCTTTAGTGCACATACTGAGGGTCGGGGTGACGGACTGCAGGCTGTGTGGCAGCCTGTCGAAGATTTATTATAAATGTTTCGTTTACAATACTATTACTATATATGAGAGCAAAAAATAAAACACATTTTCATTTTGTAATGGTTGTTTAATTGAAAACACAACATTCAACACACTTTCATAAAAAACACATTACATTTGACCAAGTTAATGCCGTAGTGCATACAAGGTAATAGACTTAACGATTTGCACTGCTGCTTCTCTCCGCGTTTCATTGACAGTGATCGGTTTATCGTTCAATTCACATTGCCCAAGTAGATGTTTAGGGGTCTCTTGGAAGTAAACAAATGCATTTTTTATATCAGATAAATGCATTAACATCACATGCAAATTATCTATCCTTTCACCCGCAACGATTATAATCTGCTTTGCTTCTTCTTCGGTTTCACCGTTATTAGCTCTGAATGTAATCCTTTCTGGGGCTTCTTGTGCTTCTTGTGGTCTGTTGAATACCTGGCGTAGGATTTGTTTAGCTGTAAGGACAGGTACCATATAATTGTCTTCAAAAGCTTTGTCTTTGTCGTCACACGTTTTGGCATATCCTTCGATGTAATGACAACCGACACTAGAATAAAAATCCTCCAACAGTCTTTTAATGCATGTTCTGGCACTGTCACCAATTTGGGCAATTCCACAGTATCGTGCTTTTTCTCTCATTATATTGAAGCAAAGCTCTGCCATTGCTTTTGGTATTTGTTCAACACATTCGCAGCAGTCGGTTAGCGGTAGATGATCTATAAGATTATTATGATCCGGTAATGACTCAACAACACCATTACATTTCTTCACTTTGTTCCTTTTTCTTTTCACCTTCCTTCGTTTTGTCTTTTTGGTTTTCCGTCCTTTTCTTTTCATTCGCATTCTGCGTTTGCTTTTCATTTTTCTTCTCCTTTTCATTTTTCTTCGTTTTTCTTTTCTTTTTTGCTAATTGTCGTTTGCGATCTTGGCGAGTGGTATGAGATATACTGTTTCTATCAAGGTTATCTATAATACCATCTTTTAAAGAAAGATATTCTTCATATGTCATGTTATCATGGTCCTCTTTTGTCCTAAAGACCTTACATGGAGTTTTTTCACTTCAGTCAGAATATTCATGTGTATGCTGCTTTCTGCACAGAGATGCATTACATCTACAAACAGAGCATACACTGAGAGCACATGATACACTTTTGATGTTTGTTTCATTTCTGAGATAATGTTACAGAATGTTTCGGAAAATGAAGATTCCAGGACCACTTTAAATGTTTCGTTTACAATCGTTTCCCAATGACCCGGAATAGTACTGTCAGAACGCACGATAGCCAAAATGTCTTCTAGTTTACAAACTTCAGCCATTCTGTTTACACAGGGGTCACTACTCGTTCTGTTTTCAATCGTCCTCATCACCACACTTATTAAAAGGGTATTGACTACATTCTGATCAATATATACAGAGCGTTTTGCAGAGTAGTTTCCCATTTTTATTTTACTTTAAAGAAAAAAGTCCCTGGCTTCAGTCAACTGCTGGTTATTAGTCTTCTTCTTCTCCCCCCACTCGGCATGGATCTTTTCAAGTCTCTCCTTGAGGCGTCTGCAGTTTGTGATTTTGAGACTTTTTACAGACACTCTGCAGATTTATGTGTAATTCTCTCACAAAGGAAACAGTAAGTCTCTTACTTTTTTTATATGTATGACAATTTACAACTGGTAGAAAGTTAAGTACTTTTTCTGACCAGATTTTCTTTAAGACTGTGACTCTTAACACTGTTTCGATGGAACACAGCAGTCTTGATAACTTGACATGACTAACATTACTTTTCTAAAATATATGTTTTTTAGAAGCGTTACTTTGATTTCAAGGCTGTGATGGCGAGAGTTTAACAGTCAATGGCATCAAGCTGGTGCTCAAGAAGGACATTGTCATCCACCTTATTGATCAAGTGCTCATGCCAGACTCAGGTTAGACGTGCACATTTTCCCCTTATTAATGATTACCCGATTTACTACATTAATACATATATTGTTTTTCTGTAATCCATATTTTTAATGGTGTTTAAATTCCCTTTGTGCCTCAAGCTAAACAGGTGATGGAACTGGTTGGAAGTTCCCAGTCAACCTTTGGAGACATGGTGTCTGAGCCAGGCCTTTCTGCTTCCATGCAATCTGCCGCTGAGTACACTTTGCTTGCCCCCTCAACACTGTCTTCAATGGTGAGTAACATACTGGTGATTCAAAAAAAAAAAGCACGCCCCTATTTAGTTGATGGCTGAAGACAAAGCCTGGGTCCATTCTCTAGACTCTATTCTAGTCACATTCTGGAATAATTGGTGATATTTAGATTTGTTTTGTATTTACCCCTCATGTGCTGAGTCATTAGTCAATATGTGTAAATGTATGGAGCTTTAGGGAAACTATACATTTATTGGCACACTGCAGAAGCTTTATGCCATGTAACAGCAAGTGTCCACTCCCCCCGAGAACATTCCTGGACTTCACCCCAAAGGGAGTAGAGATGATTTGTTTTTGCATTAAGAACGACAGAGAAAATTTCTCTTTTAAATGGTTTTAAAGGGGTCCCAAAAAGTTTCCCAATGACCGGAATAGTACTGCCAGAACGCACGATATCCAAAATGTCTAACTACTAATTATTGTCGTACTTAAATTCTCTGAGAAAGTTACTGAAGGATACACTTTTGTGTATAAAAGCTGAAAAGTAGATAATGAAGTAGATTTCGTTAAGAATCTTTGACAGATTTATGCTTAAATTCTCTGAGAAAGTTACTGAAAGATACACTTTTGTGTATAAAAGCTGACAAAGTAGATAATGAAGTAGACTTTGTGTCCGTGTGAAACCCCATACAGAATGTCAGTCCCTGTGTTACAACTTTTTAGTGACACTCTGCAGATTTGTGTGTAATTCTCTCACAAAAGGAACTGTAAGATACACTTTTTTATGTATGCAAACGTCTTTCTTGAAACTGACGTGCTGACCGTTTTACAAAACAAAGTTATGTTTTCTGCTTTTTCATCCTCTGAATTTTCCTCCCCCGTCCCTCTTCCTTCACCCCTCACAACAACAAATCAAGGTGGATCTGTGAAATGAAACACCTCTTCCCAAAGCGTGACTTCCCTATTGAGGGCAGTAGGGTCTAATCGATTGACCAAATATACTAACATGCAGAACGTATGGTATGTTTTGAAAAAAGACTAACCATTTATCCAGTTCAAGCTGTCTTTAAGATGTGACATTGCGCACTGACTATTTCCCGTAAAATCGTGACAAACTATTACTTATTCTTAAATTTGATCTCTTGCTGCATGGTTGAAAATGATAGATGAAAAATAACTTTTTTAAAAAGAGTCAAGTTTTTCATGATCAGATACAGGTCAAGAAAATGCATAGAGGAGGTATGGTGCTGGCTCATTAGCCCTCTCACTCTTCTTAGAATGATCCTGTGCAATTATAGTTAATAAAAGTAATTACACATTAGTTCACAAATCCATATACTGAAAGAGAATACCCTTAGGTATCACTATTAAAACCTAAATAAGATCTTTTGAAAATAACCTCTTTTGCAAAACAAATACTTCTTTAGCAGTTTCACAAAAACTTGAAAAGAAACATCCTGAACGGAAGAGGGGGTGAGTGGTGGGGTGTGTGTGTGTGTGTGTGTGTGTGTGTGTGTGTGTGTGTGTGTGTGTGTGTGTTCCCCCCTCCCCATCGCCCTACCATTTGCCTGCAGAGGATGTCGGGGGTTTTATGACGTGTCCTAGCTTGTCTTCAGACTGTTTCACCAAACTTTTCACGGCAGAGAATAGCAGAGAGAGAGAGTTAGTGAGATTGACAGTACTTTTAAAAATATATGGTTGTATATTTCTTATTATTTGCAAGTATTTGTAAGTTACAGTCAATACTGCTGTATACAGGGGCACAGGAAGTGGTTAGGTGGCGGTACCTTGCTCTTTAGAGCTGAGACATTACTTTTAAAATATATGGTTGTATATTTCATGTTATTTGCAAGTATTTGTAAGTTGCAGTCAATACTGCTGTATACAGGCGCACAGGAAGTGACTAGGTGGCAGGGACATTGATCCTATGCATATGTGATTCATTATACAATTATTATTTTGTAAAACCGTAGGGGGCAGCATTTTATTTTCTCCTGGTTGTTACATTTCATGTTATTTTGCCGGAAGCGGGGGCGACCGGTAGGGGCAGCATTTTTTATTTTTATCATTTTCAAATTATATTTCGAAAAACCGGAAGTGGGGCGGGACTTCCGGCGGAAGTGGGCGGGGCTTATGTGGGCGGGACTTCCGGTGGAATGGGGCGGGGCTTAGAGGTGTGACCTGTCACTTTCTATGCATACTAATGTGATTGAAGTGGTATGTGTATAACTACTGCCATTATTACGCCTCGTGTGGACAGCACTGCACACACTCATCCCTTAGTGATGTTGAGCGTTGTTACGAGTCTTCTCCTAAACGGCGACATATTGAGAGCCTGTGTGAAATGCAGCGTGTTTCTGGCGAGGGCTCTGGCGTGGTTTGCCACCAACCACAGCACATCCAGAGAATGTACACCCGGCACTATCAGAGTATTGTATGGTACTCAGGGTGGCGGCACGTGTGTCTGATGGACAGATGGATGAGCAGGCGGATGGGCAGAGGATAGTCTCTGCAGTTTGCCTCTCCCCCCGCAGTTCTACGGGATACAGGGAACCCTGTCATCCCGGGAACAGTGTCTCGTGCTCCGTGCAGAGCGGCAGGAACTCTTGTTAAAAGAAAGCTTTTTTCCAGGGTTCCTCATGGGGAAGAAAATCAGGGTTTTTTACTCCCGGTATTTTCTGGTCCCGAAGGAGACGGGGCGGGGGGAATGAGACCCATCCTCGATCTGTCAGTGTCCAACAAGGGAATGACCTTTTCCCATGCTGACAATCAAACAGGTGCTGGAGTGTTCACCAAGGAGACTGGTTCACATCCATAATCCTGAAGGATGCATTCCTCCACGTAACTATCATCCCGAAACACAGCAATTTCCTGCGTTTCTCATTCCTGGCTCCACGCACTTTTTCAAAGTGGGTGGAGACGGTTGGAGCAGCTACTCAGAATGGGGATGAGAGTGTTATTTTACCTGGACGACCGGCTGTGGCTGGCTCGCTCCAGGAAGGGAGGAAGCGGCTTACAGACGATACAGTTCGTATCTCATCTGTCAAACCTGGGTTTCATTATCAACTGGAAGAAGAGCTGTCCTCGTCCCTCCCAGGTTATCTTTTTAACTGGGAGTGGAATTGAACTCAGCCCGCATGAGAGCGCGACTCTCACAGCAGAGAGGGGAGAAAGTGACAGCTCTCCTCCGGCGCGTCACACCCCGCGGGGCGGTGACACCCCTCTCTGTGATGCAGCTGTTAGACATGATATCAGCTGGTTATGTGGTGATTCCCCTGGGTCTCCTTCATAGTGAGGAGACTCCAGAGGTGGTTTATTCGCCTGTGCATCGACCCCGTCAGAGGAGACGCATGGTGTACATTCCTCCTTCCGTGGTTTTGGATTTGACCTACTGGAAAAATCTCCACGTCCTGTCAGTGGGGGTGCCCCTGAGCAGAGTGACGTCACACACCGCAGTGTTCACAGACGCATCTCTCGCAGGCTGAGGAACGTGCATGTCGCAGGCAGTGGGGGGCCAGTGGCTGACTCACATGTCTCTCCATATAAACGTGCTGGAATTACTCTCCGTATGGAAAGTGCTCCAGCACTTCGTCCCGTTGCTGTAAGGCAAGGCAAGGCAAGTTTATTTATATAGCACTTTTCAACACAAGGCAATTCAAAGTGCTTTACAAAAAATGAAAGACATTAAGAAAAGGGCATTTAAAATCAGTCATTAAAAAGAAAAGCTAATAAAATAAACATTAAAAGAAAAAATACATGGATAAAAGTTACAGTGCAGTTTAAGATATGAATAGTTCAATTAAAAGAAGCGACAAAAAGAAAAGTCTTCAACCTGGATTTAGAAGTATTCAGAGTTGCAGCGGACCTGCAGGTTTCTGGGAGTTTGTTCCAGATATTTGGAGCATAATAACTGAACGCTGCTTTACCATGTTTAGTTCTGACTCTGGGGACAGAAAGCTGACCAGTCCCTGAAGACCTGAGAGATCTGGATGGTTCATAGCAGTAGGTCAGTAATGTATTTTGGGCCTAAACCATTCAGTGCTTTATAGACCAGTAGCTATATTTTGAAATCTATTCTTTGACACACAGGAAGCCAGTGTAAAGACTTCAGAACAGGAGTGATGTGATCCACTTTCTTAGTGTTAGTGAGGACTCGAGCAGCGGCGTTCTGAATCAGCTGCAGCTTTCTAATAGATTTTTTAGTGAGACCTGTGAAGACACCATTGCAGTAGTCGAGTCTACTGAAGATAAAGGCATGGACAAGTTTTTCCAAATCCTGCTGTGACATTAGTCTTTTAATCCTAGATATATTCTTTAGGTGATAGTAGGCTGATTTAGTAACTGTTTTAATGTGACTGTTGAAACTCAGGTCAGAGTCCATGACTACACCTAGATTTCTGGCTTTATCTGTTGTTTTGAACATTGCACACTGAAGCTCAGCGCTAACTTTTATACGTTCTGCCTTGGCTCCAAAAACCATTACCTCAGTTTTATCTTTGTTTAATTGGAGAAAGTTCTGATACATCCAGTCATTGATTTGTTCAATGCACTTACTCAGTGTTTGAATTGGAGCATAGTCTCCTGGTGAAATTGTTACATACATTTGTGTGTCATCTGCAAAGCTATGGTAACTTATTTTGTTGTTTTTCATTATCTGAGCCAGTGGTAGCATGTAGATGTTAAAGAGAAGAGGCCCCAAGATGGAGCCTTGAGGAACCCCACATGTCATATTTGTCAACTCAGATGTGTATTTACCTATAGAAACAAAGTTGTTTCTGTCCTTTAGGTAGGATTCAAACCAATTTAGAACTGTTTCCGAAAGTCCCACCCAGTTTTCCAGTCGGTCTAGTAATATGCTGTGGTCAACAGTGTCAAACGCAGCACTGAGATCTAATAATACTAACACTGAAGTTCTGCCACTGTCTGTGTTTAAGTGGATGTCATTAAAGACCTTTACAAGAGCAGTCTCAGTGCTGTGGTTTGGACGATAGCCTGACTGGAACACATCAAAACAGTTATTTAAATGCAAGAAATTACTCAACTGTTGAAAAACAACTTTTTCAATGATTTTACCTAGAAATGGGAGGTTTGATATGGGCCTGTAATTGTTCATTACTGAAGCATCTAGATTATTCTTTTTTAAGAGCGGTTTAATGACTGCAGTTTTCAGGGCCTGTGGAAAAATACCTGAGTGAAGAGATTTGTTTACTATATGAAGTAGATCTGAGGCCATGCAAGGCAAAACATCTTTGAAAAATCCTGTTGGAATAATATCAAGGCAGCAGGAGGAGGATTTCAGAAGTTGAATAATGTCCTCTTGGTTTTTATCATTAATCTGATGGAATTGTGTCATGGTGTTTGAATTGATATTAGATGGACACAGAGACAACACATTTTCTGTTCCTGATGCAGAGGCACTGACTGCTTGTCTGATTTTCTGAATTTTGTCAGTGAAAAAGGAGGCAAAATCATTGCACGCCCTGGTGGATAGAAATTCAGAGGCTACTGACACTGGGGGGTTAGTTAGTCTGTCGACGGTAGCAAACAAGGCACGTGCGTTGTTTTTGTTTTTGGTAATGATGTCAGAGAAGAACGATTGTCGTGTGTTTTTCAATTCCAAATTATAAAGGCCAAGTCTCTCTTTATAGATTTCAAAGTGAACCTGGAGATTTGTTTTTCGCCACCTGCGTTCAGCTTTTCGACATTCTCTTTTTTCTGTTTTCACAGTCATGGCCTTTCTCCATGGAGATATTTTCTTGCCAGACACTTCCTTTACCTTAGTTGGAACAATGGCATCTATAACATTTTTAATTTTTGAATTAAAATGATCTACTAGCTCATTTACTGAGATGTTAGCAGGGGAAAGTGTGGTAGAAAAATTCTGAGTAAACATTTCCCTAGTATTTTCAGTTAAATATCGCTTTGTGGTTACCTCTTTTTGAACATTTTTGTGAATAGAAATAGAGCTCTCAAAGAACACACAGGAATGGTCAGAGAGTGCAACATCAGTCACCACAACCTTAGAGATATTCAGACCCTTTGAGATAATTAAGTCCAGAGTGTGCCCCTTATTGTGCGTGGGCTCCGTCACATGCTGAGTCAGTCCATAGCTATCAAGAACACAAAACAGTTCTTTAGCCCCTCTGTCCTGGGGGTTGTCAACATGGATGATAAAATCACCAACAATGACTAGACGGTCAAAGTCAATACACACTATAGACAGCAGTTCAGTAAAGTCATCAAAAAAGCTTGCACAGTATTTGGGTGGTCTATAGATATTTAGGAACAGAGCTCGAGAGGAGCATTTCAGCTGAAGGGCCACATATTCAAAAGAATCAAAGTTTCCATACGATGTCTTCCTGCATTGAAGGGAATCATTGAACAAAATAGCAACTCCACCTCCTTTCTTATGCATTCTTTCCTGACTCATAAAACTACAGTTGGGAGGGGTTGATTCGATAAGAACAGCTGCACTGTTATTTTGTTCAATCCAAGTTTCTGTTAAAAACATAAAATCGAGATTGTGCTCAGTGATAAAATCATTGATTAAAAATGTTTTTCCTGCCAAAGACCTGACATTTAATAAAGCTAGTTTAAGTTTGTTAAACACACTATCAGTAAGATGTTTTGTGACAAGCTGTGGCTGACATGGAATCACTGCTAAATTAGATAAACTCACACAAACGTTTGAGCGCTTCCTGTTTCTAAGATGATTCACCGCTCTTAATCTATTACCTATCAACACAGATATCGGCAAAGCTACTGGCAGGCAGGGCCCCGACATGTCCTGGAAAGAGTTGAGAGTGCCATACGCCCTTGAGCCTGGACCCCACACATATCAGTAAGAGTTTGTTGTGTTTTGTACACACACATTCTTATCAGGCTTCGGAGACTGCAGATGCTTTCTTGAAGGGAGGGGAGGTGGTTGACGTAGGCACGGTGATGGAGACGGGGGAGATGGTGCGGGGGTAGAGGACATGCTGCCAGGGGGGGGGAGGTGGTTGACGTAGGCGAGGTGATGAAGACGGGGGAGGTGGTGCGCGTCTCTGCAGTGCTTTTGGTGGGCGTCGTTGAGGAGCGGGGGTAAAGGACATGGTGCCAGCCCTGCGTATCGCCTTAGTTTGGTCTTTGAACTCCAGGAAGGAATCGGTGCCAACCCTCTGTATCTCCTTTGTGTGTTCAGCGATCTCCAGGAGGGTGGGTGAGGGTGAAAGGGTGAATGGAGTATCCTCAAAGGCGTTGACAGGGGGGGGGGGGTGACGGGCGGTGGAGACTCCTCCATGTGTCTCATATGTCTCCCATAATCAGAACATTCCTCAGGCGGGTGCAGTGATACTTCTTCAGGGTTTTCTGCGTGATGTGTTGTGTCTTTCTCCTGTTTTGATTCCTCTTGCTGCTTGTCCTTGGCAGAGGGAACAGATTGATGACGCAGGCAGTTGAATATGTTAGAGATAAACAATTTCACTCCTGACTTGTTCAGGCAAACTCCATTTGCCTTGAAAAGATGTCTGCGGTCCCAGAAAAAGTTAAAATTGTCAATAAAATGAACAGAATGGTCAGTACAGACAGTTGAAAGCCAGGTGTTCAGTGCAACCAATCTGCTGAATCTCTCCACTCCTCTTCTGACTGGTGGTAGAGGGCCACTGATGAACACCTCTCCATTTAGAGAGCTGACAGTTTCCAACAAACATTTAAAGTCTTTTTTCAGCACTTCTGACTCTTGTTTCACAACATCATTTGTTCCAATGTGTAGTACCACATTCTTCACAGTCGGATGTTCAGCCCCAATATGCAGGATCTTCTCAGCCAAGTCAGAGACCACATCCTTGGGAAAACAGAGTACTTTGGTGTTGTTCTTACTACAGAGACCTTTTACATCTCTTACAGCAGAGTCACCCACAATCAGAGTTTCAGGCCCAGTCGTTAGCTTTCCCTCTAGCCTTTTACTTTTAGAGTAGCTATTGGTCCTTACCCTGCTGCGTGAAGAGGACAGGTTATCCGGGTCATCAGATCTCCGGTTCTCGGTCAGCGGAGCGTATCTGTTCTGGATTGGCACACTTGGTGGTTTAGGAGGATTGCTGTACAATCAACATGTTGATTCAAACAGACAACAAAGCAGCGGCGGCCTACATAAATCGCCAGGGAGGTGTTCGATCAGCGCAGCTGCTGAACACACATCCTACATAGCCAAATGGACAGCGTTCCGTGTGGTGTGCAGGGAAAAGCCTGGACCCCGTTGGGCCCCCTTCCTCGTGCTGTCGTTCCTCCAGCTGTTGCTGGACAGGAATTGGCTTATAGCACGGTAAAAACATATGCTGCTGCCATTTCATCTTGCCACGTAGATTTGGGGTCAGCACGGTGTTTAGTCACCCTCTGACAAAACGTTTTCTACGGGGAGCACAGAGACTCAGACATGTGTCACGCGCTTTGGCGCCTCAATGGGTTTCGGCTTTAGTGTTACACGCACTGAGTAAAGCTCCATTTGAAACTTTAGATCAGGTCCCCCTGAAGTTCTTGTCAGCCAAAGTAGCTCTGCTCTTGGCTCTAACATCAGCTAAAGGGTGAGTGATTGGTCTGCTCTCTCTGTGGCTCCGTCATGTCTCCAGATCCAAGGAGATGGCAGTTCAGCTGTTTTGCGCCCTAACCCGGCTTTTATGCCAAAGGTGATCACAAGCTCTTTTAGATCGAGAGTGATAGCTTTGGATGGCTTCTTTCCTCCTCCTCACACATCAGAGGAGGAAGCCACATCTCATCTCCTCCGTCCCGTGCGCGCGCTGTCATGCTATATTGAACGCACGGCTGCTTTACGCAGTTCCCAGCGTCTGTTTGTGCATTACAGAGAGTACTCAATAGGGCAGCCTCTGTCGGCACAGCGCCTGTCACACGGGCTGTGTGAGGCTGTGTCACAGGCGTATGTCTCCTCTGGGTTGGATCCCCCGGAGAACATCAAAGCGCACGGCACCAGAGGAATTTCCTCCTCCACGGCGTTGCACGGAGGAATGACAGTGGAAGACATTTGCACTGCTGCATCTTGGTCTTCCCCCTGTTTTTTTATTCGTGTTTATTTTGAGGGATGTCTCCCATTCCTTTCTGACACACTCAGTACTGAGTGTCCTGTCAGAGTGAGTAATGTCGGGGACTCAACTGCGTGCCCTCTCTCCTGCCTGTCGGCACTTAGAGAGCTGCCCTTTTCCCCCTCTTTGATCGTTTTAACAAGGGGGACTTTGGTCTCTACTTTTTATAAACGACAGGTAGCCTATTTAGCCTACCTTCTTTCCCGTATGGAAAATATTCATTTTTTAAATGCTATATTCCCTGGGAATGTGATGCTCCATTTACGCACGGCGAAATGGACATGGGTTATTAATTGAGTAGGTGTGTTTCTGTGCTTCTGGTAACGGACGGAACCAGTGGGGCGTAGACTACATCCTGCTTCGCCCTTAATCCAATAGCGATAGCCTTAGAGGGTGAAGCCTTATACGAAATAGAACTGGGGTTACGTACTGTAACCCAGCTTCTATGAGTATAGACGCAACCCTCTAAGGTTCGGGCCCCACTGGCTCTGCGAATAGCTGAAGAAAAGCAGTTTGTGTGGGAGCAGTTGGAAGGGCCTACTTCCTATTTATACGGAAGTGAGGCCGTAGGTGAGGCCCACGTCATAGGTGGCCGTGGATTAAGTCTGTCAGTGCTGCACACGTACAGAGGGATTACCCAATAGCGATAGCCTTAGAGGGCTGCGCCTATACTCATAGAAGCTGGGTTACAGTACGTAACCCCAGTTCCTTGTGCTGCTCGTTTGTTTTTGGATATTTTGGATACTGCCTTTTTGACACAGCTTTTATTATTTAATAAAGCTCGCTTTTTGTTAAATTCTGCATTTGGGTCCTACCTTTTCCACGCATCCTGACAGCAGGTGCTAGATACAAAGACTTCGTACATGTTGGGTTTGACTGCTGTTCCTTCATTTGGTGCAACAATAAACACTCAGACACATGATGCCTTGAAAATAAATAAACTATATTCAAATAAAGTCAATTTTACTTAATTAAAGACCGTCATTATCTTTCGGTAACACATGCCATTATCTCAAAAACAAGTTGTCGTTTTTTTCAAATATTCTTTTTATGCATTTCATAAGAAAACTTATATATCAGCTTCAGTTAATAATTTATTACAGTATTGGATACATGTTTATGTCTATCACATGATATCGGAGTAACTCAGTCATTGTTTTCCTAATAAAGTTCAGGCAGAGAGAGACATTTTCATCATCACAGGAAAAATCTTCACAGAGACACATTGAAGAGCAAGACCTTGGGGGCTGGGGCACATGGGAGAACAAGAAGAGGAGGGGCAATAACACAGACACAGAAATATCGTACACCAACAAACAAAAAGAAGACCTGGGATGTTGCTCGTTGCAGACTTAGCCTGCTTAGCACACTCTCACAGCTTTTAAAGGTAACAAAACAAGTAAGCAGTGGACAATGACCAATAAATGCCTCTGTGTGTGTTATCTTCAGTATATCTGTATGGAGTAGAGTCTGTGTGCCACTTGCTGATTTTATTTCACAGAGAGCCTCTGGTGTTTGCGATTCCAAACTGTGGGAAATTACAAGTGTGCCAATAGGCGTCCATCACAGTAGACCATGCTGCTATCACACAAACACGGGGATTCAACATGCATCTGCAGAGGAACACGGAGGGGAAGCAAACACAGACACACACTGGGGAGGGGGTGGGGAAGAGAGGCATCACATCAAGCTACAGAACAGCAAAGGCCGAAGCCAGACAGTTAGTTCAGAAGTTCATGGAAACACGGAACATTGTCCGGACATTGTAGAGTTCTGTGTTTAGGTGCTGAGCCACACCTGCAGGGACAGGGCATGACGTCTACATTCTGTACCGCTGGTGCTGATCATTCTTACACAAGAGTCCAGCAGATCTGTGTGTATGTGTTTGTGTGTGTTTAGTGAGTAGATCTAAGCTACTGCCCTGCCCCACAGACACCGTTAATATCAACAAAAAGTTCTTCTTTAGCTCATGACGACCCACAATTGACAATTATACTCACAATGTTCCACAGTTTCTTCATGTAAACATGCTACTTAGACTCAAAACTCCTCCTCTGAGAGAACTGAATGGATAAATGTACGTTGGCGGAGCGTTACAACAAACACTGGAGTAGAAGAAAATGTGAACTGTCCTCTCGTCAAAGCTACTAAAGACATGAGATGTGTTTTAATAGTTTTCTGTATTGCACATTGAAACCACACTCCTTGAACTAAACTCCAAACTGTCCGCCTCAAGGACCTGCGGCTCAGCTAATCTATAGATAAATAATCTTCTTGTAAATAAATAAATATCTAAGTAAATAATCTTATCCATAAGTGACATAGACACAAACATAGAGTAAATTAGATGGATTATGTGTGGTTAAAATACACTACACTGTTTGAGCAGTTCAAAGGGAAGCTTCCTCGCTGTGGAAAATATATCAAAATCTAATCTACTAAATGTAATAAGGATGTAATCTACACTACCAATCGTATGTAATATATCGATACCATTCTAAACATTGTTTAGAAGTACAAAAAAATGTACTTCAGCTACAGTATATTGGCAAGGAAAGGATACAAAATCTGTTTTAGAAAGTTTACAAAGTATAGTTAGTCAAGGGTTAACGAATCCAATCTTTCTGATATTATTGTGTGTAACAATAGATATAACAAATTCCACCTGGATAGCACTTATCATTTGTGGATGAAATGCTTGTGATGCACCCGCAGCACAGTGCAGGGTATGTAAAGTGACTGATATTAAAGGTGGGGTAGGTAATTCACTTCAGAAACACTTGTTGTTATATTCCATGGAATGCTCTTAACGTCCCGATAGCAATGAATATATTAAGTGCTTGACAATAAATACATAAAAAAATGTCATCTGTGGAAGCCGTGGCGCTGTAAAAAGCACGACCAATCATCTGAGCCGGCCCGGCTAAAGTAACTGGATGGCCTACCTGCCTGTCAGCCTTCCATCTGTGCACAAACTTATCTCGTGCCCTCATTGGTCATGTGCGCGTTCGTGTGTGTTGGAGGAGGGGCTCTGTGAGGAAGTCTGAAGGAAGAGGCAGATTTCTTTCGGCTGCGTACTTTCAAATTCTAGCGCACTCGAGCTGGTTTCTCCGTTCTTACCTACCCTACCTTTAAGCATTGAATATTACAGTAAATATAATGTTAACTGTGATGGGACACTGTATTGAATCAACTCCTCCCCATGTAGAAAAGGATGCAGGACTCTGGATGCTTCTAGCTTCTTTAATATTATACTATGAGGTTTTCTTGCTACATTAGCTATGACTTTATTTTTTCATGGACTGACCTCTCAGCTTTATGTATCTTAAAGTTGAAAGTGATAAAGCTGAACTGTTGGTGTGTCGATACCACTTTAGATTTAACAGTTTTGCACTTCTCTAGTTGATTTTACTGTATATATAGCAGCCAGTAGCTTCAGAAGCTTATGAACATTTGTATTGTATGTTCCAACTCTGCCATGCATTACTGAGCGACAGAGGTTTTATTCACTAAAAACAGCCAACACTATGGTACTATGACTATAGAAACGGTGTTTGACTCAAATGCAAAGTGAGACTGCGGCTTCTGTGCAGATTAAATCTTTTGGATACGACAGCATGATTTGAAAATGGAAAGCATTGTCTGCTGCTGACCTACAGACTGTAAACAGGAGAATGTTAGATGATAGACCTTAGTTTGTTTGCAAGTAAGTTCTTTTGAAACAGTGTGCACACCTTCCATTAAAATGGAAAGTAATTTTAAGCATGTCTGGTTCTTGTATTAAATGTCTGGTACTTGTATTGAATTGCACTAACAAAACAGTGTGTTTCTGTTACATCAGATACAGTGCAGCTCTGTACAGCTGAAAGCTTGAATACTGGATTTGTACTTGAGAATTGTATCTTAAGGCATTGTATGGGTGCCATCTTGAAAATGTTCATGGTTTAGACCGGCATCCTGCATCCTAATTTGAGTGTAGCTTAGGATCTTGTGTGTGGATCATTATGCTGTAGACTTGATGATGATTGGAATCTGTTTTGTCCGTTTTTTTAAGACTATATTGTAATGTACTAGCTTCATAGGCTTCACTGTTGAAAGTAAACTAACACTGTTAAATCTTGTTTGACCACCCATGCATGTTTGTCTGTCCGTGCTGCTGTCACTGAAGGTAAAGGAAACATGCCGCAGTAATGGGTTGGTCTGTCTCCACATTACTGAAGGAGTTCCGTCATCTCAGTCTGTCTGGATGGAGCCTCCAACCAAGTTCCACACAGCACACATTTGACCTTTGAGGAGAACAAAATGCCCTTTTTGTTTCCCTCAGAACAAACGCCTCTCCTCCCTCCTGTGTGCCTGCACACTCAGCTTTATACAGGTAAAGTGGACATATCATTAACAACTCATGTAACCAAGTTCAGATAGAAACCTAAAAGGCCAGTATAAACCTGAAAGTGAGCATTATATGTCTGATTTAACACCAGGGATGTCATTTACAGGTGTATTCTGATCGTTTCCTTTTACATAGTATTTCTGTTTGACTATTTGTGTGTCTGTATCTGGCTATACATGCAAAATCTGTTGGTTTGATGTACAAATATCTGAGAGACACATCTGACTTGAACGCAGTATGTAGGGGATATGGCTGTTTTATTTCACCAGTGTGGCATTCATCTGTTTGGGCAGCTAACACTTTTACTGCCTAATATTATGATTCCAAAAATGATCACCATTTTAATGTTTGGGATCTGTGGTGGTTCTTCTGCATGAATATAAAAAGGTGGAAGCAGAGACCTGATGGTGTTCTTTTGTGTTCTCTGTAATATGACTAATTATACAGAACAGTAGCTACATATTTCCTCCCTGTCTAACTTGGTCAATGGTAGGCATCATCTGCCTACTGAAAACACGACACTCTATATGTACAGTACACTGGTTTCATTATTTACAGCGTGTGTGGAGAACCGCGTTCTTCTGTACAGTGTATTAGATCAGCATCACCACTTTATAAGAACCTCCAGTAGTAAATATACTTAATGTTATTGTTATTGTAAACATTCCACTCCTTTTCAGACAGCGTTTCACCTCCTCAGTTGACTGTACCAGTAAAGATGGGGGGGAGCAGGTTTTTTTTTAGGAAACTTAAGTGTTGTTCCTTCAATGCAACTGATGGATACATTTAGTCTGATGTGCACAGGTTTCTTCTCTATCAGCGGTCTGATCCTACAAGGCAACCCACCCCCCGGCTGTAGAACAGAATGAGACAGCACTCCAGAGGCTCATCTGACCTTTCTCACCTCGAAAATCTCAACTTCACATTCACTCTCTCAGTCTGCGCTCTGCTTACTTTGTTGCAGTAACCTCTTGTGTTCACTAACCTTAACACTTCACTAACACTTCCTCTCGCCCTTTATCATGCCTGTAACTGCCTGTGTGTGTTTGTTATGATCTGTTTACACATGCGTACATAGTGTGTGTGTGTGTGTGAATATGTATCTGAAGTGTTTTAGTATCCCTGCATTAAAAGCCGGAACACTTCCAAACATCTCACACTTGTTTCATGTAGAACTGTGTACTGTATGGACTGAGTGTTAAAGTATATGTTTGTGTTGCTGTGCAATATTCTTTCAGAACATTTTCCATCTCCTTTTTAAAAGCCGCTGATGTGGCAGTAGGCCTCCAGGCTGGAGAAGAGGATGTAGAGGAACCACAAGCCCAGGAACAGCAGGCTGGTGGCGATGCGGGCCCTCCTTGGCCCCCCGAGCTCCCCCCCGATAGAGGGCCGGCGTCTGAACAGGAGCACGCCCATGCAGATGAAAGCGAAGATGGTGAAGAGAGTGACGGAGAATGCCAGCGACCCTGGGTCCACCCTGAACTCCTTCCCTTTGACTTTCCAGTAGACGGCGGCCACCGTCCATGCCACGCCGATCCCCAGGAACACGTTGACAGCGTTGCTACCAGTGACGTTACCAACAGACGCATCAGCATGCTGGTCCTGCATGGCGGCCACTTTGCTGGCAAAGGTGTCTGAAATGAGAGAAAGAGGTGTGAGAGTGATCCATGCACCTCGGTGAACTGTTGCATCGACCCCGAATGAACATTCCTGCCGATAAAAGGATGTTTGAATATGCTCACGTGAATCATTGCAAATCAAATGCTACAGTTTTGTTTGCAGTGTGAATGTTCATTTTCACACAGAAAAATCAACTTCTCATCATGAGAGAGTGACTGAGGATATAGGCCATTGATGTCATCTTAGTTGTTATTATGCAAATGAAGGTCATATTTGTGGTTGGAGTTGTTTGATAAGACTTAAACTGAATCTATAGATAGTTATGAGGACACAACATTTCTGCTGGTCTCTGCACTTTCTACATATTTCACCCGTATGACCTTCTACACCTCACACAGCGAATGAGGATTCGCTCACCTGGAATAGAGGTTCCCAGCGCCACGAACACCACGGCGGTCACGGTGTCCCGCAGCCCCACGGTGCAGCCGAAGTGTGACGCCAGATCACCGATGAAGGCGGTGAGGAGGCCGATGGTGCTGATGGAGAACAAGAAGCAGGCCCAGCCGTTCCAGTACTCTGTGGGCGGGACGCAGGCGAACAAAACCTTCCAGAAGACGGTGACGAAATGCATGAAGTAGTCGTAACAAGATGGAAGACGCTCTTCACTACCCTCTTCGTCATCGTCGCCATCACCTGTGAGGAAAACATCAGACCACATCACAGAGAAGATTAGAGTGGAAAGAGGCTTAAAAACATGAAAGAAGTACGGAAACTTGTCCGGAAGTATACTGACTGAATTCATGTTCAAATACAAGCAGCAGGTTTTATATGGGCATAGATATGTCTCATAATTATTTGTGTGAACATACAAATAATTTGTGTGTAAATATGTGATTTGGAAATGTAAAACAACATCCACAAATGCATTTAAAAGATTTGCAAACTCACAAATAAATGTGCAAATGTAAAACAGATCTGCAAATACGCTAAATATTTTCACAAATAAAAAAAAGATCTGTGAATATCTCTTTAACATTGACAACTTTCGATCAGGCATTTGTGAATCCATTTTGTATTTGCAGACCAACAATGCGCTTGTGGATCTCAAATCTCTGCTCGTGGATTTCAAATCTCTGCTCGTGGATTTCAAATCTCTGCTCGTGGATTTCAAATCTCTGCTCGTGGATTTCAAATCTCTGCTCGTGGATCTCAAATCTCTGCTCGTGGATCTCAAATCTCTGCTCGTGGATCTCAAATCTCTGCTCGTGGATCTCAAATCTCTGCTCGTGGATCTCAAATCTCTGCTCGTGGATCTCAAATCTCTGCTCGTGGATCTCAAATCTCTGCTCGTGGATGCATTTATGGCTGCGGGACACCGTGACCGCCGTGGTGTTCGTGGCGCTGGGAACCTGTATTCCAGGTGAGCGAATCCTCATTCGCTGTGTGAGGTGTAGAAGGTCATAAATGCATCCATAAATGCTTGTGGATCTCAAATCTCTGCTTCTGGATCGTCTTTTTACACACACGGAATTTTGAGACATATTTTCCGCCGGTCTCGGCTAAAATCTACTCGTGTCACTCGGTGATTTTCGGAAACCACGTGATGGCCTGCTGATGACGACATTTCCGCATGATTTCAAAGTAAGAGCATGATGGTTTGTTTAATGCTCTGTTTTTTTTATTATAATGAACAGCGGAACGTTAGATGCATTCTTCATCACCATCATCATCATGTTATAGTAATGCCGTTAGTTTGTGTTAGTTTATTGGATCAATATAGCATATATCGAGCACATGCATTGATGTTGAAGTACAGGCTATACGCCACTTTCGGGTCCCGGGGGAGCAGCTGGCAGCGAAGCAGCCCAGATAAAACTCTTTCTTCATTGTTTGTTGTGTATTCAGTCATGCGGGTCAAAGTTACAATGCACTTCACATCTTATTAATCGGCCTAATTTTACCTTACCAGTGCAGTAATAAAGTAATCTGTAGAAAAGCACCGTATTTAGGTCAGCCTTCATAGTAAGGCGACATTAAATGTTATAATATTCATTGTGTCCTTTCTACTGTATATGCATATATTCCTGTCTATTGCTTTCATTTGTATTTAATGTTATTGTGTTTGTACTTGTTTCCACACATTTCACAATTTGGGATGAATGAAGTATCTATATATGATATCCATCCATCTATCTGTCCGTCCATCTATCTATCTATCTATCTATCTATCTATCTATCTATCTATCTATCTATCTATCTATCTATCTATCTATCTACCTATCCATCTATCTACCTGTCTGTCTATCTATCTATCTGTCTGTCTACCTATCTATCTATCTATCTGTCTGTCTACCTACCTATACCTGCCTGCCTACCTACCTACTAGTTGTTTTGTTTGGAAAGGTTTTGTCATTGTATTGCTCTTTACCGGCACCTGCAGAGTACAGGACTTTACATTGTACTTACAATTGTACATTGTAACTTCGACCCGCTTGACTGAATACACAACAAACAATGAAGAAAGAGTTTTATCTGGGCTGCTTCGCTGCCAGCTGCTCCCCCCGGGACCCGAACGTGGCGTATAGCCTGTACTTCAACATCAACGAAAGTGCTCGATATGCTGTATTGAACGTTCATTATAAAAAAAAAACAGAGCATTAAACAAACCATCATGCTCTTACTTTGAAATCATGCGTAAATGTCGTCATCAGCAGGCCATCACGTGGTTTCCGAAAATCACCGAGTGACACGAGTAGATTTTAGCCGAGACCGGCGGAAAATATGTCTCAAAATTCCGTGTGTGTAAAAAGACGATCCACAAATGTGAGATCCACGAGCAGAGATTTGAGATCCACAAGCGCATTTTTGGTCGGCAAATACAAAATGGATTCACAAATGCCTGATCGAAAGTTGTCAATGTTAAAGAGATATTCACAGATCTTTTTTTTATTTGTGAAAATATTTAGCGTATTTGCAGATCCGTTTTACACTTGCACATTTATTTGTGAGTTTGCAAATCTTTTAAATGCATTTGTGGATGTTGTTTTACATTTCCAAATCACATATTTACACACAAATTATTTTTATGTTCACACAAATAATTATGAGACATATCTATGCCCATAGTTTCATAACAGCTGACACCAGAGAGGAGTAATGACTGTCTGCAGTGAACTGGTATTCCACTTTAAGCCCTCTGCTCTGGCTCCCTTGAGTTTAGACAAAAATAAGAAGGAAATTAAATAAAAGTATTTCTGACTATTTATATTTTGTTGCACAGTTGAAAATGTTTCGTATCTTGTATTTTGAGGTGATACTGTGACACATAAATAAAAAACTAAACGGTTTTAATTAGGTCAACTAAAATATGCGTCACATCCTGCTACGGTCCCGCGCGAGCGCCTTTTCTTGCAGGTGAATAACCTGACCCCCGGCTCGATGAGCGAACTATGGATAAATCAAAGAAAAGAAAAGTACCGGAGGAACACAGGGTTTAATTCTGTGTGGACAGAGTTATCTGCTTTCACAGCAAACGATGCTGGTTTACCGGTATGTTTGATATGTAGAGAGAAGTTGTCAACGGTGGTGCAGCCTTTACGTATCGAGGAACAACAAGGGAGAGGAAGACAGCTGACGATCTTCAGTCATAATTCAATCAGTTAACTCTTTTTAGGGTGCAGCTATATGTTTTCTTTATTTCAAAGTGGGTCAATTTTAATTGTATTTTTTTTCCCTTCAAATGTGCAGAGGACTCCCCAAGTGCTGTGCTTAATTTATTTTAAAGTAGGCCTGTGTATTATTTTTAATTCTCCTTATAAGAGTTATTTGTTTCTTATTAGAGGTTAACAGTTTTATAAATAATAAATGCAATTTTCTTTTTGTTGTTGTCTATGATATAACAATAAATACAACTTTATAAGCTATCAAATATGTTTTGCGGCTCCAGACAAAACAAATTGTTGGAAAAGGGGGCAAAATGGCTCTTTTAGTCAAAAAGGTTGCAGACCCCTGCACTAGATGGTGGTCTTGAATTAAACCCCCCCCCCCCACCCAACCAAATAAAGCATGCGATGATCAGAGGTGGTAGAAGTACTCCGATTGTTTACTTCAGTAAAAGTAGAAGTACTCAGATATTTGACTTGCCTAAAAGTAGAAGTACCACACACACACACACACACACACACACACACACACACACACACACACACACCACACACACACACACACACACACACACACACCCACACACACCCACACACACACACACACACACACACACACACACACACACACACACCACACACACACACACCACACACACACACACACCACACACACACACACACACACCCACACACACACACACACACACACACACACACACAGCTCACCTGCGCTGACAGTGACCGCCTCCACAAACTGCTCCCTCCAGGAGTGTGTGCCGATCACCAGCGCCAGGTTGGTCTTCTTAATGAGCTTGTCCACGGTGCTCTGCCAATCAGGAGAAAAACACACTTCATTAGCAGCCAAACACAGCCGAGGACAGGGGACAGAGTCACCCGGTGACACTGAGCTCGTTAGCTGTGCTGTTTGTGGGGTTTTCAATGATGAAAATCTGTGAGTGAAGTTTAAAGGTTCTCTATGTCACACTCAGTACCAGCAGATGTCGCACAAGAGCACCAGAATATCAGACCAAAAGAAATGGGCATGTCAGTGCGCCCTCTCTTCTTCTGTCTAGCTTTTTTTATTGCCAAAAGCGTTTTTATTCAAAGAACATAGATTCTTCAGTGAAGGAAAATCCAAAAGGTTGTCTCCAGAAGAACCCTGCCATCTCGGTATTAAAGTGCTAAAAGGTTCTTAGTCTCTCTATAAATGCAGGGAGGGCCAACAGTTTTAAAGGGTGGGACCTAAACCGTCCCTCACTCAACCATTTGGCTATAGGTCGGACAAAGATATAGTCTCTGGGTGAAAGGGGACATATTTCTGGGGTTCTTGCTGAACAAGCCAGCTGGAAAGTGCTAATGTTAAATTAACATTTGTTGTGCCAAAATGCCAAATGACAGGCTTTAAAAGAGTACTCTACAAAGTAATGAACTCACAGGGACCATCATCAGCTTTTATTTACCGGGTATGCTTCCATGAACTGCATTGTGGGAAGCGACGCGGAGCGTTGCTGGCGTTGCTCGCTGCAAAAGTTGAGCAATGTTCAACTTTTGAAGCTTGGGCGGAAGCGTCAGCCAATCAAAACATATGCCAGTACAAGCTCTAGCCAATCAAACCGCTGCTTGTGTGTCAGGGGCGGGATATTCATGTGATTGGTTGTTGGTCGAGTTTCAGACACGCCCGCCGGCAAGCTTCAACGCACGCTGCTGTGTGGACGGGCCATAAGTGTCCATGCTCCTATTCTGGTTTCAGCTTTTACCTGGATGTACCGTATATTATATGTTCAGAGGTGTGTACACACAGCCCTGTGTCCCACTATTCGACTGCTGCTTTTAAATATGAATTCAAATTAGATGCATTTGAAAACAAATTGTAATAACACTGTGCATTGCTAGAGCCATGTTCTGCTCCCTATACAGAGTAATATGCTTGAATGCAAGATTGTATTACATTTTTTCACAAAAGCATGTTATATATTTTGGAAGAGAATACATGTTTTTGTAATGTGTAGAATGATTTGGATCTTGTCTAGATTCTAGAGCTGCAATAGACTACCATTAATAATGCATCTATAAATGTACCCATGGACATCAGAATTGAATGAAAAATGAAACAAATTATCATTGCTGGAATGAATTGTCAGTACACTGCAGTACAAAACACATAAAACTACACTTTTTCCAGAGAAAAATATTGAATGTTGCACCTTAAACTCGTAGGACTCCTCGATGACCACCTCCAGGCGGCTGTGCTCTCCCAGGATGGGCTTCCCCATCTCTGCTATCCTCCGGGCCTCCTCCTCCTCAGGGCTCATCTGCCCCTCCGCCCCCTCTGCCGTGGAAGAGGTCATGTGGTGGGAACAATAAGTACACCGACCGTGAGCTCGGAGTGAAACTAAAGCGTGTGATATTTCCAAGTTCCACACCTATCAATAATAGATTGTGAGTCAGCCTTATTTCGGGCTGCACTGCATCAGCCTGAGTCTGAAATATGGGTGAGTGTTCTCACACAGTGGGGGGGGGGACGACGACAGATGGATGATATCTGTTTGGTATCTACACTCTAAAAACGAAATCAATGCATGGTTGCAAGATAAAAATGTGAGTTAATTGATTTAGATAAACATTTTGAGTTGCAAACATTAATTTATAAGTTGTGTTGACGTAATAATGTTGGTAATTATCAACTTAATATTGTGTGTAATTTGAACTCTGATTTCTGTGTTAATTGACTTAAAACAAAATTCAAGTTGTAGTAAGTAATGCAATTGGCTTGATAACTTAATTGTTCTACACCTTGAGTTAAGGATTTCAAGTCCACTCCCACTTAACATGCCTGGACAAGTTCCCACAGTTAAGACAAATAGAAATATACAAAGGACATTTTAAGGTGAGTGTCATCTTTTGTCATTGAAATACAGTAGATAGCCTTGTAGTTGCACTGTATAGGCAAATTGCTGTTTGACCAAAATGAGCAGCCTTTGAACTGTGAATAGTTCTGTGAGAGGATACAAAGTAGTAGAGGCTACTGTGAGAGTAAAAATACTGGTTACTATTGTGATATCGCTTTTTATTCAAAATGAATCTCGTGAAGCAGATCAAGGATGCTTCTTGAGGTAGGATCCTTATTTAGAGTTGTCATTGAAATGCCATTGAATGTCATTGAAATGCAAGTTGTCACCCATTCAGAATATATTCATTTAGGTAATTTCTCTTTTTTTCCTTTTTCAAAAATAGCACAATACAATTGAAGTACGCAGAGAACTATAGCCATCCGCTGCCTTGTCGTGTACCTTGGAGAAAAGGAAGAGGACCTATTCAAGGAGTTTAGCGACGTAATTAAACATCTTGAAATCAAATAAAATCCACGGGCACAGTGACACAGGACAAAAGCACTGCTCTCTGTCAGCTACATTTTGAAGCATATTGCACTTTTAGCCACACCCCAATCAATAATATCTTAGCAACGTTCAGCATGGATAGGTGTTGACAGCAATGGCATGGGAAAAGGATTGTGTAACATTTGAAAAGTGGCTTCTGCTCTTCACTTAACCAGTTCACATATTGAATGGAACCTGCAAAAAAGATGAGAAGATACACTAAAACTTGCACGGTTGGGATTGACAAAATCTGTCCACATGCATTTAAACACTAGGTAAAGTACTCAAAAGCACCTCTGTGAGTCTTCAGGACCACATTGCCATGACGACACACACAGGCAGACTCAATAGATGAAAACAATACCAGCGTTGCTTTAGCAGCTGGTAATAATGGCTCTGAATTCGCTAAGAGTGACAGTTTAAAAAGTATGCAGTTACCTAATTCATGATCTCTGATGCGCTAACCTATTATTTAATGTGCTTCAAAAGGACATGAATATCGCCTTCATCAGTGACCGGTCCACCCAGGATCTGACCATACGATGGTAACCATCGTGGTCGAGGGAAACAAATGCGTTAAATGTGTTCATACTGTTTGAAATAACGACTGTCAGCAGTGTAAACATCTTTGTTACATCTCTTGTGAAATGGATGTGTGTGATCTGCAGACTGGTGGCCATTGAGAGTTTGTTTCTGTAGTTTTACAAAGACTTTACAGATTTGACATATTTGTCACTGGTTTTAAATATGCAAAGGCCTCTAACTTCGTTGTGATGGCAGCATGTATTAGCTGTGTCCCCATTATTTGTGGGGCAATTTAAATTTGTGTTATTTATATATTTTTTCAAGATTGAAATGAAGCTCAGCGCAAGTTCTTTCAGGAAGACTGGGTGTAAATACATTCACTCCGCAGCTGCATATAATCAGCTCATCACAGGCGTTCTCTTTAACCTATTACATTTCACCTCATTCTCCAGCAGCCAATCAGCGCGCTGCAGCCAAACTATAAAATGGTTCTCCTCTCTCCTGAAACTATTGAATACAATGTATTTGGAGCAACTTCATTTATAAATGGTTGTCAACTTAAAAACGTGTATCCCGAATGAGGGTAATTAAGTACATACAACTTAAAATTCCTTTTAAATCATGCGGTAAAACTAGTCGGGACAACTTAATCTTTTGAGTAATCAACTTCAAAACTTGTGTTTATGCTACCAATTATTAAGTAAGTGGTAATTAAAAACACCTCTGATTGTAGAGGAAAAAGCCTCCCCTAACTCAAATCACTTTGTTGCTTTAAGACAATTTCATTAGAAGTTGTCTTAACTCAATAAACATTGATGCAAACTGTTGCGTTGATTTTCTTTGTTGAGCCAAGGCATTTGTTTTTAGAGTGTGTGCATGTTTTTACATGTTATTGATTTGCCAACAAATAGACAACACTTTCCAGAACAATACTGCACATATTTCATTTATTATTCTGAGAATACTGTACGTATTTCTTTTGGTATCTATTCATGTAAATTATTTATCTACATCTTTTTTTTCGTACTTTCTATCTTCTTTAACTGTGTTTTTGTATGCACCATATACACCAATGACAGGTAGTTGGATGACAGGTTGGTGAATTGTATTGCTAAAATGCCAACAGAAAATAACAAATCAGATACAAAGAACAGATCAAATGTGTAAAACAAGACAATGTCACAGAGCCCAGGGGGACCTCATGTGACTGTCTGACCAACAGTCCTTATATTCCCCTATTCAGTTCACAATTGGCGCGTTCACACCGCAGTATTTTTCCCACTTTAGTTCCGATATAGTTCCGAAATGTCGCGTTCACACCAAAAAGAGCCGGAACTAAAATTAGTTCATCAGAACCTTTTCACCCCCTTTTCCGTCCCTGCTAGAGAGCAGGGACTTTCGTGGGAGAAAAAGGTTCCTATGTCTGATTGGCTGGGCGGATTGCAAACCACGCCCCGTAAAACTTCCCAAAAAGTTTTGTGAAGCCGCCATTTTATTATCCTGGCATTAGCATTATTAGCATTAGCATTAGCCCAGCGCAGAAACGCAGAGAGACTAACTTATAGCAACACAAAATAAAACATGGGAGCGGTGGAGATGAGGAGGTGTCGGCGTTCTGGCGATTTACTCGGAAGGCTTCAGTAGAAGCTGCTGGGAGTCCCAGCAGCTTCTACTGAAGCCAGTCCCCAACTCCGGGGACTTCTGGCCGGGGACTTTGGGCGGCAGTATACGCCGTGAAGTGGTTTGCAGCCTGCCAGTAAACCCAAAGCAGAAGAAGAAGAAGTGACGTCAGCGGCTTAATTTGCCTAATCCTCCCTCAGGGAACTTATTCCGGGGTGAACACGATCTGTACTTAGTTCATGAGAACTAAAGAGTTCTCATGAACTAAGTTCTTATGAACTAAGTTTTCATGAACCTTTGTGGGAAAAGTACTGCGGTGTGAATGCGCCTATTGACATAAAGCAGAGTGAAGCAAATACTACATTTATAATTTCTCGCTAAATAAAATGACCACATATTTGACCATGAACACATTGTATGATTGGTGCTCACAGGTGGAGATTATATTGTGGGGCCTCCTGCTGCTCTGTAAAGGTGCACCGCTGTTTGTGTCCTGCATGAAAACTAAGGTCAACTTAAAAAAACCAACACACAATCTTTGGCAAAACCTAACCGACTGCTTTTGTTGCATTGTTATAATTGTTTTCAAAAAGTTTAAACATTGACCATGTGTCCAAAAAGTAATCCAGGAGAGAATGTGTTTCCTTGAAAACATATTTAAAAATACAGTCAATTGTAAGGGAAGGTCATTCTGTTGAGCTGGACCTCTTTCTCCTGTTCGAAGGATTTGCAGATTTATGAGGTGAGGCTACACTGTACACAAAGCTTAACCTTGGGCCTCTTCATATCGATCCCCCACTTTCTTCCTGGCCCTCGATACAGTATCACAGAGAGAGATAGAGAGCTCCAAGCAACTTAAAAGAGAGGGGATTAATGCTGACAGGAGGCCAGTTTGTGGTATTGATCCATTATGCAAGTAGCTGAGTTCTTCTTAGAGAATTAACTGAGAAACTCCGCTAATCAGGGATTCAAACGTCTCTTCTCTTTACAAAAAGGGAGGTTACGTGGTACACAAAGAGATTAGCCATTCATTCATTTTCTCATATGAAGAGACGTGGAGTTTTGGAGACAGTGTCTCTGTGTGTGTAATTATAAAAGTACAGTAGGAGTAAAGCATCAGCTGGAAACCGTCCCTGCAGTATTCATTGACACTAGTTCTACCTCCGAGCAGCGTCTTTCAAACTTCACTAGAGGACGGGCTTTGAAGAGGTGCCCCCCCCCCCCCTGTGAGTGAGGACCATGGCTGCCTCATCGCCACTCATTTACAGGAGAAAGCTGCTCAGCTGCTTTGTCCTCAAAGAAGCATTTAGAATTGTGTGAAAGTTTTAATGACATAATATGATGCTGGTGACTTGTGCTCAATGTGGAAATAAATCTTCTTTACTGGTACTAAAAACCGCTCTGGCTGCGGGTTGGTTTGTAATTTGCAGATCTCATTTCCTGTGGATTTGGCGTTCCCCTGCTGCTGTTGGAAAAATGTATTTCAGACCTATATTCTGCTTTGTCATATGCTAAGAGGACTTCCCATTCAAAACTAATATGAACTTAAATCAGTGGGATGCCAGTAAGCAGGGAGGTGACCCTCTTCTCCTTTGCAGGAAGACTTGATATAAATCCAGCTGTCCTAAATGAATGAACACATCCAGGACTCAGTGTTCACTCCTCCTCTGTTCAATCCCCAAACAATCCCCATCTGCAAATCACTACTCATGTTTACGAATTACCTTAGAAAAATATACTACAAATATATTTGATATCGATATATTAGTAAATATTTTACATCATAGTTTAGAAGCAGCTGCTGTAGGTTTACAAGCCTTGGCTGTTCGTAGAGTCATAACACAGGATCTATCTGATCAGCACACACACTCAGCTCAGTGTGTGGGAGCCAACTCATTTGCAAATATTTATTTCCGAACGGTTCCATTGTGCTGTGCTCACATTCACAGAGCGGAGATCACATGAACAACAAATAACCTCTACTCCCCAGTGGCTCTCCCTGTCATACCTCAGGGGACTGGGTTCAGATCTGGTTCATTGTTATTACGACTTATAGAAGTAAAGTCCCCAGTTAGGAAGAAATGGTGTTAAGAATGAGTAATTCAGGCTGAAACCTCGTAAACCACAGACTCTGTGGCTATAGCTCTGAATTTATGTCTTTTCAAAATGTTGTGAAAAGTGAAACAGATGAACGGTAGTGCATTTAATATTATTTTCTGGCAAACAGAATGACTGATTCAGGCTCAATAGCCGCTTTCACACCAAGTACTTGGCCGGTACTTGTCCCCGGTACTTGTCCCTGGTACTTGTTCCCCCCGAACTCTTTAGTCCCTCGAACTGTCCTAGTAGATCGCGTTCTCACCGGAATAAGTCCCCGAGGGAGGATTAGGCAAATTAGGCTGCATTTATCTGTGACTTTCTGTTTGTGTAAAAATATGTGTGTGTGTGTGTGTGTATGTGCATGTGTGTGTGTGTGTGTGTGTGTGTGAGGGGGGGGGGGTCAGTGGATCAGAGTGGCAGGTAACGCTCGCTGCGGCGATTAATCACCTATGAAAATGCTTCTGACAAATGAAGCTGCTGGGTCGCGTCTTCCGAGTAAATCGCTAGAAGCGCCGACTCCACCGCTCCCATGTTTTCTTTTGTGTTGCCATAAGTTAGTCTCTCTCCGTTGGTGCGCTGGGCTAATGCGAGCAAATAAAATGGCAGCTTCACAAAACTTTTCGGAATTTACGGGGCGTGGTTTGCGACACACCCACGAACCATTTCCTCCCCAGGAAAGTACTACCTCGCTAGCAGGGAGGATCTGGGGTGAAAAGGTTCGCACGAACTAGGGACTATAGGCCCAGATTATTTTCCGCCATCTTTCCTCTGGAACCTGGCACAGGCCGAGGAGGTGGAGTTGCAGCAATCTTTGACTCAAGTTTACTTATCAATACTAAATCAAAATTAAATTATACCTCCTTACGCATCCGACCTGGAAAACTTTGCAGCAAATCTTATTTGTTACAGTGTACCGTGCACCAGGGTTGCGGTCGGATAATCCAAAAATCAGCTCCTAACGTCTAACCCTATCGTCTATTCCTTGATCTCTGAGTGAAAGGTCACAGGGTTAAGGGATAGTGGATAGGAGAATTCAAAAGGACTTAGGAGAAGGTTCCTAAGCTAAATGGACTATTCGACTTCAGCCCAGGTCCTTATTCAGAATTCTTATCAGAATTCTCTGAGTTTTTATCAACTTTGGTACTTAAAACAGATAAAGTAATTATCGTAGGTGACTTTAATATTCATGTTGACGATGATAAAAATAGCCTTACTGTTGCATTTAACTCTATATTAGATTCTATTGGTTTCCGTCAGAGTGTAAATAAACCAACCCACTGTTATAATCACACTCTCGACCTTGTTCTGACTTATGGTATTGAAATTGAGCAACTATTAGTCGAACTGCATAATCCTGCTTTATCCGACCATTTTTTGGTAACTTTTGAAGTACTGTTACTAGACTACAAAGCATTAGTCAAAAGCTCCTGCAGCAGAAACCTATCTGTTAGTGCTATAGCCACATTTAAGGAAGAGATTCCATCAATACTTAACTCGATAGCATGTCTGCATGTAAGGGAGGAAACTTATACAAAATATACACCACCCCAAATTGATCATGTTGTTGATAGTGCTACAGATGCGCTGCGAATAAAATTGGACTCTGTTGCTCCTATGAAAAAGAAGAAAATAAAACAACAGACTAGCTCCATGGCATAATGCCGAAACCCGCAAAATAAAGCAAAAGTCGAGACAACTTGAAAGGATATGGCGCACTAAACTTGAAGAATCTCGTTTAATCTGTGGGACGGGTGGCGCAGTGGTCTGTGCATCTGATCATCAGATCAAGGGGGGTGCTGGGGAACTCCAGTTCGAAACCCGCTCCTGCCGCCACTGCGTCAGGCCGTTGTGTCCTTGGGCAAGACACTTCACCCGGATTTGCTCCTGTGGGTAATGTCCACAGTACATGTATGATACTAATGTGTACTTGTAAAAGCGCCTCGATGACTTCGAGGCGTGAAGATGGACGGTGTGGCGCAGTGCGCTGTGCAATGATCATCAGATCAAGGGATGAAACCCGCCGCTGCTGCGTCTGTAAAGCCGTTGTGTCCTTGGGCAAGACACTTCACCTGAACTTGCTCCTCTGGGTATTGTCCACAGTGACCATTGCATGTATAAAAAATATGTGTAATGTGTATTTGTAAAGCGCTTTGAGCATCTGGAAAAAGCGCTATAATAAATGTAAGGAATTATTATTATTATTATTATTATTATTAATTTGGCATATTACTCTCAATGAATATAAGAAAGCACTGCATAAAGCGAGAGCAGTCTACTACTCTTCATTAATAGATGAGAGTAAGAATAATGCAAGATTTCTCGATTGAGCCTTCTATTCCCATAGCACTCAGTAGCAATGATTTTATGTGCTTTTTTAATGATACAATTGTTACTCTTAGAAACAAAATCAATGACCTCTTGCCTTTGACCAGTATAGTGTTATCAACAGCTCCCGGAAACGTAAGTTCTAATATTACACTAGATAGTAAACTAGAATGCTTTTCAGCCATAAACCTTGAACAATTAAATTCAATGAATCTTTCTTCTAAACCATCAACGTGTATATTAGACCCAATTCCAACTAAGCTGTTGAAGGACGTTTTTCCATTAATTAGCACTTCTTTATTAAATATGATGAATATGTCTTTATTATCAGGATATGTTCCACAATCATTTAAAGTAGCAGTAATAAAACCTCTTCTTAAAAAGCACAACCTCGATCCAGAGGTTTTAGCCAATTATAGACCTATTTCTAATCTCCCGTTCCTCTCAAAAATTGTTGAGAAAGCGGTCGCAAAGCAGTTGTGTGATTACTTAAAAAACAATGATTTATTTGAAGATTTTCAGTCTGGCTTTAGAACACATCATAGCACAGAGACAGCTCTGGTTAAAGTCACAAATGACCTTCAAATAGCCTCAGACAAGGGACTTGTCTCTATTCTTGTTTTGCTCGATCTCAGTGCTGCATTTGATACTATCGACCATGATATCTTATTGCAAAGACTAGAGCACTTAGTTGGCATACAGGGAACTGCTTTAGGCTGGTTTAGGTCCTATTTATCTGAACGCTCTCAGTTTGTACGTGTCAACGATGAATCTTCCATGCAAACCAAAGTTAGCCATGGAGTGCCACAGGGCTCAGTGCTTGGACCTATTTTGTTCACACTATATACAGTTGCAAGAAAAAGTATGTGAACCCTTTGGATTCTCCACACATAGCGTTGTGTGTTCCTTCCAAACAACTCAACTTTGGTTTCATCTGTCCACAGAATATTTTGCCAGTAGTGCTGTGGAACATCCAGGTGCTCTTTTGCAAACTTCAAACGTGCAGCTGTATGTTTTTCCTGGTCAGCAGTGGCTTCCTCCGTGGTGTCCTCCCATGAACTCCATTCTTGTTCAGTGTTTTACGTATCGTAGATTCGTCAACAGAGATGTTAGCATGTGCCAGAGATTTCTATAAGTCTCTAGCTGACACTCTAGGATTCTTCTTCACCTCATTGAGCATTCTGCGCTGTGCTCTTGCAGTCATCTTTACAGGACGGCCACTCCTAGGGAGAGTAGCAACAGTGCTGAACTTTCTCCATTTATAGACAATTTGTCTTACCGTGGACTGATGAACATCAAGGCTTTCAGAGATACTTTTGTAACCCTTTCCAGCTTTATGCAAGTCAACAATTCTTAATCGTAGGTCTTCTGAGAGCTATTTTGTGCGAGGCATGGTTCACATCTGGCAATGCTTCTTAAGAATAGCAAATTCAAAACTGGTGTGTATTTTTTATAGGGCAGGGCAGCTTTAACCAACACCTCCAATCTCGTCTCATTGATTGGACTCCAGGCTGGCTGACTCCTGATTCCAATTAGCTATTGAAGAAGTCTTTAGCCTAGGGGTTCACATACTTTTTCGACCCTGCACTGTGAATGTTTACATGGTGTGTTCAATAAAAACATGAAAACATATAATTGTTTGTGTAGTATTAGTTTAAGCAGACTGTGTTTGTCTATTGTTGTGACTTAGATGAAGATCAGAACACATTTTATGAACAACTTATGCAGAAATCCAGGTAATTCCAAAGGGTTCACATACTTTTTCTTGCAACTGTATACTTCCGTTAGGCAATATTATAAGGAATCATTCTGTACATTTCCACTGTTATGCGGATGATACTTATATATATATGTATCCATCAAGCCTGATGATACCAATCACCTACATAAAATTCAAGACTGCCTCAAGGACTTAAAAACGTGAAACATTTTGATGTTAAACACGACCAAAACTGAAGTGATTGTACTCTTGTACAAGTACTCTGTACTTGTCACAAGCTTCTAACCCTTTCCTGGGATTTGACTACTGTCCTGTTGGAGGTCCACGGAGTCTCCAAAAAGCCTCTAGGAGACGTAGGGCCAGGATTCGAACCCGTGCTCCAACAGCCATGATCCCGGCTTCAGTTCCGGTTTCCACAGCCATGGATCCATGCACCAGTACCGGCCTGCAGAGCTATGTTTCCTTGCTCGATTACCTGGCCCACACAGCCATGGTCCAGGCCTCTGTTCCGGTTCCAGCGGCTCCAGTTCCAGCCTCAGACCGTTTCTCAGGAACCCGTCTGACGTTTGGAGGTCCACGGAGCCTCCAAAAGGTCTCTGGAAGATGCAAGGCCAGGATTCCAGCCCCTACTCCAACGGCTCCGGCTCCAGTGCCGGTACCAGCAGCCATGGTTCCGGCCCCAGCGGCCATGGTTCCGGCCCTGGTTCCGGCCCCAGCAGCCATGGTTCCATACTCCAGTGCCGGCCCACACAGTCATGGTTCCGTGCTCCAGTACCATCCCACACAGCCATGGTTCCGTGTTCCGGTTCCGTGCCCAGCAGCCATGGTTCCGGCTACAGAACTGGCCCACACAGCCATGGTTCCAGCCCCAGTCCTGGCCCCAGCAACCATGGTTCCGGCCCCAGTACCGGGCCCAGCAGCCATGGTTCCGGCTTCAGTACCGGCCCCAGTAGCCATGGTCCCGACTCCAGTTTCGGCTCCAGGACTGGCTTACCGGCCGACGCCAGCTCCCCGAGTCCTGTCGGCGCACCGGCCGACTCCAGCACCTCGTCTCCTGTTGGTTCTCCAGCCAACACCAGCTCCCCGAGTCCTGTCGGCGTACCGGCCAACGCCAGCTCCCTGAGTCCTGTCGGCGTACCGGCCGACTCCAGCACCTCGTCTCTTGTTGGCTCTCCAGCCGACGCCAGCTCCCCGTGTCCTGTCGGCGTACCGATCGACACAAGTTCCCTCTCAAGTCCCCTCTCAAGTCCCCTCTCAAGTTCCCTCTCAAACCCTCTCTCGAGTTCCCTCTCAAGTTCCCTCTCAAGTCCCCTCTCAGGTCACATCTCGAGTCTCTTCTCGAGTCCTCTCTCAAGTTCCCTCTCAAGTCTCCTCTCAAGTTCCTACCCGAGTCCCCTCTCAAGTTTCCTCTCTAGTCTCCTCTCGAGTTCCCTCTCGAGTCCCCTCTCGAGTCTCCTCTCGAGTCCTCTCTCAAGTCTCCTCTCAAGTTCCCTCTCAAGTTCCCTCTCAAGTTCCCTCTCAAGTCCCCTCTCAAGTCTCCTCTCAAGTTCCTTCTCGAGTCCCCTCTCAAGTCTCCTCTCAAGTTCCTTCTCGAGTCCCCTCTCAAGTTCCCTCTCAAGTCCCCTCTCGAGTTCCCTCTCAAGTCAACTCTCAAGTCTCCTCTCGAGTTCCCTCTCAAGTCCTCTCTCGAGTCCCCACTCAAGTCCCTACTCAAGTGCCGTTGGAGGTTCCGCCGGGGGTTCTGCCAACTCCATGTCCTGTCCCGTTGGGGGTCCCGCTGACTACTCTTCTGCCGGGGGTCCTGCCAACCCTGTGTCCTGTGCCGTTGGAGTACCCGCGGACTACTCTTCTGCCGGGGGTCCTGCCAACCCTATGTCCTGTGCCGTTGGAGGTCCCACCGACTACTCTTCTGCCGGGGGTCTTGCCAACCCTATGTCCTGTCCCGTTGGAGGTCCCGCTGACTACTCTTCTGCCGGGGGTCCTGCCAACCCTGTGTCCTGTGCCGTTGGAGGCCTCGCCGACTACTCTTCTGCCGGGGGTCCTGCCAACCCTATGTCCTGTGCCGTTGGAGGTCCCGCAGACTACTCTTCTGCCGGGGGTCCTGCCAACCCTATGTCCTGTGCCGTTGGAGGTCCCGCCGACTACTCTCCTGCCGGGGGTACTGCCAATCCTATGTCCTGTTCCTCTGGGGGTCCCGCCGACAACTCTTCTGCCGGGGGTCCTGCCAACCCCTTGTCCTGCTCCATCACCTGTTTCGCCGGAGGTCCTGCCAACTCCTGGTCCTCTTCCGTGGGGGATCCTGCCGAAGCCTGTCCCACTGGCTCCGGTTCCTGTTCGGCCGACACCGGGTCCTGCCCGGCCTCCGGAGCTGTCTGGTCTTCGCCCTCGAGCCCGGCCCCCTGAGAGCCGCGGTCTTCGCCCTCGAGCCCGGCCCTCTGAGAGCCCGGCCCTCTGAGAGGAGAAAAACTTCCAGACAAAACCCACAGTTTAAAGGGGAACATGGGAGAAACCTCAGGGAGAGCAACAGAGGAGGGATCCCTCTCCCAGGACGGACAGACGTGCAATAGATGCCGTGTGTAAATGGAAGAGATTATACATTTTACAGCGTAGGTAGACCAAATCTTTGGAAAGACCAAATGTTTGGAAATGCATGTGTCTATAATAAGAAGATGAGTCCACGAGGATGTTAACAATCCTGTGGGAGCCATCAGGGAAGTAGAATGATGAGAGTCAGCCAGGACCACAGAGACAGGTTCAGCCACGACTCGATGTCCAGGACTCAGATCCAGGACACACGACCACAGCAACAGGATTAGCCTCGACTCAGGATCCCGGCGTATATATAGACACAAAAAAAAGAGATCTGGGGGAAGCTGGGTTATTCGGAACATGAGAGTACACCGGTACAAACAGACAGAAAGACGAAGTAGGTCCCCCCCCCAACAGTCCAAGCCTATAGCAGCTAAACTAACGTGTCTACATACATGCACTCCCTTAGGATAGGTTGAGGGAAAAGGGTAGCAAGTAAGAAGTAAGAAACAGAGGCGGAGAGGCACGCGCAGGGAGAAAGGTCCCCACTGGAACCTTAATTGGAATTGGTGAGAGGTGAGGAAAAAAAAGAACTTGAGGTTTATAAACCTCAGGTTCTTTTTAATATCCTCAACTCGATCGTTAATCCCTGTGATGTTTCTTCTATTGTGCCATCGACTACTCTCTGTGATACATTTTATCGAAAAAGTATCTGTGCTTAGGCTAGCCTATACTAGTGCTACCCCAGATCCTGCTCCCTTTCTGTGCCCTGCTGTCCTCGACCATTTTGAGCCTGTATCCCTCTCTTCTCTCTCGGATGTAGTCAAGTACCTGCGGCCGACAAACTGCACCTCAGACAGCATTCCCTCTCGCCTTCTCAGAGATGTTTTTGAATCAGTTGGAGCAAGTGTTTTATTGCTTATAAACACCTCTCTTAGCTCAGGATGTGTCCCAGCTGCCTTCAAACATGCCGTGGTCAAGCCACTACTTAAAAAGAAAAATCTCGACCCCTCCATTCTCGCAAATTTTAGGCCCATCTCCCAGCTACCCTTTTTATCTAAAGCAGTGGTGGGGAACCTTTTTCCTCTCAAGGGCCATTTCAATTTTTTCAACATCCTCTGAGGGTCATACAAATGATTGACCTCTGCTTAAAAATCAAAGCCCATTCATTTCGCCTTTCTTTCATGCTGTGCAAAGAAAAAGTAACCTCTTAATCCAGATATCTTGCCATGACTCGCGTATGCATGCACGTGCACGTGTGGCATGACCACCAAAACAGAAAGATATGGACACAAGATGTGTGCAAATGTATTTAGTTTCCTATCCATGTGGACATGATTTAAGTGGGGGGGACCTAACCTCCTCTAGGGGGTTCCGGGGGGGCATGCTCCGGGAAGTTGAAAGCATCAATCTGGTGCACTTTGAGAGCAAAATGAATAGATCTATGGATACATCTCTCAACATCCATATGAAACAGAACTGTAAGCAGATTTACTTTTTCTTTATCGATATTTTACAAATCACTCTCCTTTTAAACTGTATTCTTGTTTATTAATAACAACATTTTTTTACTGTCATTTAGTATTTTATACCTGTTTACTTTATTCTCTTGTTTTTTGATAACTATAACCCTTTACCTCACTGGTTGGAGAAGAAGCTTCTTATATTCATTAGCATAGCTAGCTAACCAGATGCTAATAACAACAAAGTTATTGACTGTATGATCAGTATGACAGATGAACAGATCGCCACTGGGCTTTCAACTAAAGACACAGCCACGCAAAAACTGCGGCATGTGTACGGCTCCTTATGGTTACTGCAATTTGTGAAGTGCCGGAGCGGCGTTCTGGTGCTCTCCGTCAGAACTGCAACCCTGTCAGACGAGACATATACCACGTGATGACCACGTTAGGCTCGTGTTGTGTTCAAGGACCATGACCGTTGCCAGGAAAAACAGGCACTCGCTTGTTTAATTATTTTGATCTAAAGCCCTGGAGCGAGTAGTCTACATCCAGCTGCAGTCTTTCTTAACCACACATGGAATCCACGAAAAGTTTCGGTCTAGCTTCAAACCCATGCACAGCACTGAAACAGCCCTTTTAAGAGTTTTTAATGATCTGCTCCTAGCCGCCGACTCAGGCAGCCCAGCTGTCCTGGTGCTGTTAGACCTGACAGCTGCCTTTGACACTGTGGACCATAGCATCCTGTTGTCACGGCTTCATTTCATTTAATTTCAAACCTTTATTTACCCAGGTGTATCCCATTGAGATCATTGATCTCTTTTTCAAGGGAGACCTGCTCAAGTAGGTTCCACATGAAACATAAAAACATAAACAGAACAACAAAAAGGACATATTAATGCATCATTACAGGGATTACAATTTACAATAACTATCCACATGAGCAGGTACCAACAGCTTCCGATTGAGTAGCATCCAACCGAGCTTTAAAAACATTTAGTGGCACCAGATTGCTCAGTTTCCATTTCAATTGCAGACTATTCCAAGACAGAGGAGCTGTGCATCTAAAAGCTGTCTTCCCTAAGACAGTCCTAGCAGTTGGCACATTTAATAAAACTACAGCATGCGATCTCAGGCAGTAGCCACTTACAATTCGACGGGAGATCAGGGAGCAGATGTAAGATGTACGTTTCCCTAACATGGCTTTGTATATAAAAATGTACCAGTGACTGAGCCTCCGTACAGTTAGTGAAGGCAAACCAGCCCTTGCACAGTGATGGGTTAGTGCTTTACAGTTTGTCACAAATCTCAGTGCGCTGTGATACGCAGCATCTAACTTGACCAGGCAATTGGCAGGTGCATTCATATACATCAAATCACCATAGTCCAGCACAGGTCAAAAGGTCACAGAGCCTTTTCCTGGCTTCAAGCGAGAAACAGGACTTGTTCCTGTAGAAGAAACCTAGCCTAACCCTCAGTTTTTTAAGCAGGTTATTTACATGACGTTTAAAAGTGAGACAATCATCAAGCCAGATACCAAGGTATTTGTAACAGGTAACCACTTCAATTTTTATTCCTTGCGTAGTTACAATATCTACAACAGGCTCTGGTGTCTTTTTAGCTTTAGAAAAGAGCATTACCTTGGTTTTATCAACATTTAAAAGAAGCTTTAGTCCAGAGGGCTGAGTCTGAATAATGTTAAAAACTGCTTGTAATTCAACAACAGCCTCCTTAATGGAGGGAACTGCACAGTACATCACGGTATCGTCCGCATAAAAATGTAAGGTTGCTCCATCGACATTTTCACCTAAACTATTGATGTAGATGGAGAATAAAAGTGGACCTAAAACAGAACCTTGAGGAACACCATTAGTAATGTTTAACCACTCAGAAGACAGCCCATCAAAATGAACACATTGGGACCTTTCAGAGAGGTAGTTTACAAACCACCCACTGCATGGCTGGATATGCCAATACTGAGTAGCCTCTACTTTAAGATGCGATGATCGACGGTATCAAACGCTTTGGACAGGTCAATAAATAGAGCTGCACAACTCTGCTTATTATCTAAAAAACTCGCCACATCATTCACCACTTTCATTGTGGCAGTGATGGTGCTGTGTTGCTTTCTGAAGCCTGACTGATGTTTAGACAGGATGTCATTTGTACATAAAAACACCTTTACCTGTTCACTCACTAGGCGTTCAAGAACCTTAGCCAGAACTGATCATTTAGAGATGGGCCTATAATTATTTAATAAAGTGGCCTCCCCACCTTTTAGTAGAGGCAGGACATACGCTGACTTCCACAATTTTGGAATTGTGTTTGAGCTGAGGGAGAGGTTAAAAAGAGTAGTGAGAGGTGGAGCAATAAAATCAGCAGCTATCTTTAAAAAGAAAGGCTCTAAATTGTCCGGGCCAGCCGGTTTCTTAGGATCTAACTTGGTTAAAGCTTCACGACCAACATCAACAGTAAAAGGAGTAAAACTAAAAGGGTTTTCCAAAACACATTTTTCAGAGTCACAGACTGTGGTGTTCACAGAAGCAGAGTTAGTGACAGAATCAAACAGAGAGCCACAGGACACAAAATGCTCATTAAAACAATTTAACATAGTAGCCCTGTCCGATATAGTGCCAGATGCTGTGGTAATGCACGGAGGTAGCTCATTACGGATATCACCGGTGGATATCGATTTTATGGCTTTCCAAAATTTTCCAGGATTATTCAGGCTCTTTGTGGTAACTGACAGATAATAATTCGACTTAGCACTTTTTATTTGCGATGTGAAGCTATTTCTTATCTGCCTAAAGCGTAGCCATTCTACCTCTGAGCCTGATTTCCTAGCCTTTGCCCAGGCCTTGTTTCTCTCATGTAGGAGACTAGATAATTCAGCAGAAAACCAAGGATTGTCTCGTCCCTTCACTCTAAATGTACGCAGGGGTGCATGTCTATCTATAATTTCCATAAAACCAAGATAAAAATAAGACCATGCAGTTTCTACATCAGCACACAGATCGATTTTACCCCAATCAAAATCAAACCGATCATGAACAAAACCCTGCTCCACAAAATGCTTTTTGTCTCTCTTACTGATAATGCGAGGTTTACCCTTTAGGACTTTTGTGTCCTAATTGTGGCTACAACACAGTAATCACTCAGATCATTTGAAAATACTCCCACAGATGAGTATTTATGGGGAACATTAGTTAAAATGAGATCAATTAGGGAGGATTTATTTGGGGACTTAATGTTAGGGCGAGTAGGACTGTCTATAATCTGAGTAACATTCAGAGAGATACAAAGGTTTTTATAATCCTCTGACACATAAGTTAACCAGTCCCAATTAAAATCACCAAGCAGCACTATTTCCTTGTAGTCAAATTGAGATAAAAGTTTTGCCAAAGAAGATAAAGAGTCCTTGACAGCTGAGGGGGGTCTGTAGCAGCCCACCACCATGACCTGTTGACCCTTTGCTACTTCGATATTTAAAGCTAAAAATTCTAGTTGTTTACTAATAGATTTGGAAACCATCTTGGTTACACAAAGCTTATTTTTCACATAAATGGCAACGCCACCACCTTTTTTAGGACGGTCGGTACGATATACACTATAACCATTTAAGTAGATGTCAGAGGGCAACATAGATTTATCTAGCCACGTTTCTGATAAGATAATGCCATCAGCATCAGTCGAGCTCGCCCAAATGCGGACAAAATCTAACTTAGGTAACAGACTGCGCACATTTAAGTGAATGAATCCCAACCCAGATCTAGAATTAAAATCAGCATGAGTAGCTATCTGACTACTACTGCTGCTGGGCGGTCCAGGGTTTAGTTGTACATTCCCTGATAGTAATAATAACAAAAAAACCAAGCACCTTTTCCTCTTAACCGACACACATACATTGTCTTGAACAGTCCGCAGGCATCACAGGCTCTGACCTTGCATGGTTCAGGTCCTACCTGACAGACCGTAGCTTCTCAGTGCAGTTAGGTGCCTTCTCCTCTGCAAAAGCCCCTCTTACCTGTGGGGTTCCCCAAGGCTCTATCCTGGGCCCCATCCTTTTTCTACTGTACATACTGCCGCTAGGTTCAATTCTTACAAAACACAATATCCCCTTCCATTGTTACGCCGATGATGTACAGATCGATCTGCCTCTCAATCAAAATGCCAACTCACTACAGCAGTTGATGGACTGCTTAACAGAGATCAAATCCTGGCTGAGCCAACATTTCCTCAACCTCAACGAGAGCAAGACTGAGGTCATCTTTTTTGGACCCCAGCCTCCAGCCTCCCCGGTTGATATTCTGGGCTCCCTCAATGAAAACATCCTCCCCTCTGTCATGAAACTTGGAGTGACCTTCAATAGCACTTTTTTAAAATACGACTACTGGCCAAAACCAAGTCGTATTTATCTTTTAAAGACCTAGAAAGGGTCATTAATGCCTTTGTTACCTCAAGACTGGATTACTGCAACACTCTGTATGTGGGTATGGACCAGGCCTCAATTAAACGCCTGCAGCTAGTTCAGAACGCAGCTGCGCGTCTTCTCACTGGCCATAAAAAGTCTGGCCACCCCAATTCTGGCCTCACTACACTGGCTTCCAATTCGGTTCAGAATTGATTTTAAACTTATTTTATTTGTTTTCAAATCCCTAAACGGGCTGGCTCCGGCCTATATAGCCAAACTCCTCCATCGCTACACCCCAGCCAGAGCTTTAAGGTCGGCTGACTAGCTGCTGCTGGTAGTGCCCAAGACCAGGCTCAAAAACCCGAGGGCACCGAGCATTCACAGCGGCTGGACCCAGGCTCTGGAACACTCTGCCCCTCCATGTGAGGTCGGCCCCGACATTAGTTTTTTTTAAATCAACACTTAAAACTCACTTCTTCTCTCTGGCCTTCTAGCCTTTTCTTATCAAGCTCCACTTTTGTGGAATCAGCTTCTAGTTTGTGTTCGGGTGGCAGACAGCCTATCCGTTTTTAAGATTACGCTTAAAACCTTCTTTTGATAAAGCTTACAGTTGATAGAATAATCTACTAAGAGTGCATTGACGTAGATACGCTGTGCCTCTTTACCTACATTTTGGTTCTTGCTCTTTCACTTAAATCCTAAAAGCTTGGATTTTATATTTAAAACTAAGGTTATTACTACTTCTCATTCTTCTAAATATTTTCTCTCTCTACTTCTCATACTCTCTACTCCTGTAATCTATTCATTCTATTTTCTCTTTATCCAACACCTTTCCCCTCTCTGACCTCTCAAGGTTCTATTAGAGGGTAACAGGTTGCAGAGTGGCCTATTCCGGCCGGGGAGTGTTACGACCGTATTCCACCTCTGTTTCTTACTTCTTACTTGCTACCCTTTTCCCTCAACCTATCCTAAGGGAGTGCATGTACTGTATGTAGACATGTTAGTTTAGCTGCTATAGGCTTGGACTGTTGGGGGGGCACCTTACTTCTTCCTTCTGTCTATCTGTACTCTCATGTTCCGATTAACCCAGCTTCCCCGAAATTTCTTTTTTTTGTGTCTATAGCTACACCGGGATCCTGAGTCGTGGTTGATCCTGTTGCTGTGGTCGTGTGTCCTGGATCCTCTATCCTGAGTCCTGGATTGAGTCCTGGACTTTGAGTCGTGGCTGAACCTGTCTCTGCGGTCCTGCCTGACTCTCATCATACTACTTCCCTGATGGCTCCCCCAAGATTGCTGACATCCTCGTGGATTCATCTTCTTATTATAGACACATGCATTTCCAAACATTTGGTCTACCTACCTACGCTGTAAAATGTATAATCTCTTCGATTTACACACAGCATCTATTGCACGTCTGTCCGTCCTGGGAGAGGGATCCCTCCTCTGTTGCTCTCCCTGAGGTTTCTCCCATTGTTTCCCTTTAAACTGTGGGTTTTCTCTGGAGGTTTTTCCTTGTACAATGTGAGGGTCTAAGGACAGAGGGTGTCGTTTTTCTTATACTGATATTCTGCACAAACTGTGCTGTTGTATTTGTTTTAAAGTGTCCTTATTGGAAAGTATTTTTACTGTATGTACAGCACTTTGGCTCGACCAAAAATCATTTAAAAAATGTGCTATATAAAACTTGATTTGATTTAGATTTTTGGTGTGAAACCAAATCTCCCCCCCCTATCGGCCTAGTTTGGGGGGAAAAGTACTTTTAATGCTGGGCTCAGCCTCAGATTGTCATCTGAAACAATTAGTTTGATATTCAGCAAATATATTGATAAACTGAATAATTGTTTGTCATATTTTAAGAACAAATTGCAAAAATGTCCTTGCTCCTTGTTTTCCAGGTATGAGGATGTTGTGCTTTTCTCGGTTAATCAAGCTCTAATAAAGACTGTTGGTCGGACTAAACAAGAGAGCTGAAGAATGTTTGACTTGGAACTATTATCCTCAGCCCTACTGAGATTTCCTGACAAATGAAATGAAGCCAGGAGCTTCACTCTGCAGCACGAGGAATATCAGATGCTCTTACCTTGGCTGAGCAGCAGCGCTGTGGAGAGGACAGAGAGGGGGGGGGGCAGTTAGTAATAGCACACATTCTGCCCGACAGCAACATCTAATAATACATCAAACTCCACTCCACATGTTGTGATGAAAGTGCAAACTCACAGACACTATTTAGAGACTTCCTGTGTGATCACTGAGCTGCAGCGTCACTCTCAGAGTGAGCCTCTGTCCGACAGCTGGGGTTTTTAATCTCTCTGACTTCAAGACAAGCTTTCAAAAATCCAAATAAACACTCCTCTCTCTTCATCTGTGACTTTTTTTTCCCGAAACACAACAAAGAAGAAAGGAGGAGGTTCAGGTGTGTGTGAGTGTGTTTGTAATTGAAGCAGCTAAAAAGCTAAACAAACCGAATAAAAGACAAAAGGAAACCCACATGCTGCAGCACACCACAACAGACAAACTAAAAGAGCAAGAATTTAAACTTGGACAAATATCATCTTGTTACTCAGCAGGTGCTACTATGAGCATTGAAACATTACGAAGTTCCACTTACATTGTAAAGTAAGCACTCTTGTTAAAGGTCCCATGACATGGCCATTTATACTGATCATAATTCCATTGTTGAGGTCTACTAGAATAGATTTACATTGTTCAATGTTCCAAACTCACATTGGTTTCTCATACAGCATCTGTATAGTATGTGTATTCACTCTCTGTCCTAAACGGCCTGTTGGAGCTCCTGCCCCCCCCCTCCCTATGAGCCCACTGCTCTGATTGGTCAGCTTGCCCACTCTCTTCTGATGAGTCTACCACCGTTACAGCGGAACATCAGTGATTATGTGTTACAATGGAGTTAGCAACCAGAAAATGACACCAGTAATGAGAAACAGATGAGAATGCTGCGTGGAGTCTGGGTGCCGTGTTGGCGGGACGTTGCGGGGTTCGCTGCTCTGCCCTTTGAGGCTTGAGGAGCGGACAGTGTGAGGTGGATTACTGGTGTCGCTTCCTGGTTGCTGCGTGGGGTCTGCGAGACAGCGAGACACAGCAGAACTCAGCCTGAGCACACGTGAGTGTGTGGCGAACTGTGAGTGGAGAAAAGAGTGGAGTGGCTGAGAAAAGATAAGGCTGAGTGAGTGTGTGTGTGTGAGCTCCACGGATTGGTCCAAGTGATCGTTACGTCACTTTCACCAGGAAGAAATAAATGGAAAATGAGAAATCTCCAAAGAGGCGTTCTGGGGCAGCATAGACAGGTATTTTCTGTGTTAGAGTTGTACTCGCTACAGGGTGTACTTTGAGAGTTTGTGACTTTGCAGACCGTTTACCGTCTATATTTTGAAGCTACAGTAATCATAATTTAGGGGTTTTAGGAAGTATTCTGAAAACAATGAGTTGTCTGTGGGCTACAATTTTTGTGCCATTGGTTTACATTTTGGCAAATTGTAATGATTAAAAAGTATGCCCAATTTGCTATTCTGTAACTTAACTGTTCATATTGTCATGTGCCCAGGGATGTACATACAACTGATATTGGATTACTTTCATGCTGAAGAAAACTGCTTTAAAGGAATGTCTTTTTAATGATATATTTGCAGTTTTATACACATTTGTTTGCAATGGAAAGAGACTTTCTGAAAGGCTATAGTATTTGTCTTTGTCCAGGTCATTTCCCATGACAACTTCCTGTTTACTCCTCTTGATTTGTTTGTGGTAAGTCAAGTTTGACCTTGAGATCAAATGAACATCCTGCAGGGACATACCTGAGATCCCTCTCTTCAGCCAGCGCGGCTCCTCCAGAACTATGAAGAAGTTCTCATGTTTTTCATATTCTTCATCATCAATGATCCTCACCTGGAAAGTCTGACTGCATCCAAACACACACACAAGCACAGAAACAAAAATAATTAACGACAAACTTAGAAATATTTTGCATTTCGGTAACACTTTATATTAAGGTACATAAATTCACCTAGTAATAACAAGTTCTTAATTAGCATGCATATTAGCAGTATATTGGCTCTTTATTAGTCATTATAAAACACTTATTAATGGCTTATTCTGCATGACCATATTCTACAAGTAATAAGCCATTAGTTGAGAGTTTTTCCTTAATAACCCTCTAATTAGTGCTTATTTATTGCAAGCAAGGAAGTTGTTGTACATGAGTTTTGGTCTTAATATGCTCAATATGGGCCTAATAAGGCAGTAGTACCACAAAAATAGTAATTCTACCATAATAACACTTATTAACAAGACATGAAACTATAGAGTGGCGAAGTCACGCCCATCTACTTCCGGTCCATGGGACCTTATTCAGGGTTGCCAACTTTGGGTACCTGGCTGGAGTGAGATTTTGATATCATGGGTTTAATTACACATAGGCGGGATTAGGCGCACAAAATGACTGCTATCGTGTCAGCAGCTGGACCTTAGTATATATATAGGATATATATACAATATATACAAATACACAATATTCGACACAGATAAACGGCACAAAGTTTCATTCACTAATGAAAGTCAAACACATGTTTGTTTCCACTGTTTTATTGTGTGCCTGTCGCGATAAGCAATTAATTGATTTATCGTACGATAAATAAAAATGAACTCGATACATTTCCATTTACATGAGGATGTGACTAGCAGTTTGAAAGGATGTACTTGAATTATTATTATATATTATCATTATGTCAGTGGTCTAAAATGGTCATACAACGGTGCCGACAATATTATCGTTTATCGTAATAATTTCCGGGAAAATGTATCCAACAAAATTCATTATCGTGAGAGGCCTATACATGAAACACACACACACAAACAGATCTACAGACTTACTCCAAACTGCCAAACATATTAATTAACACACTCTCACATACTCTTTGACTCTATTTTGGCCTAGTAGAACAATAAGCAGCAGACTTTTACTTTTTTATAATTTCTACTGGATCTTAGATCTGCGCATGCACAATACGAGTATTTGTGTTGGGTAATCTATGGTAGGGCTAACCCATACAGTGGTGGGGCTCAAGTAAGTATTTGCAATGTAATTACATACACGCCCTCCTTGACAGTGAAACGCCACGCGTGAGGTTTAGATTATTTCCCTGTCTCAATCCAAATGGAACTGTTTGAAATAAAAAGGCACATTTGTCTTGTAGTAAATAAAAAGGGCGACCTGGAGCCAATCCTGCAATTTCCCCACAGGTGAAAGAGTTGACATGCTGAAAACCCAACCCCTGCAGGGGGGTCTGGGGGGATTCTCCCCCAGGAGATTTTTTGAAATACTAACATAAAATACACATTCTGGTACTCTCTTGAGAAGAAAAATAAATAAATCTATTACTACACGGCATATTTAAAAAAATGAATGCCATTTTAGTTTGTTGTTACTTTGTTCTGAAAGCTGAACCTGCTGCTCCTCACAGAGAGAAGAGAGAAGAGGCTGTGAATGACTTTACATTGTGGATAAGGGTGGATAGCCCCCATTGTTCTGTGTGTCAAAATGAAAGACAGCCCACACACCTATCAATCATCAAACCGTGGGGTCTTATTTCATTACGTGTTGATTTCTATCAACACGTAATGTTGTATCGATGTAGATGTAGTACTACAGTAAAAGTATTCTCCGTCAGGACTTCCTGCAACAACACCACGCCGTTATCTTGATTCTGATTGGCCAGAAGACATTATCAAAGATGTTCTATTGAGAAGACGATCACTACGTGACAAAAGTTTTCAAACCCGTTTCTAGTCTTCGGTATTTTTGTTTTTGGCGTGAGAATAGTTTGGGCAGCGTGAGAGCGTGAGATTGAGTGAAAGCGTGTGTCACACGCCAGATGCGTGAGAGTTGGCAACCCTGCCTTATTTCGGAAAAATAATGTATTGAAATCAATGGAGAGAGAAAACGTATCTTTCGATCCCGTTTGAATTGTGCCATGAATTACACATATGATGTTTGTAAATCTTAAAAAATAATTTCCATGTCAAAAAAGTCACAGTTTGTTGGAAAACTGTTGAAATATAAGACTATGAAAAATACGCAACTAGAAAGACTACAAATCCCAGAGTCGCGTAAGTGACAATTGTTTTCCTCCACTAAGAGATAGCTAAGATCAGCGCCATATAGATATAATCTATCTATATGGTGCTGGCTAAGATAAGATAACTTTAACAAGATGCCTGTGTGCTTAGTACCAGGTTGTTATCATACCAGCAATGGGTCTTGCTCGTTCTTTCGCTTCCCGTCTGATGAAAGGACCAGGAGTGGCTGGATCAAGTTAGCTACCTAGCTAGTAGATAGCACGTTAGTTATCATTACAGCCTTGTCATTTTTATTAGCCTTAACATGAAGTAACATTAAGTAACCCAAAATGTTAAACAGTAAGAGCAGTAGTCATATTTCGTGAACCCTTTGAAGAGTACTGTCACCGGTGTGATCATTCTATAATACACAATTTAAGCCCGGGGGAGAAATGCTAACGCTACATTAGCACCGGCGATCTTTTCTACTTCATGCTATCTGCACAAATGGTTGACATTAAACATTAAAAAGACCAGGCAGTTCAGGGAGAATCAAAGGAAGGCAGGCAGCTTTGCATGACATTCTTCTGGACGTGTTTCATTGTGGTGATAGTGAGGGTAGTCAATCGTTTTGTTGACAAGACAGTAGTGACGGCCATCTTGGTGCAACCCAGTCTCACGGCATTTCGTGTTCACCAACACGATTTTTAATCTATTGATTCGTGTTCACCAACACGATTTGCCCCTTTTTTTCGTGTTGCACAGCACGATTTTAAAAGCAATGTATTTCTACTGCCTGCAGCACGTATTTTTCTCCGGTCGGGTCGAGGAAGACCGGAAGCTGTGTGGTTCACAAAAACATGTTCTTACTCAATATCAAGCCACAGTTATTGCTTTTATTTGAAATCGTATAATTTCTGACTTTTGTTGCCGTCTGTGAGGAAAATAAATGGGGCTCAGAGCCTCAGGATACTGAAATCTGTATTTTTAAAATCTTTTTTTCCTTCTAATTTGTTATTCTTTTCAAAATAACACACTGTTATTTACTCACCAATAACACACAATTATCCTTGCTTTTTTTTATTGGTTTAATTCCATAATCTCTGGCTTTTTTGGCGTCCTTCAGGAACTGAATTTCAAAATAAAAATAACCGGAAACAGACGTAGGCATTTCGAGCGATTACCCAAGATCCTCAGCTATGGTTTTAAGCTCGCTTATTGGATGTTTTAGCCGCAATGCATGCTGGGATTTGGTGTTTATATGATATGAAATCCGGAAAACATTTTAAAAGAATAAAATAATACTTAATTCCGAGCGCTCTTGCTTTTCTCTTTGAAAGTCATCACATAACGGCATTGTAATACATGGTTCGGCTGCATTGTATATTACAGATCTGCCGTAGTTCTTTATTTATAGAGCCCTGATGAGAAGACCTTTGGAAAAACTGAGAAAATGCCGCCGAAACTGAATACTTGACGTGGATCATAAATATATTCAACAATTAAACAACATCTTCAATTTCTCTTCACACAATACGTCTCCTTGCAGTATCAACACTAATTCGGCTGACTTTTACATTTGATCTAATTCACAGATAGGTTATATTTACACCATAACACACAGCTGATATAAAAGGACTGTAGTTTTTAAGGATATTACTGATTTTCTTTGAATGTAAGAATGTAAATACTGAGTCTGAAATAGTATAGCAATATGCTGTAAAATTATGTGAAAGCATGCATTAAACTACACATTTTCAGATGTTGTACGAAAACAAAAGTGTCCTACACTAATAATACAAAGTTATTATGGCTGTGTGTACCTTGTGTGCACGTTATTGAATTATTGTGTTTTATTTCATTAAAAAAATATTAAGAGTACATACTTTCATAGGGGGAAAGTATAAATATAGAATATAAAAAATCAAGAAGATACTATAAGTGATTTCTACAATAAAACAGTTTAGTGCAGAATGTACAAAGATATTAATAGGAGGAGGTGCAAAACAGAAAAACGAATTAACCTTCATTTAAACATTAAATAACAGATTAAGGTCTTCTTTTAAATAAGAAAAAAGCTTTGGGGGTATCTATCTACAGATAAATATTAAGCCTGACAAAGTACTTAACGTCTAATATATTGCTTTCCTGCAATGTTAACTATGTTGAAGCACTTATTTTAACTGATATTATACATATGAATTATACTCTTATGTATGTAGATAGAATAAGAAATGTGCAGAATATGACAGTTTAATGGTGGAGGTACACACATATTGATAGATGTCTTGTAATGCTCTGTTGAGGAACCTGTGACCCAAGTGTTTCATTCATTGCATAACTACACCGTAGTTGTGTATATGATATGTCAATACACCTTTGAAAATCTTGAAAGGGATGTGCAAAATAGCCATAATATACAGTCTTTAATGAACTATTAGTAGAGAATAACGAGTAATGAATATACTTTATTACTCGTTTCCATTCATGTCAATTGCAGATACATGTTTAGTCTTCTCAAGCACCAACTATCAAATATCTCTCCTGATTGTTTGCACTTGACAATCACCTTACCTGAATTTTACTCAGGTGTAACTAAAGTCTGATTTAAGGGTTGTTTATATTTCACATAATTAATCAGAATCTGCAAAGTAACTCAAATAAATGCAGTGGAGTAAAAATACCAGGTTAACCTCTGAATTGTAGTGGAGTAGAATTACAAAGTAACAATGAGCTGTCATGTGGGTATTAATGCTGCGCATTATGGACACAAGCGATTTTCACCCATTTATTAATTATATGTTTTACATTTGATAACACCAATGTGTTTAATACTGGCAACTTCTAATTGTGGGAACAACGAAAACGTTCAGTAGAGACGTCCCATAGAACATTTTGCGAAACACAATAGCCAGCATGTGTAGTTCTGGGGGGGCGTTCGATTCCAGTTTTGGATAGTCTGGCGTGGTTTCGTTCTATTTCACACAGCTGTTTGACGCTCTGCGTAACCTTACGGGGACTGTAGTCCTAAACGATAGCTGCGGATTATGGGTAGTGTAGTGTCTTCGGGCCATCCTAAACTCAGAAATGTTGACAATCGCAATGATGCTCGAAATGTCCCTTATAGGCCTACGTCTGTTTCCGGTTATTTTTATTTTGAAATTCATTTCCTGACGGACGCCAAAAAAGCCCGAGATTATGGAATTAAACCAATAAATAAAAGCAAGGATAATTGTGTGTTATTGGTGAGTAAATAACAGTGTGTTATTTTGAAAAGAATATCGAATTAGAAGGAAACAAATATTTAAAAATACAGATTTCCGTATTCTGAGGCTCTGAGCCCCATTTATTTTCCTCACAGACGGCAACAAAAGTCAGAAATTATACGATTTAAAATAAAAGCAATAATTGTGGCTTGATATTGAGTAAGAACATGTTTTTATGAACCACACAGTTTCCGGTCTTCCTCGACCCGACCGGAGAAAAATACGTGCTGCAGGCAGTAGAAATACATTGCTTTTAAAATCGTGCTGTGCAACACGAAAAAAAGGGGCAAATCGTGTTGGTGAACACGAATCAATAGATTAAAAATCGTGTTGGTGAACACGAAATGCCGTGAGACTGGGTTGCTTGGTGACGTGTGTTGTTCTGCGATACCAGAGATGTAGTTAATTGAGCATTTCACACAAACAAATGGGTTACTTCACAGTATTACGACACTTTTAAATTGACAAATGTAGCTCAGCGCAAGTTCAATCAGGAAGACCAATATCCTCTGGTGTTACACGTCACTTCAATACTCTCTCCTCTCTCATTAAGTGATCAGGGGCGTTACTCCCCGGCTAGCCAATCATCGCATCCACTAACCCCTTTAAATCTGCTCTTCCCTCTCCGTCAGTCGTCATTTCAGGTGTCCTCGCGCAAGCAGCAGCAGGGTTTCGTCCCAGCTTCAGGCATATATTAATCAGCTCCACAGTCTTGCGGATTCCAGCCGGCCGCCCCGCAAACCCGGAAACAGGAGGAAAAGACAAGGAAATCGGGCTCCACGGAAGTTCCTCCGGCTTAATGGAAATGGCCTACTTCACGCAAACAATTGACGCACGCCTTCAGTCTCTCGAGAGGGCATCACTGGTAATAAACATGTATTTCATACATCACGTCTCTCCTGATTGAAACATCATATGTGTAATTCGTGGCACAATTCAAACGGGATCGAAAGATAATCTTTCTCTCTCCATTGACTTCAATACATAATCTTTTCGAAATAAGGTCCCATGGAGGTCCACCGGAAGGGGAGGGACTTCGCCACCCTATAAGTGTTAATTGTGTATAAATAATTCAAAATTAGGTATTTCTATCTAAGAATATGTGTTGGGGTATGACAGTTCAGCTACCAATAGCAAGGTGATATTGACCTGTATGTTTCATATTTGCACATTTATATATTTGTAAAATGTGTACTGAAGGTTAGACAGGAAACCGGGTACAGGAAGTAGGAGAAAGTGAACAGAATAGTAGTGATGGGAATTATGGCTCTTTGAAGGGAGCCGGATCTAATGGCTCCATTCCTTTCAAAGAGCCTTTTTTTTTAAGGGGGCGGGGTTACTAGGTTTATCTGCGAAATAATCACCAGGATAATGATTGACTGTATTGCCAGACCTAATGTCAATAATCTGCATTGTAAACATGACACAAGGTTACGCCATATCTATGTCATTCATGTCAGTGAATGTACTGCTTTGAATGTACCCTCTGTGTTTTTAAGTGGCGATTATTTGTTGACCCTGCTTTAAAGGATATTTTGCCTTTACAAATGGTGCGCTTTATCACTGCCTGGGTTTTGGTTGAAGTGCATCCAAATGCTGCTGCGTTTTCGCGTTTGGCTAATTTTCTATCTGAAAAACACGTCGTCTACCTGTCCTGTACCACTTGTTATGACTTCTCTCTCTGGCGTATTCCGTTAAGACACACCCCATCTCATTCCTCGTGCTGAAACCTACCAATTAGAGTAGGAATTAGAGTAGGGGCGGGTCTTCACAGAATACGTTGTGCGGACCAACGATTGAACGATAACAAGAACGGCTCTCACCAAGTACGACTCGGTTCTCCTCGTTCGTATTAAAGAGCCGTTCAAAAGAATCGGCTCGTTCGCGACCGACACATCACTACTGAATAGCATGGCAGTAGACATCAATGAGTAGACTGCTACTAATTTTCCCTTTGCAACCTGAAGAGCAAAAGGGTAAATTCCGTCTGAAAGCAATGACTGTAAGTGTAAGTCTTACACTTACACTGTAAGGATTAGTAACATGTATTGTGTTTATGTGATGACATTTGGAAATGTTTAAACGGTTTGAACACAATGAGAAAATGCGTTAGCATTCGCGCTAGCGTTAGCATACATGCTAGCGTTAGCCATACTAGCATGTACCGTTCTTATTATACATCCATGGCCTGTACACATGCTTATTGCACAGCTAGCATTAGCTATATTTACCTTGTTTACACTTAGCGGTCCTAAGTGTTAATCTGTGTATGTTACACTTGCATGTATGAGATCATTAAGTGCATACATGTAGGGTTGCCAACTTCCAGAAATGGAGAAACGGGACACATGCATGCAAGGATTTTCGGGTTTCTGGCGGATTTAGTTACTTTTATTTGTTACTTTATTTCGGTTTTAGGGTTAGGGTTATGTTATTGAATTATTTTGGGGGAGCCAGCCCACAAGGGTTCGAGGGGTCAAAACCCTCAAAATGCATAGAAAACTATGCATATAACCAGGGGTGCACATAACTTTTTTGCCCTGGTTCTCAAAGGAGCACCTGGAGATGTTGCTTGGTGCTCATCCTTAAAATGAAATAAACCGTAACTTTTGAGGGGGTCTTGACTTTATTTGCCAGACACACGGCACTGAACACACATACAGAGGTGAACACAGAACACACATGCAGAGGTGAACACAGAACACACATGCAGAGGTGAACACAGAACACACATGCAGAGGTGAACACAAGACAACATTAGCACGACCAGTAATCCTACAAGCTGTCATCACTACCCTCCTGACTGTTCTCCTCACTGTCTTCCTCTCTGTCAGACATGGAGATGTAGGCCTACTACTTCCTCTCTGGTTGAGTCTGTGATTAGATGCTTGCATCCACAAGTCAACAGCTGGTTTTGGGTCGAAAGTCTCTGTTATCATCTTAGACAAGTGGATGTAAACAAATAAGTATGTGAACATAACCAATAGCCTACCATAGCCAATAACAAATTAATGTAACTTATTTTATTTGTGTTGTTCATTCATATCTTATTTTACCTTAACATTTATTTATTTATGCATTTTTTTTATCTCTCCAGTTTTAAAGGATATTTTTGGTTACTGTCCTATAGTATACATTGGAATGATTTCAAACCTGTTTATCCCAATAATTATAAAGGAGTGCCTTGGAAATATGTGTTTACATAAATTGTGACCAAATCGTTTGAACTTAGACTAAAGTGAACTATCTAAACACTCAAGAGTCCTTTACCTCACTGAGCTGTAGTTATCAGCCTCTCAGTCTGACTGGAGAGGACTCTCCCTCCACATCATTGTAGAAACATCTTCTTCTTATATCCGTTAGAGCAGCTAGCACCAGATTCTAATAACAACAGCGCTGGTACCGGTGCACTCTCCCTCGCTCACTCACATTTTGGCTGTGAGCTGCGGGCGCCAGATAAGCCAACATCCCCCATTTTCATCACTTACAGCGCCCATCGTACAGGGCAAATGAAACGTGTAACCGGGATGAAAAGGTGTTACATTTACTTAATTATGAATGTTGTTACATCAAGGCCGAAAATTAGGATGAGCACCAACGGTCAAAAAAATGTTTTTCCCTCCCAGAGCTGCCAGCGCAGCGCCTCCACAGATCTGGCGCCCTAGGCGAACATCTATAACGCTAGTGCCACGGGCCGGCCCTGAGTTCATATGCAACTCGCAAATATCTTTCTCTCCTCTCTCTCCTCTCTCCTCTCTCCTCTCATCTCTCTCCTCTCTTCTCTCTCCTCTCTTCTCTCTCCTCTCTTTTCTCTTCTCCCTTCTCTCTCTCCCTCTTCTCCCTTCTCTCTCTCCCTCTTCTCTCTTCTCTCTCTCCCTCTCTCTCTCAATGTTGGTGCGCAAATGCGCCTTTTTTCAAATGACCCGGTGCTCTTTCTTTTGGCGCAGGTGCGCACCAGTTATGTGCAGCCTTGCATATAACACAATACAAACACAATGATCTTACACCTGCATTAGGCTATACATCACATTGTATATCAGCATGTTCAAATCGGATAGGTGGGCACTAGGGACATCTGGGCACCTCGATGTACAATTGGCTATTTTGTCCAAAATGTTAAAAAATAAATATTTGAAAAATTGTATTAAGTAATGCAAAGTATACATGATGTGAACATGCACGGTACATCATTATTAGACTTAATGTTATCCTTCAACCAACCATTTTCCCAGCATTTTCCCACACACACACACACAAGACAGATCTCCACGCAGGCTTTACCCAACTGTGTTTTTCTTCCACTGTTTGTTGTAAGACACAAGTATTTTCTTTTTAGAAGGGCCAGGGCCCAGAACCACATCCTCTCTCTCTTCTCCTCTTTCATTATCACCTCCTCCACCGGCAGTGCTCATTTTCCCACACGACTGAACAGGCTGACATGACACACAAACAATGATGCCGCGCCCGCGGCCCACCGGAGAAAATCTCACACACACACGTGCGAGCATTGTGCCTGCCCTGTCCACTGAGCGGTCCTAGTGCCCTTTGCATACAGCAAACAAACACACAGGCACGCAGCCAGACACACTGCATTGCGCGCAAACAGAAACATATTTTTGATTTTTCCCTTTACACGGGAGTCCGGGACAAACAAATGTCCCTTACGGGACACGCCCCTTTTGGCTCAAATACGGGACGTCCCGGCTAATACGGGACGGTTGGCAACCCTACATACATGCCAACCTTTCCAAATCCAAAAGATTTGTCTGGTCCTCCTCCCTGTCGTTAGTTTCCCTGGTGTGTCTGATTGTCTCATTGTGTTCACCTGTTGCCCTTGTGTTTCTCCCTCCCCTGCCCAGCTGTGTCTTGTCCTGTGATTACCCTTCTGTGTATTTAGTCTAGTCTTCCCCTGTGTTCCATGTCGGTTCATTGTTTGTCTCTCCTGTCTCCCTCCATATTGGTCACGGTCAGTTTTGTGTTTTCTTGCTACCTTGTACTATCAATGTTTTTGATTCATGCCATGTTTTTTGTTTTTCAGCTTTTAAATAAAGCTCGCTTTTGTTTATAACCTTTACCTTTTTGTAGTCTGCATTTGGGTCCTACCTTTTCCCGCGAATCCTTGACAGTGATCCTAACAGAATGAACCGACCAACAATGGACCCAGCAGATTTATATTTTGATTTGGACTTGTTCTCACTAGAGTACACTCTTCAGTGTCATTATGCTGAATGGAGTAGAACCTCGGCTGGAGGTGGACAACGTGCCATGGTTGAGAAGCTCATTGCCTGAGTTTCTCAGAGTTTTTTCTCGTAGCCCTGAGTGCCAGTCTCCATTCTCTGACCCTTTCTTGGGATCCCGCGTGGCGTTTGGAGGTCCACGGAGCCTCCAAAAGACCTCTAAAAGACGCAAGGTCAGGAAGCCAGCTCGTACTCAGGTACCGGTCCTAGCAGCCATGGTTACGGCTCCAGTGCCGGCCCCAGCAGCCGTGGTCCCTGCTCCAGAACCGGACCTTACAGCCATGTTTCCGTGCTCCAGTGCCGGCCCACACAGTCATGGTATCGTGCTCCAGTACCATCCCACACAGCCATGGTTCCGTGTTCCGGTTCCTTGCCCAGCAGCCATGGTTCCGGCTCCAGTGCCGGCCCCAGCAGCCATGGTCCCTGCTCCAGAACCGGAACTTACAGCCATGTTTCCGGCTCCAGAACCGGCTCACACAGCCATGATCCAGGCTTCAGTTCCGGTTCCCACAGCCATGTTTCCGGCTCCAGAACCGGCCCATGCAGCCATGGTTCCAGCCCCAGTCCTGGCCCCAGTAGCCATGGTCCCGACTCCAGTTTCGGCTCCAGTACTGGCTCTCCGGCCGACGCCAGCTCCCCGTGTCCTGTCGGCGTACCGGCCGACTCCAGCACCCCGTGTCCTGTCGGCGTACCGACCGTCTCAAGTCACCTCTCCAGTTCCCTCTCCAGTCCCCTCTCGAGTCCCCTCTCCAGTCCCCTCTCGAGTTCACTCTCCAGTCCCCTCTCCAGTCCCCTCTCAATTACCTTCTCGAGTCCCCTCTCAAGTCACCTCTCGAGTTCCCTCTCAAGTCACCTCTCGAGCTCCCTCTCAAGTCACCTCTCGAGTTCCCTCTCAAGTCCCCTCTCAAGTATCCTCTTGAGTCCCCTCTCAAGTTCCTTCTCCTGTCACCTCTCGAGTCTCCGCTCAAGTTCCCTCTCAAGGCACCTTTCCAGTCTCCTCTCGAGTCTCCTCTCGAGTTCCCTCTCAAGTCCCCTCTCGAGTTCCCTCTCAAGTCCCCTCTCGAGTTCCCTCTCAAGTCACCTCTCGAGTTCCCTCTCAAGTCTCCTTACAAGTCACCTCTCAAGTTCCCTCTCAAGTCACCTCTCGAGTTCCCTCTCAAGTCACCTCTCGAGTTCCCTCTCAATTCACCTCTCGTGTTCCCTCTCAAGTATCCTCCCGAGTTCCCTCTCAAGTATCCTCTCGAGTCTCCGCTCAAGTTCCCTCTCGAGATCCCTCTCAAGTCACCTTTCAAGTCACCTCTCGAGTCCCCTCTCGAGTCTCCTCTCGAGTTCCCTCTCGGGTCCCCTCTCGAGTCTCTTCTCGAGTCCCCTCTCAAGTCTCCTCTCGAGTTCCCTCTCAAGTCCCTTTTCAAGTCACCTCTCGAGTCCCCTCTCAAGTCCCTACCCAATGTTCTGGTCCTGCCAACTCCATGTCCTGTCCCGTTGGGGGTCCCACCGACTACTCTTCTGCCGAGGGTCCTGCCAACCCTATGTCCTGTGCCGTTGGAGGCCCCGCCGACTACTCTCCTGCCGGGGTTCCTGCCAACCCTATGTCCTGTCCCGTTGGGGGTCCCACCGACTACTCTTCTACCGGGGACCCTGCCAACCCCGTGTCCTGTCCCGTTGGGGGTCCCGCCGACTACTCTTCTACCGGGGGCCCTGCCAACCCCATGTCCTGTTTCGTTGGAGGCCTCGACATCACCTGTCTCGCCGAGGGTCCTGCCAACTCCTTGTCCTCTTCCGTGGGGGATCTTGCCGACACCTGTCTCACCGGCTCCGGTTCCTGTCCGGTCGACACCGGCTCCTGCCCGACCTGTCTGGTCTTCGCACTCGAGCCTGGCCCCCTGACTCTTCCTGCCGCTGCATTCGCCCTCATGCTCGGCCCCCTGAGTTCGCCCGCTGTGGCCTTCGCCCCTCCATGGTCTTTGCCTTGCCCCCGGGCCTTCCGCCCAAGACCCCCTCCTTGGTCTCTGCCTTGCCCCCGGGCCGTCCGCCCGATTGTGTTCGCCTGTTGCCCTTGTGTTTCTCCCTCCCCTGCCCAGCTGTGTCTTGTCCTGTGATTACCCTTCTGTGTATTTAGTCTAGTCTTCCCCTGTGTTCCATGTTGGTTCATTGTTTGTCTGTCCTGTGTCCCTCCATGTTGGTCATGGTCAGTTTTGTGTATTCTTGCTACCTTGTACTATCAATGTATTTGATTCATGCCATGTTTTTCAGCTTTTAAATAAAGCTCGCTTTTGTTTAAAACCTTTACCTTTTTGTAGTCTGCATTTGGGACCTACCTTTTCCCGCGAATCCTTGACAGTGATCCTAACACTTTCAGTTGAAACAGTGTAGAATTCAGTGTTTCTCAAACTTTTTCATACCACTTGACCAATAAAAAAACACTCGCGGACCACCTAACTTCACAAATATCCAAAAACATCGTTTTTTACAAATCGCCTGAAAATGGTACAAACAAGTGGCAACATGTGTGATGAAGGTGTTTATCTGGGCTATATCATGCAATCGAAAGTTAAACTTAAGCTCGCTCCATTGCAGAGATATTCCTGCGAGAGTGCGGAAAACTTAAATGTATTTATTTATTTCAAATGTGAAATGTTACCAATATACTCACGGACCACTAGGGGGCGCTCACGGACCACCAGTGGTCCGCGGACCACACTTTGAGAAGCACTGGAAGGATGTGTCAGGATGTAGAACTCTTGTGTGAACATTGGATAAAGCCAGGTTCATATTCTTGTTTCATGTTGTTGACATATTAGAGTCAAAGGTTTGCACAGAGCGAAATATCTTTGTGTTGCGCCATAAATCAGAAAATACTGCATTAAAAAAGTCATTTCCTGCATTTTTCTACTGATGAAGTATGATATAAATAATGTACAGGCTTTCAGATTGCTGTAGTTCACTAAACAGAGACATTAACGACATGTTTGGTGTTGAAAATGTCAGAAAAAGTGAAAGACTAGGAGATAAATATCCCCAAATCTCAAAATGGTTTTATATTTTGTGTGTGTTTGTGGTCCTCTTTCAGTTGAGACACTGTAGGTGTAGGATGCTTCAGGAAAAGATCAAACACTGGATGTCTTTCAGTCGCCAACATGTGTTTTCGAGACACTGATACTAACGGGGAAATCCTGCAGGACTCAAATGCCTCGTCTCTGTTCCCTTAAACTCACTTGGGAGTGATTACCCATCAGCCCCGGGGGTGCAGAGGAAAGGCAGCATTACCCCCGGTCTGCACGTTGTTTCTCTTTCAGAAACACAGGGGACTGTTTGTATGATGCGATCACAGACACGCTGCAAACGGTGTTCGCCAAAAGTCGAGTCCAGTGTCTATGGAGTGTCATTGTTATTTGCTATAGTTTGGGAAGATTGAAAATCGGTAGGGAAAGTCAGCTAAGTCGGTAGGTGATTTGGGCGGTAGTCTACCGCTTTTGACATGTTTCTACCAAACATGTCAAAAGCGGTAGACTACTGCCCAAATCGGTAGGGTTGGCAGGTATGTAAGTGCCTTGTAACTTCTTTTTGTATAGTTTCACTCCGTTTGAATGTCAGTGGACTGCAAATAAGTCAATAAAGGAGCATGGCTGCTCATTCCCTGGCTCTCAAAAGAGTTTGGCTGGCTGTTTATTCTATGTTCACACTGAGACAGTACAACACAGAGAGAACAGTACACCTATTGTGTAAGAACATACAAGCAGAGGCCTGTAGCCTACTACGAAGCAGGATTTTTGCTTAGCCGGCTAACTTCAGGGAAAACTCTGGGTTTCCAGTCCTACGACGCTGGTTCTCTTTTTAGCGGGCTAGATCTCCATGGTAACTTATGCTGTGCGGCTAACCTGGTCGGGACCAGGTTAGGTTGCAGGCTAAGAGATCAACTCAGTGAAAGCACCGCCTGCTGACCAATCAGAGCTCAGTGTGCGGAGTTTAAAGCGATCAAGTCATATTACAGGAGAAAGGAAATACAGAAAAACTGCCGTTGCAGGAAAGACGGCCGGCAAAAATCACCGACTGTGTGAACGTGAACATGAATAGAATATCACCTCCATCTTCAGAGCAATCTGACTATTATAACATTAGCGTTAAGAAAGCTTACTTAAATATCTGCCACAACATAAGTAACCGGATCAGAGTAACACTAAGTACAGTCCGCGGCATATCACTTCATAATGTATCATATTTCCTTATCTGAGTCAGCTGAGCCGTATCTGGCCGTGCAACACTCACAGTGTCACAGACTGTATGCAGAAGTATTATTTTAAGCAACACATTAAGTTGACGAAACACTCGAGTCAAATGTAATTAAAGTCAGATCCACTCGTGTCTTAGACGGGGCAGTGATATCATAAACCTGTTAATGTACGCATTCAAACACTTGTTCTGTTACCAGCTGTATTCACTTTGCAGGTGCAGCTCTGTGGCTTTGATCCTGGATAAAGTGTTTAAGTCATGGATGTTTAAAGTTTAACTTCTTCATATGTCTAATATTATAGTTCACTTTTCATTCAGGAAGTATGACGCGCTGCGCTGTCAGTACGCTTGTCCAAGTTTGTGATTGGTCGAATGCTCCAGATACTCCTTCGCACTCTCCAAAAACTTGGAGTTTCAGGCTCTGCACTTTCCCTCCTCACCTCATACCTGAAAGACCGTACCTACAGGGTGACTTGGAGAGGGTCTGAGTCCGACCCTTGTCAATTAACTACGGGGGGTCCCTCAGGGCTCTGTTCTTGGTCCCCTCCTCTTCTCCCTGTACACAAACTCGCTCGGATCAGTCATTAGCCCGCATGGTTTTTCTTACCACTGCTACGCTGACGACACCCAATTAATTCTGTCCTTTCCCCGCTCAGAGACCCAGGTCGTCGCACGCATCTCTGCTTGTCTAGCTGACATCTCTCAGTGGATGTCTGCTCACCACCTCAAGCTCAACCTTGACAAGACTGAGCTGCTCTTCCTCCCGGGAAAAGATTGTCCAACTCTTGACCTGACAATCAACATCGGCACCTCAGTTGTTTCCCCGACTCAGACTGCAAGGAATCTGGGTGTGACCCTAGATAACAGCCTGTCCTTCACTGCAAACATCGCTGCTACAACCCGTTGCTGCAGATACACGCTTTACAACATCAGGAAGATACGTCCCCAGCTGACTCAGAAAGCGACTCAGGTTCTGGTCCAAGCTCTCGTCATCTCACGCCTAGACTACTGCAACTCCCTCCTGGCTGGTCTACCTGCATGTGCCATCCGACCTCTGCAGCTCATCCAGAATGCAGCGGCTCGTCTGGTCTTCAACCTTCCTAAATTCTCCCACACCACTCCGCTCCTCCGCTCCCTTCACTGGCTTCTGGTAACTGCTAGAATCCACTTCAAGACACTGGTACTTGCTTACCATGCTGCGAATGGATCTGGCCCTTCCTACATCCAGGACATGGTTAAACCGTACACCCCAGCGCGTGCACTATGCTCTGCATCAGCCAAACGACTCGTTGCGCCCTCGCTGCGAGGGGGACCCAAGTTCCCATCGGCGAAAACACGTGGGTTTGCTGTCCTGGCTCCAAGATTGTGGAATGAGCTCCCCATTGACATCAGGGCGGCAGATAGCTTGCACATCTTCCGGCGCAAACTGAAAACTCATCTCTTTCGACTCCACTTCGAGCGTTAGAACTATTAACGAAGCACTTTTATACTAATAAAGGACTGGCTTACCTAAAGCCAGTTGAGTAGCACTTGAAATGTTTGGCTCTATGAAACCTGATGTACTTATATGATTCTGTTTACTTCAAGGTTGTGTCTTCCTGGTCGAATGTACTTATTGTAAGTCGCTTTGGATAAAAGCGTCAGCTAAATGCAATGTAATGTAATGTAATGTAATACCACCCCTTTCATGTGAACGCGACCTAACTAGATAGGACATGGCTGGCTTGAGCGATCCACTTGATAACCAGCGTCGTAGGACCGTTTAGCGAGAGCGCGTATGTTTTGGATTAGGCTAACTCAAACATATCCAGGTTATGTTGAACCAGCTTCGTAGTACAGGCCTCAGGTCACACAGTATGATCACAAATACATAAAATCTGTTAAAAAAAATCTGTTTTTATTAAAAAGTACAGGCTGCATATGTGTTCTCAGCCTTGGAGAAACTTGACATGTTTTGGTATGTGTCTGAACCTCTCTTTAGTGGTTTATTAATACAACAGATATTACAACGTGAGCCTACTTTGTTCACGTACTTTTGAGGTTAGTTTCAGTAGTTGTGTGCTATCATGTATTTACAAAGTGTGAAGAGGAGGCAACTTTAGAATAGGGAACCTGTTCTGGTCAATTAGAGTCAAACTAATAGCTTATTGGTTATGAACAAGACTTCACTTTAGAATAGGGAACATATTCTTAGATAGAAATACCTCATTTTGAGTTATTTAGACTCAATTAATACTTATCGTTTCATGTCTTGTTTCATAAGAATAGATCATATTTGTTAAGTGTTATTATGGGAGAATTACTATTCTTGTGGTACTACTGCCTTATTAGGCCCTTATTGAGCAGAGCATATTAAGACCAAAACTCATGTACAACAACTTCCTTACTTGCAACACATCAGCACCAATTAGAGGGTTATTGAGGAAAAACTCTCAACTAATGGCTTATTACTTGTAGAATATGGTCATGTAGAATAAGGCATTAATAAGTGTTTTATAATGACTAGTAAAGAGCCAATATACTGCTAATATGCATGTTAAATAACAACTAGTTGATGGTGAATTTGTGTACCTTAATATAAAGTGTTACCTGCATTTCTGTAAACAGACAAGCAATCCTCCATGGCAGCATCCACATCCAGTCCTGTACACACATACAAAGACACACACTGCCAGCAGACACACACAGTGAAGCTTTGTATCAGTAGGAAGGGTAACACACACATGATGTTCTGATCAGGAGCAGCTGATGTGTGAATCACTGCAGGAGGATGTACTAATCTATTCAAGTACAATTAAACAGGTCTAAACAGGTTTCACTAAAAAAAAAAGTCACTGTTATAGTAATTAATTCCTCATTAATTTTTCTGTGTAATAGTTCATTTGTGTAGTCCATAAGCATTTATAACAAACTTGATTCTGTAATGTTTCTGTGGATAAAGCATTAAATGTACACAGGGCCAAGAACTCCGGAAGAAGCCTTTAAATGATGAGACTAGATTACAGATAATTAGTTCTCAAATTTCCCTCTCAAGAATGTTTTAATGATCTTAAATGATTTAATATCAAACAAATAGTTTCTGTTTGCTGAAGTTACATGCAGTCATTCTCCTACACCTGTGTACAATAATGTGTTTACTGTGCATATTGTTACACATTATTAATCTAGAGAGATGAAGATGGAGCACGGGATATCGTGACGGAACTGGTGTGCATAAGAGGAGGAGCAGTACAGGGGAGAGAGATGAAGAGTCAAGTTGGTTAGAGGGGTGCAGAGGGAGGGTGGACCTGTGGCAAGACAAACTGAAAAGCAGTGAAGTAAAGGATTGCCCCCCTGACTGGAGGGCAGTGTTCTGTGAAGATGACAGAAGTGTCGGAGGGAGATGATGAGTGGAGGTGAGGATGAGCGGACAGCTTGATAATAATACAGCAGGACAGTTACAGCAATGAGGAACTGCTGAAATATATTAACTGCACTACATCGCTGCTCTCACCACGCTTCTGCCATTACATGACATCTATTTCATTACAAACTCCTCAAAGGCGATCATGTTCACAGCCAATAAACCAATAGACCAGACCGACATTACATTACATTTCATTTGGCTGACGCTTTTATCAAAAGTGACTTACAATAAAAAACCATAAAGATTCAAACTCCGAACAAGTGCAGATATATTCCCTTCAAGCAAGATCTGACCGTTGTAGGTGCTGGTGAATTAGTTACAAGGCCTACATTTTTAAAGGGCTTTTTTGTGCGCCTGCATTTTTTATTTTATTGCCAAGGTACAATCAAAACATATGGGTTCACAGTTTGCGACGGAAGATATGCAGAGCATCCGTAACAAACTGTGAAATACCTGTATGTCAGTGTGGTAAATAGCTAAATGTGTGCAAAGCAACAGTACAGTACAGTCATAGTACAACTGGCAGCATCTCAAACAAACAAAACATCGGACTATAAATCACACAATTTGCAATTTACAGGCTAGTTACTTAAGGACAGCACTCTGCCTTATCGATTCTGGTGATTTAATCAAATGAGCATTACACAGCGATCAACCTTCATTTATACAGGTTCAGGTAAGGTCACAATATAATTATTAGACTATGAAAAAACTGAACTGTTGACTTTAATTAAATGTATTATGTCAACAGATTTCACATAACTGTATTAGTTTAATTGAAAGCAATAATATTAGGTTTAAATCCAAAATATTGGGCAATAATATTCAACGTAATATTATTGCTATCCGATGAAGCCAGTTGTACTATATGACTATACAACAGTTGCTTCACACACATTTAGCCATTTACCACACTAACCTAATACAGTTATGTGAAATCTGTTGATGTGCTACATTTAATAAAGTCAACGGTTCAGTTTTTTCAGTGTGTGTTTATCAAGAGAAAGAAGCACAGAAACATGTCAGACTGCTGTACCAACAGTCCCAGTAGAAGTCTTCACTCTGATTCTACATGACATGCTGAGGTCAGGGGTCAAACCTTCACTTCACTGAGCAGAGGTTAAAGAACCCAGCTGCAGAAGCAGGAAGCAGTCACAGAGAGTGTAACTGTCAGAATCCTGGAGGTCTGTTCATCATGTCATCAGGCAGCCAGGCCACAGAGGGCAGAGAGAGGGAGCTGTGCTGCAGCTGAGGGACAATAGTCCGTCCAGCAGCAGAGATGTGCAGGGATTTGAGAGTGAAGTATACCATGCTGACTGGGCTCTCTAACTACTGGAGGAACAAACTGGAATACATTTCCCCTGAAGAGCAGAGCCTTTCCATGGTCACAGATGCAGACTTTAGATCGATCCACCCCCCACCACCAGCTGTCTCACCTGATCCAGGTCTCTGTGACTCAACGACCCTGCCAGGTTCTATCAGATCAGAGCGGCTGGAATCAATATCATACAGGCAGCAGTCCGATCGAGTTTGACACATGTGTTGCACAAGCATAGAACCAAAGAAACCAACCAGTGTAAAATAAAGATGCTCTCACCAACAATTTCATATATATTCAGTATGCTGTGGTTATCTAAAATAATATTTGAACATTTACATAAATACATATATTTTTTCACGTTTACCTAATCAAACTTCAACTCATACAGAGTCAACCAACAAGAAATGTGTAAATCTCACGCTGCATGACCAGCAGATTTACGTGTCAAAGTATCTGAAATCCTCACAAACGGTAGACAGATATGCACCTATTGTATTTATTCAAACCAAGATGTCATAACAAGTGTAAAGGGCTGTCCACACCAATTTACCAACCATTTTAAACCAATGTCAAGGGGATGGTGGAGTCCACACCATAACTACTTTACATATATATCTTACAGAAACTACTGATATCGCTTGGATTACTTAGAGAGCGATTTGATAAACAATAGAAATCAAAATCCTTTGAACTACTAAAGTGTATTTGTTCCACACAGCAGGGGGCAAGTAGAAACGTTCTTTTAACACATTTCCTTTCAGCAATACAATGTCCTTATTGAAATAAGCAGCATCTCTCTTTGCCTCGGTGTACATCAGCAACTTTTTAACTGCGTTGTTTTTCTTATTATTTATTTCCTAATCTAATTATTTCTCTGCTCAGCATAACACACTATTATTATTATTATTATCCATTTTTGTCAAGTCAATGCAGAATATCAATCATCTTCACTGTTGATGCTAACCTCCTTTATTCATGGTGAGAATTACAGTGATGATCATTGGTTGGCCCTGACAGTCTGGAGTGGTGCTAGAAGCTGTGAGGCACATTTAAGCTGAATGCTAATGTCAGCATGACATCTATTTTAAGGAAGATTATTTACCTACTAAAGGCAATGTTACGTAACCCCCCCAGGCTAAGAATCACTGATCACAGAAGAGAAGCAGTTCAAAAGGAAAGGAAGAAATCCACAGTCATTGGTAAAGTAAACTGTAAGCATCATGCATGTGTGCAGATTTAAAGAAGAGCAGCTTCCAGTTTCAGTGTCAAGTGCTCAATAATTCCTCAACCAAGCTGGAAGTAACTGCTTTATTAAAGCTTCAAACTTCAACAGAAACAGAAGGTTAGTCTCTGGTCAGCCCTGCTGATGCAGCTGAACATACTGTGGGTTAACACAGGGGTCGGCAACCCGCGGCCCATGGGCCGCATGCGGCCCTTTAAGCCCTCTGCTCTGGCTCCCTTGAGCTTAGACAAAAATAAGAAGGAAATAAAATAAAAGTATTTGTAGGACTATTTATATTTTGTTGCATGGTTGAAAATGTTTCGTATCTTGTATTTTGAGGTGATACTGTGACACATAAATAAAAATAAAAAACGGTTTTAATTAGGTCAACTAAAATATGCGTCACATCCTGCTCCGGTCCCGCGCGAGCGCCTTTTCTTGGAGGCGATTAACCTGACCCCCGGCTCGATGAGCGAACTATGGATAAATCAAAGAAAAGAAAAGTACCGGAGAAACACAGGATTTAATTCTGTGTGGACAGAGTTATCTGCTTTCACAGCAAACGATGCTGGTTTACCGGTATGTTTGATATGTAGAGAGAAGTTGTCAACGGTGGTGCAGCCTTTACGTATCGAGGAACAACAAGGGAGAGGAAGACAGCTGACGATCTTCAGTCATAATTCAATGGGGTATGTCATTTATTTCAGAAAACACTTGTTGTTATATTCCATGGAATGCTCTTAACGTCCCGATAGCAATGAATATATGAAGTGCTTTGACAATAAATACATACAAAAATTCATCTGTGGAAGCCGGAGCGCTGTAAAAAGCACGACCAATCATCTGAGCCGGCCCGGCTAAAGTAACTGGATGGCCTACCTGCTAGTGATGTGTCGGTCGCGAACGAGCCGGCTCAAAGAGCCGGCTCTTTTAAGTGAACGACGGGAGCCGGCTCTCGCCCGCGAACGAGCCGGTTTTTTTTTGGTTTTTTTTGCGGAGGGATCTAGATCGGCATGAAGGCACATTATGCAATGTGCAATGTGCACATTTCCCCGCTTATTACATGGCCACATTCTCAAAAAAGTAACGACATGACTCCCAATATTAATTGAAATGCTTTTATGGATTTAGAAAATGATTTTATGGATTTAGAAAATGATTTTATTGATTTAAAAAATAGTTGTATGTATTGATTTAAATTGACATGCATCGGCTAAGAAAAATAGTCCGTTGTTACTGTTTGAACTAACGTAGCAACGGCAGACCCCGCGCCAGAACAAATCTAAAGGGAGGGCATATGATTTTCATGGGAGGGCACACAAAACCGTCACGTGCTGCGGGCCTGCGGCACAATATATATCAAACAGCAAGGCCAACAGCATTGCGTAAAGACGCACACTTATCGCAAACATACACAAATAAAGGTCAACGTAGGAACCACTTTGAAACATTGTGTGCGTGGCAGCACAGACACTGTTAAATCACGAGCAAGGCACACTGGTTACGGATGGTAGCTTCCTCATCGCTGCACTCGGAGAGAAATAGTAGAGACGGAGACGTTGAACTGTTTAGCCCGCCTTGGGCATGGTTTATGTTCCGATGCACTCGGACATGCTGTGGAGTGAATCGAGTCACCTCTGAGAGGGAGTTGGTTGACAGCTAAAAAAGCTATAATATCAACGACAGCTGACACGTAATAACGGCTCCGTGCCAGCTGATCTGCACCAAAGTTCTAATTTCCTTATTTGTTTCCTCGCGTATCTGTCTCTCTCTCCACAAACTCTCACATGAAATGTGTTCTTTTGATGCGGCATGCCTTAGCAGTCCTTTATCAGTCTGTAATGCGTGTTTCCAGTCGCAAAAACCTTTGACAGTAAAAGCCGCATCAGATGAAGACGTATTCACTTTAAACTGTCTACAGGGGAATCAAAAGGCTGCGTCTGCTTTTAACAACTCTTCAAGCCATGGTCTGTTGTGTACCATGCAGCGGCAAAAGTGCGCTTCTTTCCTGAAAACAATCTCCCTGGATAACGATCCAGCTTCACCTGCTTGGGTTTATTAACCCCAAGATCATCGCTAACTCAGCCCCGGGGTTTGCCGAGGTCAAGCTTGTGACATTAAGGCGTGCTGCTGCAACGGCGGGTGCAGGGTCGCCAGCAGCACCATCGGCTGCAGTTCTTTCATCGCTATTTTGTTTTAATAAATCATTAGACCTTTTAAGCCAATTTCTGATGTCCATTTTGTAATTCAAACAGAAATGGGAGTCTACAGAATGCACAATAAACAAATCCAGAATAGGCGGCAGAGTGTGACGCTGTGATTGGTCTATATGGGGACGAATCACAAATCACAACAGACACATGCATTTATTTGACGTAGCATGGCGCCTGCGATTTTTTTGTTTTGTTCTGACATCACATACATCGTAGCATAAAAGTTCACAGTTTATTTATAATTAAAAAAATAAAATATATTTTTTTTTGAATTGTTAGAAATAATAATAAAAACGTGTTTATTGGGGGAGGGCAGGAATGTCAAATGGGAGGGCCTGGCCCTCCCTGGCCCTCCCACGGCGCCGGGCATGAGCAACGGCAGGAACTGCTTCGATAGTGTTTTTGAGGAGCTTTTTGATTACAGATTTGAAAACATCGTTGCTTGCTTTAAAAGTAGCACAATTCATTATGTCAAACCTTGGAAAGTATCTAGATATCCCTGGCCTGCCCTAATGCAAAAGTAACTGGCAACTGAATATGTGTCGCCGTTTGATGTCTATGTCTGGACCGCTGCGTAAAAAGGAGAGTTTCTGCCCCATTACTTCTCTTCTTACTTCTATAAGAATAAAACACGGAGGACGGAGATCTCTTTTTCTCCCCCTCTTCTGACAGCCCAGCAGCTGATCTCAGAGCACGCTCCCCTCTCCTGCAGGGTCAGGTCAGGTCAGCTGCAGCTCACAGAATCAGCCCCCTGCAAAAACAGCGCTGGCAAGAGCAAATAGAGCGAAATGAGGCATGGCTAAAATGCAGGATCTTTTTGGTATTTTGAAAAAAAACAACTATATTTATATACTTTATATAGGTCGATACAGTAGCCCCCTTTTTTTAAAAATAGTTTTTATAGATGTTGCTATCTGTTTTGTGTAGCGTGGTTATACAAGCAAGTCAATGCATTCATTGGGTGGTATCAGAGAGTTGCACGGGTCTGTATATGCAATGAAAACATTTGGCCACAGCAAATCATTTATATTAAACATGTAATTTTTACTTTTGAATACTTCAGTACAAAAGATGTATTGAATAATTTAAGTGATATATGTGTACACATATACATCATTAGTCAAAACAGGGCTACATTTGATTGAATTAAAAGGTATAATATGTGGTAAACTGAAGAGCCGTTTGGGAGCCGAAAGAGCCGGCTCTTCTTGGTGAGCCGAGCCAAATGATCCGGCTCACCAAGAAGAGCCGGAATTCCCATCACTACTACCTGCCTGTCAGCCTTCCATCTGTGCACAAACTTATCTCGTGCCCTCATTGGTCATGTGCGCGTTCGTGTGTGTTGGAGGAGGGGCTCTGTAAGAAAGTCTAAAGGAAGAGCTGAGGAATAGGCATATTTTTTCCGGTTGTGTACTTTCAAATTCTAGCGCACTCGAGCTGGTTTCTCCATTCTTACCATACAGTCTATAATTCTTACCTACCCTACCTTTAACTCTTTTTAGGGTGCAGCTATATGTTTTATTTATTTCAAAGTGGGCCCATTTTAATAATATTTGTTTTCCCTTCAAATGTGCAGAGGACTCCCCAAGTGCTGTGTTTAATTTATTTTAAAGTAGGCCTGTGTATTGTTTTTAATTCTCCTTATAAGAGTTATTTGTTTCTTATTAGAGGTTAACAGTTTTATATCATGTAATAAATAGCCTAATAAATGCAAAAAAACTGTAGTTTTTGTCTGATATAACAATAAAAAACTATGAAATATGTTTTGCGGCTCCAGACAAACATTTTTTTTGGAAAAAGGAGCAAAATGGCTCTTTTGGTCAAAAAGGTTGCAGACCCCTGGGTTAACAGATCACAGCTTAATAATAATAATAATAATAAATTGTATTTCTACAGCGCTTTTCTTGAACCCAAAGACGCTTAAATCTCTTCAGTCTAACGCTGAGTGGACTGACAAGGCCCACAGAGAAACAGACTCAATATCTGGAGCCAAATTGCAGCGTAGTGGTTCAATAATGATCGAGGGTAACTCCGGCTTTCTTGACTAGAAATCAAATCCTAAATCCAAGTTCCATTAGTATTCCCTCCTGCCGTGCAACGATGTGCCGTGTTGACTTTTGGGGTCAAAACCAAACCATTTCAAGTATGAATGATACTCCCCTCTTGTTAGCTCTAATAAATAATGTATAGGATTACACAAGGATGAAGTAAGAGAGCGGAAAACAAGACAAAGCTAAAATGGGTGAAAAGGAGGAAAGAGGGTCGAATGAATAAGAGGAAAGATGAGGCAAGATGAGAATGGGAGGGAAGTTAAGGGTGATGACAGACAGAAGAACTACAGAACACAGACTAACACACACATTATTGCTCTAAATCAGCCTACTATCACCTTCAAAATTAAAAATCCAGGCTGAAGACTTTTCTTTTTGCCGCTGCTTTTAATTGAGCTATTCATATCTTAAACTGCACTGTAACTTTTATTCATATATTTTTTCTTTTAATGTTTATTTTATTATCTTTGCTTTTTAATGACTGTTTTTAAATGCCATTTTCTTAATGTCTTTCATTTTTGTAAAGCACTTTGAATTACCTTGTGTTGAAAAGTGCTATATAAATTGCCTTGCCTTGCCTATAAAGTTGTTGTATTCAATGGACATAAAGCCACCGTGTTGTTAGGTCTTGTCTGCCTGGGAATACAAGTCTGATATTCTCTTTGCTTTAGGTTCTGTTTTGGTCTCTACCAGGGTCTTTTTAGCTGCTAGATATTATATTTTCTTCAGCAGCTGCTCAATAACTTTGTCTAGACAGCACTCAACAGGCTCGATGAGTGTTTGTTCTTGATGAGACCAATATATCAAGTGGAACCTAGAGAAATTGCAGAATTGGGTGCACTACAAAGTAATGAGTCATTTCATCCATTATGCAAAGGGTAGTGTGATAAGTGAGGGTCTAAGGTTGTAACACAGTGACTTTGTGACCAGCAGCAGTCGACCAAGGTAGTCAAGGGATTTTCTCAAATGCGAATGTGTAAAAATGTAAAATGTTTTGGGATACATTTGTTTGCCATCAGTGTGACTCACGTGGTCTGGTCGTTGTTGAACTCCAGCTCCCCTCTGGCCTCCTCGTAGTCCTCCCCCTCCTTGGCGGTCCCGGACTCGGTGCTGTAGGGCAGGATGACGGTGCCGCGGGCCCCTGAGTTGCGCACCACCGTCACCTCCATGGTGCCCACGCTCTCGCTCACCCGCACCATGCGCTCGCTAAATGTGAAGATGCCGGCGTGGTCGTCGTCCAGGATGGTCACCGTGGCAACCAGGGGCTCAAGCAATCGACCTTTGGGGGCGGCTCCCACCTCGTCGCTCTCGAACATGCCTTCTGCGTCGCCAACTCGCAGATTCAGCAGGCGCACAAAGAAGTGCTCGTCCTCTTCGAATATGTCGTCATCGATTATACCAACCTGAGACACAGAGGGTCGTTAGGTTTGGATTAGATAGTGAACATTGTACTCAACACACGCTGTACCTTAAATGTTTCTATCATTTAAGAAATAAAGCAGGATGGATCGCGGATGCATAGTGGAGATCAGGCTGTATGTTGTGTCATCATATAGGGGTCACCACTCAATGGTGACACATCATGACACATCATACACACAACATTTTGTATGCAGACAGATCACATTGACTACACTGACTGTATCTTTTTAACTAAATAATACAAAATAAATATATTTTTAAGAATCAGTACAATATTACAAAATATAATTTCCCAATACTTAAGTGTAACATGATTTCTTGAACCCCTGGTGAAAAATCCACTCTTTTTTCTGTGGATATACAGCGGAAAAGAGAAGGTGTGGTTAAATAATGAATGACTTATGTAGTCAGTTCAACTCAATTAGACTTTTCACCGATGGTACATTTTAAAAAGCAGCATGTAACGAGCACAGTTTATATGGATACTTGCAATTTAATATGCATTTTTAGATAGCAGGCATGTACTATTTATACACAACTCATTATGCAGAATCCTTTTAGTCATGACACAGAGCTCTAGAGGGGAATTGTATTTTACAGGAGCTAATAATGATTAGAAGCTACCAGAATAAAACTCCCAGATGCCCTGCTGCTTAATTCTAAATATTTAAAGTAACTGAAATGAATCCTGGTCTGGGTATTTGTGCTGTTTATTGAGAAGAGGCAGGGCTAAAATATTCTCCCTCAGCACATAAACAGAGGCTCCAGTTACAACTCTCATAAACAGAGAGATTATTATCTGATTATGCCATCGCGCAATTACTGGAGGTGGGCACGATCAAATCAGATTACGTTAGCATCGTAATCCAATGATCCAGACCACATCTTTCCATTCAGATTGAAAACATACTCTGGATGTGGTCTGTCAAGATGAAACATGACGAGATGAAGAAGGTGAAAATCTGATTCCTTTTTTGGAGATATTATCAATTCCTGGTTAATGTCTTAAAGGTCCCATGTCATGCTTTTCCGGTTATTACCCGTCCCCTTGTGTGTTATGAAGGTTTTTATGCATGTAAACGGTCTGCAGAGTCAAAAACCCTCAAAGTACACCCTGTAGCGAGTAAAACTCTAACACAGAAAAGACCTCCCCAAAACGCCTCGTTGGAGATTTCTCATTTTCCAATGTTTTCTTCCTGGGTATCGCTACGTAGGGATACCCAGGAGCCACGCCCAGAGCTATGGCCGCAACCTCTGCCAGCCGAACATAGTGTTGGACGCTCAGGTTCAGTTCAAAACGGTATCTAGTCATGCCGACGAGGGTCTGTTTCCTGTCTTGTGAGGGGAAATCTTCAATGTATGCCTTACCGAGGGCAGAACCACGACGAAGTCAGTGGTTGACATTTCTTGTTAACACTGTTCCTTCAGATATTCGAGCCTGTATTGTACTGTGTGCGCGGCATTTCACGGACCAAAGCTTCGCAAACATTGCAGCGATTCATGCCGGATATGCACAGCGTATGACACTGAAGAACGATGCGGTTCCTACTTTGTTTGGACCAGCGGGAGATTCGGGTACACAACCTGTAACTATTCATTGTTGTTTGTGTATTTATGATGTTTAAAACAAACAAGGTATCTACCACGACTCTTTAAATGGCTAAACGTTTTTGGGGCTGCTAAGCCATTGACACAGTGCTAACTGGGCTAACTAAGTTGCTAGCGTTTCCATATATCGCTAGCAACTTAGCGACATAGCAGGAGAATGTCTGCATTCACACACGAAATACTCACAGACAGAATACTCCGGGTGAGTTAGTCGCGAAACTTCATTACATTATAGTTGGCGTTCCTAGCGTATATGCTACTGAGCTAAACAAGAAGGCTACCAAGAGCTAGACATGCTAGGGAAAACATTGTTTTTATGCCAGCTACAATGAATGACCGAACGTAGCAGACTACCAGTATAAGATTGCAATTGTAAACATGTTCTTGCTAGCCTAATATGAACCACTAGCTGTTGTTCATAGTAGGTTGGCATATTACACTGAACATCTAGCAAACGAATACATGCCAACCTTTCCAAATCCAAAAGAGGTAGGTTTGCGCGGGGCAAATGTGCACGACCAAACTAGGTAATCAGAAGAAATGGAACCCCAGTAATTACATGTATAAACCATATATTTAACATATATTTTATGCATTTTTCAGAAAAAGTGGTAGTTTGGTAAACAGTGACATCAACGACATGTTTGGTCTGTAAAATGTCCAAAAGTAAAAGAATGGGAGATAAATATCCCAAAGTCTCCACATTTTATTATATTTTGTGTGTTTCTGGTCCTCTTTCAGTTGAGGCAGTGTAGATGAAGGATGTGTAAGGATGTAGGAAAGCCAGAACCCTTGTGTGAACATTGGATAAAGCCAGGTTCATATTCTTGTTTCATGTTGTTGACATATTAGAGTCAAAGGTTTACACACAGCAAAATATCTTTGTGTTGCGCCATAAATCAGAAAATACTGCATTAAAAAAGTCATTTCCTGCATTTTTCTACTGATGAAGTATGATATAAATATTGTACAGGCTTTCAGATTGCTGTAGTTCACTAAACAGAGACATTAACGACATGTTTGGTGTTGAAAATGTCAGAAAAAGTGAAAGAATGGGAGATAAATATCCCCAAATCTCAAAATGGTTTTATATTTTGTGTGTGTTTGTGGTCCTCTTTCAGTTGAGACACTGTAGGATGCTTCCGGAAAAGATCAAACACTGGATGTCTTTCAGTCGCCAACATGTGTTTTCGAGACACTGATATTAACTGGGAAACCCTGCAGGACTCAAATGCCTCGTCTCTGTTCCCCTAAACTCATTTGGGAGTGATGACTGATTTATGATCAGTCCCGGGGGACTGCGGCAGGCTGGCTTGACTGTGTTTTCCGAAGTGGAGGCTGGCTTGACCGCAGCCCCGGGGGTAATGCTGCCCTTCCTCTGCACGTTTTTTCACTTTCAGAAACACAGGACTGTTTGTATGATGGGATCACATACACGCTGCAATCGGTTTCCGCTAAAAGTGGAGTCCAGTGTCTATGGAGTGTCATTTTTATTTTTTATAATTTGGGAAGAATGAAATTCGGTAGGAAAAGCCAGCTAAATCGGTAGGCGGTAGAAACATGTCAAAAGCGGTAGACTACCGCCCAAATCGGTAGGGTTGGCAGGTATGCAAACGTAGGTTAGCATATTAATCTAGCTGGCAAGCTAACGAATCTAAAACAACTACGTTTCTCTAATGTTTAGATGATTTGCATTTGATTTCATCCTGCCAGATCAGGAAACTCCTGGCATATCCGGCGGACAACACATGACGGGATGACCACTCTGATGCCTCGTCCTAAAAAGCCCCTGCACCAGCTTACAAAGCTGCGATACGCAAGATGCCGAAAACGACAATAAGGGGTGGAATGGATTATATACAGTGTATATATGTATATTTACACATGTTCATTTTGTACATTTCTAAAAATAAATGTTGATGGAAATACTTAGTAGCCTTTCTTCCCTGAATTATTTGCTCCTATAACATATCATTCATATATAGCAAACCATGATTTGATTTTTCATCAAACACAGTAGTTGTTTATTACAGGTAAAAAATAACTTACTCTTCTTCCGTTCTACGCCTCAAAGGTCTATAATCGAATCTGTACATGTTATGGAGGTTCTGCAGGGTGTGGGGTATGTATGGTGTCTGTATATCTTGGCATATAATGTCGTGTGCTACTGTTGGTGTTTTCAGCTAGCTGGCTACATAATGTTGTAACTGTCAGCTAGGCCACCTTTCTAATGTCTTTGCAACAGACGTTTTCCACTTCGGTAGGCATCATGGTGCAGTTTCCACAAGTGCACCTAAATAACAACAGTTGTAGGTACAGTTCGGTTAGTTAGCGTATAACAGATACGGCTGTACCGACGCCAGGGGCGGACTGGGAGGAAAAAGTGGCCTGGGGATTAATTGACAGACAGGCCCACTTAATGCGCGTCATGTATCGGCCGGCCGGCGACGAAAGTATGTTACTTAACAAAAAACCCTATGCATTTAATGTTATTTTGGACCATTATTCATATAGTAATCACATTACCTGAGCCCTTGAGTTACCTAGCAAAATAGTTACAGCATATATTTATTGATTTTAATGTTAACAGATCATTGATGCAATAACATCTGGACCCAATTTTCCTGACTTGACGCATGGAATAAAACATGGGCGTAGGAAGCATCCTCAATGTGGGTGAGACAATTTAACAGGGGGTGTGGGCAGGTGGTGGACCTCACCTCCTCTAGGGGGGTCCGGGGGCATGCTCCCCCGGAAAGATTTGTTTTTTAAATGTTGAAGTTAAATGCATCAATCTGGTGCACTTTGAGAGCAACATTAGGGACTAAATCTATGGATACATCTCTCAACACCCATATGAACAGATTTACTTTTTCTTTCAACATTTATTTGAACAGCAAGTGGAGGAAAAAGTGACTGCACCCAAAACAATAAACCTTCTAGCTAACTAGCCTAAACTCAGTAACAGAATGTGGGCAACACGTTCTTCTCCACAGCCGCGCGACCTCTGAGTCAGACGTCACTTGCCCCTTTTCTATCCTACGGGTACAGCCACTCCCCCTGAACCCCGTTTCCCTGCCAACCCCCACCCCCCTCCCCTCTGAACCCAGGGCTCGCCACAATACTGTATACTGTATACACAAACTATACAAAAACGCCTTTACGCTTTGGAGCTTGTTTATCCATCTGTAAGCAACTGCCAGCTAGGTCTCTCAGTCACACATTCCTGATCGTTCACTGCGCAGTGACAGCTGCTACGGGCCTGATGTGTGAAAGTGAAACTATCTGATAGAATCTGTTATATGATATGATAAGAACATACGTAGATAGATCAAAACGGCCCAGCCCAGCGGGGTGTGGGAACACTTACAAATATGGGCCGGTAGGATTTAGGCAAAGAAAAAAAACGGCCCACCGAGAAAACTCCCGGTATTCCCAATGGCCAGTCCGCCCCTGACCGACGGCATCGAAAAAAGCACTCTGGTGGTTGACTAATTAGAACAGAGTGGCCAAGCTGACCAATCGGAGCACACTGGGCTCACTGGGAGGGGGGGGGGGGGGGGGGGGGGGGTGGCAGGAGCTCTAACAAGCCGTTTAGGGCAGAGAGTGAATACACATACTATACAGAGATGCTGTTTGAGAAACCAATGTGAGTTTGGAACATTGAACAATATAAATCTATTCTAGTAGACCTCAACAATGGAATTATGATCCGTAGAAATGGCCATGACATGGACCTTTAACAATAGAGTGGTGCAGGAATGAGTCCTGAAGCCACAAAATGGGTTAGCATTTTACCACATCTGGATCAGTCTAAAAGTGAACTGTATTTTGAACGTGTTTTTGGTTAGATGCATGAAATATGTGTTGGTTACCCACTGGTAAATATCAGAAGCTTCTATGTGCCACGAAAATGGCGGTTGCTAATAAGTGATCAAAAATTAGCCGCCTTTAGTTTAGCGGTGGTGATGCGCAGCCATGTGTTTCAAGGTTTCAAGGCTTCTATTAGTCATACGTGCATAGCTACAGTGTAGTTATGACAATGAACATCTTAGGTCACAGGCTCCTCCAACAGTGCAACACAATAAACAGATAAACAGAACAAATAATTGTGCAAGTAAATAGTAAATGCAAAAAGAAAAAAAGTGAAATAGTGCAAGTGATTGGAATGATATATTAGATAAATAATTCCTAAATAGCAGCCAGATTAATGTTATTGTAAGGGAAACTTCTGCAGCAATGGAGAGTCAGGACTCAGAGAGACACGAGGAGAGTTGGAGCTTTGATGTCAAACACTGGTGTTTTATTACAAGTATCGGCCGGAGAATTTCACATCACAAGTCACAGCAGCCAGAGGTTCTGACTGCACGGGTGGGTTGCCACATCAATTCTGCAGCGCCTCTCTCTCTCGATAGCCGTTTTAACTAGTTCAGAGAGAGTAAACAACATATTTGGGGAGATAGACTAAACAGCTGGGCACCCTGAATCACTTGCGTCTGACCCTTAATGGCCTCGAAGCCAGCGTTCCCACAACCGTAAACCATTTTGTGACCGAGAGTTGACCAGTCATAAACTGGTTTATCAAGATAGCTGGAGCCTCCCATTCCTTAAGAGAGATAACAGACTCAGCCTGTTGCCCATAAACGTCAACAGGCGATTGTGATTCCCTCACAGTTATGATGTTGTTTCAAAAGTTCAGGTGTTTAACAGTCTTATGGCCTGTGGGATAAAACTGTCTCTGAGTGCAATCAAGGAGTGAGACTGTGTTGCTGAGTCTGGTGGTTTAAGTCCGAATGCTGCGGTACCGCCTGCCCGATGGCAGCAGACAGAACAGTTTGTGGCTGGGGTGATGGGGGGTCTTTTGTAATCCTAAATCCTATGTGACAAGTGATGTAGTTCATTTCCAGGATATAATTAGCCTTTTACTTCTGGTAATTGTATTTGCGCTTCATAAATCATAAAGTGTTATTAATATGAGGACAATATCCTCAATTATTTTTGCAATATTCCCAAATAGAATGGAAACATCCCATTGCTCTTTGTCGAGAGAGCCCTTGCAATGTTAACTTGAGGGCCGGCCTACAAAAATACATCGTCAGTGCACCACTCTATTAAGCTGGAGAATGGGGGTTGTTTCTTAAACCTGCAATAATAGATATTTTGGCCATGGGGCGGCAGCAAAAACTACATAGGGGATAGGACCCTGAGAGTTCAACCAGAGAGGAGAATAAAACGTGATTATCAGCCTGAAGTCCCCTTACTCTCAGATATAATGCTGAAACAATAAGTAGTTCACTGATATATGACCATCAGCAGAACATTTGAAAAAAATTGAGAATGGACTGATTGTTGAAATGTCCCATATTTGTGAAACAAAAGCGTCACACTTAAACTTCTGAAATATGAGTATTTCCTGCTTCAGCTGCTTTTTATTGTGTAGTCTCGGACTCTGCAAAGATTTGATAAACTTAAATCAAATGTTTTTTGTTTTTTATTACTTTATAGGTGAATTGATTAAATTAGTCAATATAAATGAACAGACTGATGAAATTTCAATGAAAATAAATGAATGCGTAATAATATTTAATTGATGTTATATTGTTTATTTTGCATCAGCTAGGTTCTAAAGTATTCATTCATATGTTTCTTTCTATTTCTTGGTGTATCAAAGTCATCACATACTACGTCATAAAGTATGCAGTATTAAAGGTAGGGTAGGTAATTCACTTCAGAAAAACTTTTTGTTATATTCCATGGAATGCTCTTAACATCCCGATAGCAATGAATAAATGAAATGCTTGACAATAAATATATACAAATATTTCATCTGTGGAAGCCGTGGCGCTGTAAAAAGCAAGTCCAATTATCTGCCCTGGGCCGCGTCAGATACTTGTGGGGGGGCTCTGTTTGGAGGTGCGAGGGGGGTTGGGATCTCATTATTGGACCTTAAGGGCTATACTGTATATGAGGCTCTAAAGTTCTGCTCTATTATCTGTATCAAATGCACACATTGATGCCACCAAATGACACAGTAAAAAGAAAAAGTACTACAAATAAGTTCATTTACATCTTAAATTATTAATATATACACACATTTTTTTTTTAAATATCCAACCTTCAAATTGCTATTTTAAATTAACATTGCTCTGCACACTTGCTAAAGATCATTTGTGTGGAAATCTCAGTTCAAATGTCAGTTGCACAAGTATGGTGAAAAGTATTGAGTAAATCTCACTGTAAACTATTTAATTATGACCGATCATAACTCAGCTTTATGCACACACATACATTTAGCATGGTTTAAGAAACGGGCTCCGTGTTACAAGACGGATCGGGGGGTTTGGCGGCACCGCTGCAGACTCTTTGGACACACACACACACACCGCCTCAGACTCTGCACGGAGGAGCCACAGCTAAGTCCGGGCGGTAATGCAGCTCGTGATCGGAGCAGGCACACGTTCACTAAGCCAAACTATATCCGGTCACAGAGATCTGCTATTTTAAAGTAAAGTCAACACATATCGACCCTAAATATAGTCTATATTAAGAACGAGAAAAGTTTTAACATATATATCGTTTTTTGTAAACATATGACAAATGTGCGAGGGTGGTGAAGTCAGAGCATCGTTCTATGTGCCGGGGCTGAGCCCCGGACAGCCCGGCCCAATTTAACCCCTGCTGACAGTGGTTCAGCCTGATCTTGGGAACCCTGAATCTTCTACCAGACGGTAGGAGCTGGAATTCTGGGTGGAGTATGTGGGTGGGATCTAATAATGAACTGCTCATATATGTTTTGGAGAGATGGATGTTTTTTGACCCCCATTTTCATAGCAGTCTGTACCAGGCGAGCGATCTGTGACTTCGACTGCACTGTCAAGTTACCATACCAGGCAGTGATACCATACCTTATGATCAGCGACGTGCAGTCAGGGGAGGCAGAGCTTCACCTGTCATACTCCAATGTAACGGAAAAACAACTAAAGAAAAACTAAATAGTAATAATAATAAAATGTCTCCACTGATCTGTGTTGTAAATGTGATTTATGTTTGATTCCAATCGCTTTTTATAGTCAAAATCAGCAAATTGGCCGAGCTCCGCTACAACTCCTACATGGGAGCGATGAGGAGTGAGGCAGGGACGACCTCTGCCTCACGTAAACCCACAGTAACTGGCTCGAGCGCGGGCACTAATTTAACGCGGGCACTTATTTTGTGAGCGCGCTCAAGCCAGTTACTGTGGGGTAAGGTGAGGCACAGATGAGCTCTGCCTCACCTCAGAATGCGTCACCCCACAGAAACTGGCTGGAAAGCGGGCCCTAAGCGCATGCCTGCACCATCTCACTGTATGTCACCAATGTAATGTTTGTAGATCCCTTTATTACATTTATCCTCGCCATCCATAGTCTCTAAATAACTTATTTCACGTATATGATATTTAGGCCCGCTGGTCTCATCATACAACGGCAATGAAAAAAGCACCAGGGGAGGCAGCCATAACCTCTGCCGCACTGAAGGGGGCGCACGTGAGCCCACATGGTTCTTGTTGCTACTGTTATTCTACGCAGAGGCAAACAACAAGCTAGACTTTTAAAACTAGAGGAAGATAAGGAGGACTTTTACAAAAAAGTAATAGAGATTGTTGTCCTTGTCCAGAAGGAGAGCATGGACTTCATCTTCAAGTCAAGGTAAGACCCCAATTGTAATGAAAATGGGATCTTACTAAGAAAGAACAATCCAATATTTAGATTGTGGGTATCCTTTTGTTGAACAGTCTGTTTAAAATGAATCGAAGCATCAGACTAAAAAAGCTTTTGAAAATAACCGAATATTTCGATTAAGGTCAAAATATAATATTTGTAAATCTGACTCTGAAAGAGTCAGTGCGTCACCAGCCATGAACCTCACCGCACGTCACTGCTTATGATGCTCTCAAACACTGCATGATAAAACAGTAACAGTAACAAGAACATATGTTCAACAACAAATACTTTTCCCAAACCTAACCCATAATTTGGTTTTTAGCATAAAGCTTAGTGAGTTGTTTTACCGTCTACAGACAAGTATTTTTGTTCGACAACGTTAAATAGAATGGTTCCTAGTTTAACTTTGGAAGTGCTAAATATTTCCCATACTTACTTTAACCCAAAACTTTTCCTAAACCTAACCAAGTAGTTTTGTTTCTTTAACATAATCAGGTAGTTGTGTTTCATAATGATAAACAGAATAAATGCACCTTTGAGAGTCCTGTAGTTTCAGTTTTTTGTAGTTTGTAGTTTTTCAGTTTTCAGAGGTGTTGGCTGAAGGAAATAATGGATTACCATTTGCATCAATGTTTTCACACGTTTAACTGGCAGCCCTGTTCTGATCTTGCAGCACTTCCATCTCTTCACTGTGTTTCCAATTAGATTTAGATTTGTTCTGTAACTCTGTGAATGGTTGTCTCTCTTTGGTTTTATATAATAATGATTTTGACTGGCTACAACAAAGAGTGCTGACAACAAGACCTTTAATTGGGTCTGTCTCCCCATGTCTCAGGTCTAATCAGCAGAGGAGTCACACAGTGGAACTGAGTGAGACATTCAAGTTTAATTGGTTTCCCCGCTGCTTATTTCTGACACTGATCGATGAAACTCACTGGAATGCTGTTGAAATAGATGACACTGACCTTTTTAATGTACCCACTAAGTGTTTCGCTATCTATTCCCACACGGGAGATGAGCCAATTTTAAGTGTGTGTTTTTCTAGTCCAGCCACCCCCATGCTTCTTTAATGTGGCTCTCAGGCTCTTGCATCACTCTCCTCACCCGGCCTTCACACTGCTTTTTATCTTTGAATCTGAGCGGAGCATCCCCGGCTCACCGTGTCTCTTCCTCCTGCAATCATATGCTTTTCATTCAAGACATCAGTCGTGACTATGGGCAAGATGGCTTTGATTACGTTTGGCTACATTTCAATTTGATTCCTCAATTCCTTCGCTTTTGAAAGGCTAGCAGAAATTGCGTGACTTTGACATATTCAAAGACGACGTTAATCAGAAGGTTTACCTATTAGAAAATGTTTCTCTCCATCTCTGAAATGCTTCGCCGATTGTTAGACTTTTACATTTTTTTATTGAATGGACATTGTGATTTTTTCGGGTGCTTTGCAGTGTCAGTGGTTGTTGCCAAGGCTGCAAGATCACATTTTCCTGCAGGATATTCCACTGTTATGTCAGGCTCCTCAGGTGCATCTCCATTTGTAGAACAGCCAATAGGAACACCTTAGTAATCATGGAGAAGGTAATTGATATTGTGAAACTACTATATCAATTAATATGCCTGCATTGAAACTTACTTGTTACTTAATAATGATAATAAATCATATTTATATAGCACTTTACCCAGTGCTCAAGGATACTTTATATGCAAACAGATACCGTATGTAAGTAATCGGGAAAATGTGCAATAATATTTGATTTTAATTGATCATGCATTAATGTGAAACAATAATAGATGTTACTGTTGTCGTTGGTTGAGGTGAAAACATGTCATTATGATTTTTGTGCTTTGAACTTCGTGTAATAATAACTGTCAGACACATGTAGTGGAGTAGAGGTTTAAAGAAGCAAGAGAAGAACAGACTCAAGTAATTACAAGTATCTCAAATGTGTACAGTATGTAGTACTTGGGTAAATGTACGTGTGATATAAAAAGAGAATGTTTGTTTCCTCTGATTATTTTACACGTTGTAAGTGCTTAAGGTCAACACAACATGACGAGCTTCCTGCTGTGTTTCATACCTACGGGTCTTTCTGGTTCATACAGTAAATCACTAGCTAACATAAGATTAGCTGGATTAGTACCAGCAGTATTCTCTGTCCTCTTCTATCCCCACACTTCTCTCTCCTCAGCCTCAGGCTGTCTCTCCTGCTGGGACTCTCATTAGTAATCCCAGCCCCCCCCCTCTCCGATCTCCTCCAATCTCTCCACAGCCACCCTGCAGTTTCTCAGAAATCTGAAGCATTTTTATGCATAATGTAAAAGCGTCTCAGTCCTCCTGCATCATGTTTGCTCAGCTGGCAACTCATTGTGTGTTAATCCAGTTGTTGTGTTTGAGAGGCAGAGCAGCCTCTCAAACACTTCTTATTCAGAGGTACAAATATATCATCTTATATCTCCAATCTCTCAACGATGAAACGCTGAGCTCAGAGTTTTGGGTATGGCAGATATCCTGTTTCATAATGTTTATGTAAGATTTCTTTTTTTGTTTCCGCAAAGGGATCAATAAAGTTTAATCTCATCTCCAGAACGACTTAAATTAATTTGTGAATAATGCGGTCTCTCTTATTGCCAGTTTAAAGTCAAACCAGTCATGAAGAAGTCCTACAGTAGGCTGTTAGAGTCCTTAGTGACACGCTGAACAGGATTTACAACGACAGAGCAAAACAGAGAGAAAATAAATATAGATCAATTATATAATTGAATTTATAAGTACTTTAATTAATGAGTCTGGTGGAAGTATTTACTCAAGTTATCACATTGAAAAGACTCAATAGTTATGTAACACTCCCCTCTTAAAATATCTGTTGCCTCTGAGTTCATTAAACGTCCTATTCCTATGGTTGTCCCTTTGGGAGGACTTGAGGTTAAAAAACACACGTGCAGAGGAGCCGGGATTTATCTTCTGGTTGGTGGACAACTCACTCCACTTCCTAAAGCACAGGCAGTGTCAGGTGTTAACATCTGCCTCTCCCCCCCCTTCTCTCCTCTCACCTTGATCTCTCTGCGCGTCTCTCCAGGTTTGAACACCACAGTTCCCTCGTTGTACTCGTAATCCGAGCCAGCGTTGGCTGAACCGTCCTCTGTCTTGTAGTCCACATAGAAGGTATTCTCTCCCAGACCGCCTACACAGCAGCAAACATACATACATTTAATTTAATAACATTTAATCATAACTCACAATGTAATAAAATCAGATGTACTTGTAACCAGTCTGTCAGGTGTGTGAAAACTGGACCAGTATTCCAGGTTCTTAAAGGATGGGTAATAAATGAAGTCGAACACCAGAGTGAATGAAGTGAATACTGAGATTTTATAAAGAAATATATATACAGTGGGGCAAAAAAGTATTTAGTCAGCCACCAATTGTGCAAGTTCTCCCACTTAAAAAGATAGGAGAGGCCTGTAATTTTCATCCTAGGTATACCTCAACTACTGTATGAGAGTAAAAATCAGAAAAAAAAATCCAGAAAATCACATGGACCTTGAAATCACATGGACCTTGAAATACTTCTTACGAAGCCACTCCTTCATTGCCCGGGCAGTGTGTTTGGGATCATTGTCATGCTGAAAGACCCAGCCACGTTTCATCTTCAATGCCCTTGCTGATGGAAGGCAAGGCAAGGCAAGGCAAGTTTATTTATATAGCACTTTTCAACACAAGGCAATTCAAAGTGCTTTACAAAAAATGAAAGAGATTAAGAAAATGGCATTTAAAATCAGTCATTAAAAAGAAAAGCTAATAAAATAAACATTAAAAGAAAAAATACATGGATAAAAGTTACAGTGCAGTCAATTAAACATTAAAAGAAAAAAGTACATGGATCAAAGTTACAGTGCAGTCTAAGATATGAATAGTTCAATTAAAAGCAGCGACAAAAAGAAAAGTCTTCAGCCTGGATTTAAAAGTAGTCAGAGTTGCAGCGGACCTGCAGGTTTCTGGGAGTTTGTTCCAGATATTTGGAGCATAATAACTGAACGCTGCTTTACCATGTTTAGTTCTGACTCTGGGGACAGAAAGCTGACCAGTCCCTGAAGACCTGAGAGATCTGGATGGTTCATCATTTAGCAGGAGGTCAGAAATGTATTTTGGGCCTAAACCATTCAGTGCTTTATAAACCAGCAGCAGTATTTTGAAATCTATTCTTTGACACACAGGAAGCCAGTGTAAAGACTTCAGAACAGGAGTGATGTGATCTACTTTCTTAGTGTTAGTGAGGACTCGAGCAGCGGCGTTCTGAATCAGCTGCAGCTTTCTAATAGATTTTTTAGTGAGACCTGTGAAGACACCATTGCAGTAGTCGAGTCTACAGAAGATAAAAGCATGGACAAGTTTTTCCAAATCCTGCTGTGACATTAGTCTTTTAATCCTAGATATATTCTTTAGGTGATAGTAGGCTGATTTAGTAACTGTTTTAATGTGACTGTTGAAACTCAGGTCAGAGTCCATGACTACACCTAGATTTCTGGCTTTATCTGTTGTTTTGAACATTGCAGACTGAAGCTCCAAAAACCATTACCTCAGTGTTATCTTTGTTTAATTGGAGAAAGTTCTGACACATCCAGTCATTGATTTGTTCAATGCACTTACTCAGTGTTTGAATTGGAGCATAGTCTCCTGGTGAAATTGTTACGTACATTTGTGTGTCATCTGCATAGCTATGGTAACTTATTTTGTTGTTTTTCATTATCTGAGCCAGTGGTAGCATGTAGATGTTAAAGAGAAGAGGCCCCAAGATGGAGCCTTGAGGAACCCCACATGTCATATTTGTCAACTCGGATGTGTATTTACCTATAGAAACAAAGTTGTTTCTGTCCTTTTAAGTAGGATTCAAACCAATTTAGAACTGTTTCCGAAAGTCCCACCCAGTTTTCTAGTCGGTCTAGTAATATGCTGTGGTCAACAGTGTCAAACGCAGCACTGAGATCTAATAATACTATCACTGAAGTTCTGCCACTGTCTGTGTTTAAGTGGATGTCATTAAAGACCTTTACAAGAGCAGTCTCAGTGCTGTGGTTTGGACGAAAGCCTGACTGGAACACATCAAAACAGTTATTTAAATGCAAGAAATTACTCAACTGTTGAAAAACAACTTTTTCAATGATTTTACCTAGAAATGGCAGGTTTGATATGGGCCTGTAATTGTTCATTACTAAAGCATCTGGATTATTCTTTTTTAAGAGCGGTTTAATGACTGCAGTTTTCAGGGCCTGTGGAAAAATACCTGAGTGAAGAGATTTGTTTACTATATGAAGTAGATCTGAGGCCAAAACATCTTTGAAAAATCCTGTTGGAATAATATCAAGGCAGCAGGAGGAGGATTTCAGAAGTTGTATAATGTCCTCTAGGTTTTTATCATTAATCTGATGGAATTGTGTCATGGTGTTTGAATTGATGTTAAGTGGAGATAGGGGCAACACATTTGCTGTTCCTGATGCAGAGGCACTGACTGCTTGTCTGATTTTCTGAATGTTGTCAGTGAAAAAGGAGGCAAAATCATTGCACGCCCTGGTGGATAGAAATTCAGAGGCTACTGACACTGCGGGGTTAGTTAGTCTGTCGACGGTAGCAAACAAGGCACGTGCGTTGTTTTTGTTTTTGGTAATGATGTCAGAGAAGAACGATTGTCGTGCGTTTTTCAATTCCAAATTATAAAGGCCAAGTCTCTCTTTATAGATTTCAAAGTGAACCTGGAGATTTGTTTTTCGCCACCTGCGTTCAGCTTTTCGACACTGTCTTTTTTCTGTTTTCACGGTCATGGCCTTTCTCCATGGAGATATTTTCTTCCCAGTCACTTCCTTTACCTTAGTTGGAGCAATGGCATCTATAACATTTTTAATTTTTGAATTAAAATGATCTACTAGCTCATTTACTGAGATGTTAGCAGGGGCAAGTGTGGAAGAACAATTCTGAGTAAACATTTCCCTAGTATTTTCAGTTAAATATCGCTTTGTGGTTACCTCTTTTTGAACGTTTTTGTGAACAGAAATAGAGTTCTCAAAGAAAACACAGGAAAGGTCAGAGAGTGCAACATCAGTCACCACAACCTTAGAGATATTCAGACCCTTTAAGATAATTAAGTCCAGAGTGTGCCCCTTATTGTGCGTGGGCTCCGTCACATGCTGAGTCAGTCCATAGCTATCAAGAACACAAAACAGTTATTTTGCCCCTCTGTCCTGGGGGTTGTCAACATGGATGTTAAAATCACCAACAATGACTAGATGGTCAAAGTCAATACACACTATAGACAGCAGTTCAGTAAAGTCATCAAAAAAGCTTGCACAGTATTTGGGTGGTCAATAGATATTTAGGAACAGAGCTCGAGAGGAGCATTTCAGCTGAAGGGCCACATATTCAAAAGAATCAAAGTTTCCATACGATGTCTTCCTGCATTGAAGGGAATCATTGAACAGAATAGCAACTCCACCCCCTTTCTTATGCATTCTTTCCTGACTCATAAAACTAAAGTTGGGAGGGGTTGATTCGATAAGAACAGCTGCACTATTATTTTGTACAATCCAAGTTTCTGTTAAAAACATAAAATCGAGATTGTGCTCAGTGATAAAATCATTGATTAAAAATGTTTTTCCTGCCAAAGACCTGACATTTAATAAAGCTAGTTTAAGTTTGTTAAACACACTATCAGTCATGTTTTTTGTAACAAGCTGTGGCTGACATGGAATCACTGCTAAATTAGATAAACTCACACAAACGTTTGAGCGCTTCCTGTTTCTATGATTCACCGCTCTTAATCTATTACCTATCAACACAGATATCGTTAAAGCTACTGGCAGGCAGGGCCCCGACATGTCCTGGAAAGTGTTGAGAGTGCCATACGCCCTTGAGCCTGGACCCATCACATATCAGTAAGAGTTTGTTGTGTTTTGTACACACACATCCTTATCAGGCTTCGGAGACTGCAGATGCTTTCTTGAAGGGAGGGGAGGTGGTTGACGTAGGCACGGTGATGGAGACGGGCGAGATGGTGCGGGAGTAGAGGACATGCTGCCAGGGGGTGGAGGTGGTTGACGTAGGCGCGGTGATGAGGACGGGGGAGATGGTGCGCGTCTCTGCAGTGATTTTGGTGGGCGTCGTTGAGGAGCGGGGGTAAAGGACATGCTGGATGGAAGGAGGTTGTCACTCAAAATCTCACGATACATAGCCCCATTCATTCTTTCCTTTACACGGATCAGTCGTCCTGGTCCCTTTGCAGAAAAACAGCCCCAAAGTATGATGTTTCCAACCCCATGTTTCACAGTAGGTATGGTGTTCTTTGGATGCAACTCAGCATTCTTTCTCCTCCAAACACGTCTAGTTGAGTTTTCCCAATCCTCTTCTGGATCATCTAAATGCTCTCTAGCAAACTTCAGACGGGCCTGGACATGTACTGGCTTAAGCAGGGGGATACGTCTGGCACTGCAGGATTTGAGTCCCTGGCGGCGTAGTGTGTTACTGATGGTAGCCTTTGTTACTTTGGTCCCAGCTCTCTGCAGGTCATTGACTAGGTCCCCCCGTGTGGTTCTGGGATTTTTGCTCACCGTTCTTGTGATTATTTTGACCCCACGGGGTGAGATCTTGCGTGGAGCCCCAGATCGAGGGAGATTATCAGTGGTCTTGTATGTCTTCCATTTTCTAATAATTGCTCCCACAGTTGATTTCTTCACACCAAGCTGCTTACCTATTGCAGATTCAGTCTTCCCAGCCTGGTGCAGGTCTACAATTTTGTTTCTGGTGTCCTTTGACAGCTCTTTGGTCTTGGCCATAGTGGAGTTTGGAGTGTGACTGTTTGAGGTTGTGGACAGGTGTCTTTTATACTGATAATGAGTTCAAACAGGTGCCATTAATACAGTTAACAAGTGGAGGACAGAGGAGGCTCTTAAAGAAGAAGTTACAGGTCTCTGAGAGCCAGAAATCTTGTTTGTTTGTAGGTGACCAAATACTTATTTTACCGAGGAATTTACCAATTAATTCATTAAAAATCCTACAATGTGATTTCCTGGATTATTTCCCCCCATTCTGTCTCTCATCGTTGAAGTGTACCTACGATGAAAATTACAGGCCTCTCTCATCTTTTTAAGTGGGAGAACTTGCACAATTGGTGGCTGACTAAATACATGTTTGCCCCACTGTATATATTGGCACAGGAATAAACAACATTCTTCTAAATAATTCCAATTGTTTTTAAAGCGCTTGACACTTGGGTGCACCCCAAATAAAATTAAAATAAACCCCCAAAAGAAAATAGTTATTTGTTCAGTTCCTGTAAGGTCCTCTCGAAATCCTACCACTGGTAGCGGAAAGATGAGGTGTTCAGGTTATCATTGGTAGCTCGCCATCCTCCTCGTCAGGGAGAAAATCCAGAGTCCACAATCCAGAAAATCCAGAATCTTCTTATCCAAGGGTATCATAAAAACCCAGCCGAGGAAAATAAAATAACTATCAAAACTCCCGCTTTCAAAGGCAGCTCCAACCTCCAACAACAGCCCCAGAGATTGGTCCACCGCCGTCCCGGTAAAACTCTTAATTTGCGCTGTTTTGTGCATATAATGATCACAAGTGTCTCCGTTCTTCCAGCGTGACGCTGCTCCCTCACACACAGTTCTTCAACGTGAGTGAGGAGGCGGGACTTGACGGATTTAAGTCCAACTCCAATCATGATTGCGTTATGAACCAATGAGCTTTGTTCTTAAAAGTTGACCATTAAACTAAAATATACTATAAAATAACTAAATAAAAACCTTGTAACCTTGGTTTATCCAGTGGGTTACACCCTCCCCCCTTAAATATATGCACGCCCCTGTGCATGCTTAAAGGGCTGCTGGGTAACTGGTTCTGTAACCGCATTAGGAATGTCTGTAAACCAATCTGTACTGTTACGATCATTAAGAGAGTTAACAATGGCCGTACTCAATCCTTGAAACAAGGAAGTAACAACAGAAACTAGTGGATTTCCAAGCTCAGGATAATGGAACCGACGTGACGGCTCACGTTGTCTGAGTGATCTCCTGACAGGAGTATTTGCTTCTGTCTGTTCCTCTGTCTTTCCTTGACTTGACTCCATTTCCTCATGAACAGTTGCCTCGTCTGGGTTTGTTAAATCTTCCACAGAAGGGAAATCTGCAGCTTCCAGTTCAGCAGGAATGACGTCTACAGGTTCTGAACTGGCTCCAGCTGAAGGAACATCAAGTAGGTCTCCAGGTAAGTTTTGAATTTTCATTTCAGGAATGATTTGTGGATCCAAGTTGGTGTCTTTGGGTGCTCATCTGCTCGTATGACAGATGTTTCATCACAGATGTTACCCTCTTCATCCTCCCTTTCTGGTGAGTCATGCACACTCAAACAACTTTCTCTTTCAAAGTCATTTTGTATTAATGCTTCTGGAACTGAACCCACATCGACACGGAATGGGTGAGAGTTCGCAGGTCGATTCATGCCTGTGACAGGTACTCGTTGTGTTTTGGTACTTGATACACTTTGACAAACCTCCTGTCAAGGACATCTGGTATAGTGTACCAGCTGTCATCATTGTCGGTGTCTGCAAACGGTTCCTCATCCTGTTGGATGGCACTTTGCTGTCTTGTTCTGGATTTCTTGGAACTACTTTTGGTCTTTTCTTCCTCTTTTTCAGTTTCAGGAAGAAATCCACAGTCAATCAATCAATCAATGTTTATTTAGCCCAATATCACAAATGTTACATTTGTCTCAGTGGTCTTCACAGTTTGTACAGAATATCAGTATGACAATACGACACCCTCTGTCCTTAGACCCTCACATCGTACAAGGAAAAACTTCCAAAGAAAACCCACAGTTTAAAGGGAAACATGGGAGAAACCTCAGGGAGAGCAACAGAGGAGGGATCCCTCTCCCAGGACGGACAGACGTGCAATAGATGCCGTGTGTAAATCGAGATAATACATTTACAACATAGGTAGTCCAAATGTTTGGAAATGCATGTGTCTATAATAAGAAGATGAATCCAAGAGGATGTCAGCAATCTTGTGGGAGCCATCAGGGAAGTAGTATGGTGAGGGTCTGGCAGGACCGCAGAGACAGGTTCAGCCACGACTCGAAGTCCAGGACTCAGATCCAGTACTCAGGATAGAGGATCCAGGACACACGACCACAGCAACAGGATTAGCCTCGACTCAGGATCCCGGCGTATATATGGACACAAAAAAAGAGATTTGGGGGAAGCTGGGTTGATCGGAACATGGGAGTTCACAGGTACAAACAGCCAGAAAGACGGAGTAAGGTGCCCCCCCCAACAGTCCAAGCCTATAGCAGCTAAACTAACGTGTCTACATACAAGCACTCCCTTAGGATAGGTTGAGGGAAAAGGATAGCAAGTAAGAAGTAGGAAACAGAGGTGGAGAGGCACACGCAGGGAGTCCCCACTGGAACCTGAATTGGTTAGAGGTAAGGAGTAGGTCTGTGGCTACGTTCCACACTCCCGGGCCGGGCTAGGCCATCTCTGCAACCTGTTACCCTCTATTAGAACCTCGAGAGGTCAGGGAGGGGAAAGGTTTTGGATAAAGTTTTAAATATAAGATCTAAGTTTTTAGGATTTAAGTGAAAGAGTAAGAACTAAAATGTATAGATGAAAAGGCACAATGTATCTACGTCAATGCACTCTTATTAGATTATTTTATTTTATCACTATAAGCTTTATCAAAAAGGAAGGTCTTAAGCGCACTCTTAAAAACGGAGAGGATGTCTGCCGCCCGAACACACACTGGAAGCTGATTCCACAAATGTGGAGCTTGATAAGAAAAGGCTCTGGCTCCCATTGTACTTTTAGAGACTCTAGGAACAACCAACAACCCTGCATTCTTGGAACGCAATGCCCTAGTAGGACAGTAGGGTATAATGAGTTCTTTAAGGTAAGATGGCGCCTGCCCATTAAGGGCTTTGTAGGCGAGAAGAAGAATTTTAAATTCTATCCTGTGTTCTATAGGGAGCCAGTGTAAGGCAGCCAGAACAGGAGTAAAGGTCTCGGTGTAATGTCCGGTTTGCTCCTTCCTCCCTTTCAGGTTTCACAGAGAAACTTTTCAGGTTTCACAGAGTAAACAGGTAAGTGTCCCATCCGTCTGTTAACTACATAAACTGTAGGTTCCCAACGATCTGCCAATTTATGTTTGTTTCGCAGCCGGAGATTACGAACCAGAACTCTATCTCCAACATCCAGTGTAGATTCCCTGACAGCTTTATCAAATCGCTTCTTGTTTTTCTCTGCAACCTTGTGAGAGTTTTGTTTCGCAACTTGTATGTGCAATAGGGAAAGTGCTGTACCTGTATGTTTCTTGTTTGTTTCTGTGCCATGTGATATGTGATCTCTGTTCTGTATCTATGACTGATTGACCTGAATGTTTTATGTGTATTATCTCAATGCCGAAGACACATTTCTCCTAAGGGAGACAATAAAGCTCTATCTTATCTTAACTTGATAGCTTTCTTCAAGGTTAGATTTAAGGTTCCTCACATATTGAGAGTGTGAGTCGGAGTCTTTGTCTTTTACTGGCAATCCAAAAGCTATGTCTATGGGTAGGCTTGGCTGTCTCCCAAACATTAGCTCATATGGGGAAAAACCAGTGACATCATTTCTGGTACAGTTGTAAGCATGAGTGAGAGGTTTGACATGTTCTCTCCACTGTGCTTTCTCTTTGTCCTTCAGAGTATCCAACATGCTGAGTAGTGTTCGATTGTAGCGTTCAACAGGGTTTCCCCTGGGATGGTAAGGACTTGTTCTCACCTTCCGTATGCCTGCTAATGCACATAGCTCTTTAATGGTATGAGACTCAAAGTCTCGACCCTGATCGCTATGTAGGCGTTCAGGAAAACCATTATGGACCAGGAAGTGTTCCCACAAGGTTTTGTCAACGGTGCTGGCTTTCTGGCCTCTGGTAGCAATAGTGACAGCATCTTTGGTAAAGTGATCTGTAATGACAAGTATATCTTTTGTATTTTGACTGTCTGGTTCTATTGATAGAAAATCCATACAGACCAACTCCATTGGTCTGGTGGTCTGGATGTTCACTAATGGAGCAGCCTTTTCCGGCTGGGTCTTCTTTCGAAAACATCGCTCACGTGTTTTCACTTTTCTCTCAACATCAGCAGCCATCTTCGGCCAGTAGAATCGTGATCGGGTAAGTTCCAGGGTACGTTCGATCCCTAAATGTCCCATGTTGTCATGGAGATTTTTGAGAACCGTAGTACAAGCTGAAATCGTGTTTCTCTCTCAGATTCACGTGTCCGATACAAAAGGCCTGATTTCATTTGAAACCTTTTCCACTCCCTGAGAATCAGACGCATTTCAGGGAATTCTGCTGTATAATTTGCAGGTAAGATGTTGCTGCATTCCATCAAGCTTAGGACCTTACTGATGACAGGGTCTTCTCTTTGAAGTTTTGTAAGGTTAGACTCGCTGTATTTTGGCACTGTAAAGACTCCCTCATTTGACTCATTCTCATCAAAGATAGCAATAATTTCTTCCGCATTAATGGCAAGTGATTCTACATAGCCAAAGGAGGTGGAGTGCTCCTGACTGAGTCCAACAGTGTGCCTTTGGCAAGTAGCTTTAACAATGTCTGGGGTCAAGGGCTCAAATTCTTTCTTGGATGCCAACAGCTGGGAGGTGAACCTGCCAATCCTTTGGCTTTACTCTTCTGAAATGGCATAATTTTCCAGTGCACCATGGGGTCGTCTAGACCAGGGGTTCCCAAAGTGGGGGTCGCAAGATGTTTTCAGAATCCTCTTGATGTGACCCCTGAGGTGTTTTTAAAAAAAAAAAAAATTATTATTTGTATTATTATTAATAATAATAACGTGTGCATAGACATTTTGTATTATGTAAGTCTGTTTAATAGGTAAGCGGGACAAATAAAGGAATTTTGATTCTGACAGATTCACGACGTCATTTGCAGCTCAAAGGTCACTTTACAGCACCACAGTAAATATCAGAGACGTAAAACACACATCAACTATATTAGTATATTTCTTCTGAACAGATCTTTAATACATTTTTCAAAATGAAACGTTGGTTAATACCAACTAGTGAGAAGGCAGACAGGCCAGCGGAGAAGGCAGCGGAGGAGAGCGGAGAGCCGCCATCACAAAGGCCGTCGACTTCTTGCGCGGGAGGAGGAGGAGGAGGAGGAGGAGGAGGAGGAGGAGGAGGAGACAACCGTAAGGCGGTCCATAAGCAGTCAGACCAGCATACATCCAAGTGTCGCAAGTATCGAGAGGAATACATCCAGTACTGATTCACACGCCTCATTATCAATGAAGCACAACATCCCCAATTTGTAGTGTGCACTGAGGTTCTTGCACATGAGAGCTTAAAGCCCGTAAAAATGCTCAGACATTTAAACACGAAGCACCCCTCTCTTGCTACTAAACCAGCAGAGTTTTTCCGCCGAAAGCAGAGAGCTTTGCAAGGCCAAAAGAAAGTTATAACTTATCAAGCAACAATCCCTACCAAGGCTCAAAAGGCATCATATGAGGTGGTATATTTAATTGCACAGGCAAAAAAGCCACACACAATCGGGAAACCCTAATTAAACCTGCTGCTATCGCTATGAGTAGGGCAATGCATGGGGATAAACATGTAGGCACGGGAGCTGGAAGCAGTGCCGCTGTCTGACGGGACCATATCCCGGCGCATCACGGACATGGCCCAGGATATCAAGTGTCAGCTGATTGATAGAGTGAAGAAAGGGAAATATGCTTTGCAGTTAGACGAATCCACAGATATGTCAAACTCTGCCCAACTGCTTGTTTTCGCCAGATACAGTTTTGATGGAAAACTTGATAAAGGACATGCTGTTTTGCACCCCGCTGGAGCTAAAGTGCACAGGCGAGGACATTTTCACAAAACTTGACAACAAAATAAAAGAAGAGGGACTGTCTTGGGATGAGTGCATCGGTGTGTGTACAGATGGTGCTGGAGCAATGCTGGGGAAAAAGAGAGGACTAAAAGCAAGAGTCTTACAAGTGGCGCCCCATGTTATCTTTAAGCACTGTATTATCCACAGAGAAGCTCTAGCGAGTAAAACGCTTGACCCAGAGCTTAAAAGTGTTCTTGAGATGGCGATACAAATGGTCAACTACATAAAATCCCATCCACTCAATACCAGGCTGTTCGCCAATCTCTGCAACAAACTGGGATCGGAGCATCAGGGCCTGCTGTTCCACACAGAAGTCAGGTGGCTTTCAAGGGGAAATGTTCTCAGCCGCCTGTATGAACTGCGGGACGAGGTGCGCTTATTTCTCACGGAGCATGGGTCCCAGCTCGCTGACCACCTGACAGACCCTGACTGGTTAACAAGGCTGGCATATTTGTCTTGCATATTTGACAGACTGAACGGACTTAACCTGTCATTGCAAGGTGAAAACACAAGCATCATGTCCTTGAATGATAAAATCTGCGCATTCAAGAGGAAAGTGGATCGCTGGACTGCGCAAGTTGAAATGGGCAGGATTGATATGTTTCCTGAGCTGGAGGAATTCATAGAGTAAAATGATCTTAGTGTTAACTCTGTGAAGAAGTCTATCACTACCCACCTGCAAGCCCTCCTGGAACACTTTAACAAGTATTTCCCAGAGGAAGCAGCTCCGGAAAAATATGACTGGATAAGATCACCATTTAGCGTAACGACCGCAAGTCATCTGTCATCCGACATGGAGGACGCACTGACTGAACTGTCAAGTGACCGCACATTAAAGACAGCTTTTAATGCGAAGACGCTTGCTGAGTTCTGGATTTCAGTTGAGAGGGAATACCCACAGCTTTCCAAGGCCGCGATGGACGTGCTGACGCCGTTTGGCTCCACATACCTGTGCGAAAAGAGATGAGAAGTGAGGCAGGGACGAGCTCTGCCTCACGTAAGCCCACAGTAACAGGCTGGAGCCCGGGCACTAATGTAGCGTGGGCACTTATTTTGTGAGCGCACTCAAGCCAGTTACTGTGGGGTGAAGTGAGGCACAGATGAGCTCTGCCTCACCTCAGAATACGTCACCCCACAGAAACTGTCTGGAAAGCGGGCCCTAAGCGCATGCCTGCACCATCTCACTGTATGTCACCAATGTAATGTTTGTAGATCCCTTTATTACATTTATCCTCGCCATCCATAGTCTCTAAATAACTTATTTCACGTATATATGATATATAGGCTCGCTGGTCTCATCATACAACGGCAATGAAAAAAGCACCAGGGGAGGCAGCCATAACCTCTGCCGCACTGAAGGGGGCGAACGTGAGCCCACAGGTCCTTGTTGCTACTGTTATTCTACGCAGAGACGGTAGACGCGAACAACAATCTAGACTTTTGAAACTAGAGGAAGATAAGGAGGACTTTTACAAAAATGTAATGGAGATTGTTGTCCAGAAGGATAGCATGGACTTCATCTTCAAGTCAAGGTAAGACCCCAATTGTAATGAACATGGGATCTTACTAAGAAAGAACAATCCAATATTTAGATTTTGGGTATCCTTTTGTTGAACAGTCTGTTTAAAATGAATCGAAGCATCAGACTAAAAAAGCTTTTGAAAATAACCGAACATTTCGATTAAGGTCAAAATATAATATTTGTAAATCTGACTCTGAAAGAGTCAGTGCCTCACCAGCCATGAACCTCACACATATAATGTGTTTAGGAAGGACAGACTGAAGGGAAAAGGAGGGGGTGTGTTGCTTTATGTGAGGAATACCATTACCTGTAGGGAGATTGCACTCCCAGCTAATATTGAGTTTGATTGTGTTGGTGTGGAAATCACACTGAGGAAATGTCCCTCATCATGATTTGCCTGTATCGATAACCGACCCCTAAGGTGGATTTCTATGATCAGGTAAAACTCATGCTGAATTCCTGTGACCCAAACAAAGAGCTAATTATTGTAGGAGACTTTAACATCAACTGGAATGATAAACAAAATAGAAAGAGCTTAAAACGGATCACGGATAAACACAACTTAATACAACTAATGGATCAACCGACCAGAATAACCAAAACCTCCAAGACTATGATAGATTTATTATTTACAAAAAAAGCTGACAAAATAGTTAAAACCTACAACTTACTGACTGGTCTTTCTGACCATAATCTTGTTCTTTTTGCCAGGAAACTCACAAAAAAAAGGTTCATGGCCACACCTAAAACCCCTGCCTTCGGTTCAACGCTTCATTCCCAAAAACCTGCAACAACGTTTTATGGAGGCAGTGAAAATTATTGATTGGGGAGACACTCTCTCCTCTGAAGACATTGGTGAAAACAGTAATCTGTTCATATCTAAAATTAATGATACAATGTCTTCCTTCTCAAGGAGAGGGTGCCTTAGGAAGGAACATCATCTTCCCTGGCTGAATCTACAATGCAGGAATCTCATGAAATCCAGAGACCAACTATTAAGGCAGAGCTTTAAATCCGGACTATCCACTGTTAGACATAAATGCACTCATGCTCGTAACAAGGTAACACAAGCAATAAGACAGGCCAAAGCAAACTTCTTCATCAATATAATTCAAGGTGCGAAAGGTAACGGTAAAAACGTTTGGCAAATCCTGAATAAACTATTAGGTAAACAAACCAAACAGGAAAATAATGCTCTAGAATTAAAAATCAATGATGCCCTGATAAAAGACCCTGCAGTGTTGGCGAGCTCTCTCAATGAGTATTTCATAAATAGTGCTCTGGACATCACAAAGCTCTTCCCACCATCTGAGGTCTCACCTAGCCCGACTGTGGATACATACCCCGTTTTTGACCTGGAGGAAATCACAGAGGTGGAGGTCAAACATATAATCTTAGGGTTAAGAGGTTCTAAGGCTAGGGATGCAGATGATTTCAACACCAACTTTATAAAGACAAATATCGACGGTCTAATAAAACCAATTAGTATGCTAGTGAATCAATCTATCAGCACGAGGGAAGTTCCATCATCCTGGAAGGTGGCCACGGTGACATCGATCTTTAAATCTGGGGATAAGGCAATGATGTCCAATTATAGACCAATCAGCATCCTCCCCTGTGTCTTTAAGAAAGCTGAGAAATGGGTGTCAAAACTAATCACCAAACATTTAGATAAAGGTTTCGCTCCACTCCACCCAATGCAGTTTGGTTTTCGTGCTCACCACTCCACTGAGACAGCTAACTGTGTCTTTGTGGAAAAGGTTAAATGTATGTTGGACACGAGCCCATATGTAGGTGCTGTCTTCCTTGATCTCAGGAAGGCTTTTGACACTGTCGACCACCAAGTGCTCCTTACAAAGCTGACTCATTTCAATTTTTCGGCAGATTCAATACATTGGGTTAAATCTTACTTATCGAACAGAAAACAGTGGGTTTTGGTCAACGGTACCAAACCCCCCTACCTTGTCAACCCTGTTGGCATAGGCGGCGCGTGAGGCTCAGGTTTGGGAAGGCTAAATCACTTTTTTTACCTGACGCTGCCCGCCTCCGGCGTCTATAGAAAAGAGATCAACTCAGTGAAAGCACCGCCTGCTGACCAATCAGAGCTCAGTGTGCGGAGTTTAAAGCGATCAAGTCATATTACAGGATAAAGGAAATACAGTTTAAACTGCCGTATGCAGAGAAGATGCCGACGTGTCACCCTTATCATTCATATCACATCATCAATCTGATCATCGATCATATAATATCATAATATATCATATTTCCTTATCTGAGTCAGCTTCTCCAGCCGTATCTGGCCGTGCAACACTCACAGTGTCACATACTGTATGCAGAAGTATTATTTTAAGCACATTAGGTTGACGAAACACTCAACTCAAATGTAATTAAAGTCAGATCCACTTGTGTCATAGATGGGGCAGTGATATCATAAACCTGTTGTACGCTTTCAAACACTCGTAGTTTATTTATTTTTTAACCAGTTGTTCTATATTCACCTTGCAGGTGCAACTATGTGGCTTGTATCCTGGATTATATGTTTAAGTCATGGATGTTTAAAGTCTACTTTTCATTAATGAAGTATGACGTTTCGCTGTCAGTACACTTGTCCCTGTTTCTGATTGGTCAAATATTGCTAACCCTGCCCCTTTCACATGAACGCGCTCTCAGCTGGAGAGAGAACCGCTGCGTCGTAGGACCGCAAGCGACAACGCACGCCACTGTGTGCACGGGCCGTTAGCGAGATCTCGTTTGTGAAGATAACTCAAACATATCCAGGGTCTGTTGAACCGGCTTCGTAGAACAGGGCACAGGTGGCTGCATAGCAGCGCTAATGTCAAAGACACAAACATTATACATTATATTTTTATTTTACCAGGATGCAGTGACACAAATATTTGGGAAGGCTTACGGCCCGTCCACACAGCGGCGTGCGTTGAAGCTTCCAACGCTTCTGCCCATTCACTTTGAATGGGGTGACGTCACTTTTAGCCGAACTGCATTTTGGGAAGTGACGTGGAGCGTTGCTGGCGTTGCTGGCTTCAAAAGTTGAGCAATGTTCAACTTTTGACGCCTCGATGGAGGCGTCAGCCAATGTAATCCCGTTTATGCACATCTGCCAGTACAAGTGCTAGCCAATCAAACCGCGTGTATGCTGGGAGAGACTACGCAGGTAATTTCCTCATATTCCAAAAAAATTGAGGGAAAATTCATTATAGTGGTAGTGAATCACCCGGTGCTGTATGATCAGTCTCTGTTCATCTACCGGGATACAAACCGGAGGAGCGAGGCATGGAGGGAGGTGGCAGAGACAGTGGATTAAACTGGTAGGTTTTCGCCTGTTTGGGGATTTTATATCCAGTTTACTTCGTTTTAACATTGCTATTGCTTTGTATGTCGGGGACGGGAGATTCATGAGATTGGTTGTTGGTCGCGTTGCTCGCAAAAAATCCCCAAGCTTCAGACACGCCCACCGCCAAGCGTCAACGCACGCCGCTGTGTGGACGGGCCGTTAGCCTTCCCTAGCCTACAGTACCCACCACCCCTGCCTGTTGGGGTTCCACAAGGTTCCATTCTTGGACCATTACTGTTTTCTCTGTACATTAATGACTTGCCTAATGTATGCCCTGATTTGAATGTACAAATGTATGCCGATGATGCGGTCATCTTTGTACAGGGGAAAAATACTGAAATAATCACATCCTGTCTCTCAAATGCATTGGACAAGGTTCTGTCAGGGTGCGTGGAAAAGGTAGGACCAAAAAGCAGTATTAACAAAAAGCGAGCTTTAATTTACAAAAAAAAGCCAATGACAAAAGAAAACGAGACAAAGTTAGCATTACAAAAAAACAGGGGAGCACGAGTAAATAATCCAGGACCAAACTTCAAGGACAAACATGGAGCGTGACATGAAGGGAAAGACAAACAATGAACCAACACTGAACACAGGAAGAGACAAGACTAAATACAGGGAGGGGTAATCACAAGACGAGAAACAGCCGGGCAGGGGAGGAGAAACACAAGGGCCACAGGTGAACACAATCAGACAACTAGACACACCAGGGAAACTAACGACAGGAGGAAAAACACAGGGAGAAGGACCAGACAATAAACCAGGAGGAAACCATGACAGGGAGAACAGCAAAACACCCAAACCTAGACATAAAAACGTGACATAACATGAATATCGTGACAGAACTCCCCCCTCAAGGGACGGATACTAGACGTCCCTAAATACCAAAAAAAAAAAATCCAAAGGGGGGTCCGGAGGACCAGGAAGGGATCTCAGGCGGACGGCCCGGGGGCAAGGCAGAGTTCGAGGAGGCGGTCTCGGGCGGACGGCCAGGGGGCAAGGCAGAGTTCGAGGAGGGGGTCTCGGGCGGACGGCCCGGGGGCAAGGCAGAGTTCGAGGAGGGGGTCTCGGGCAGACGGCCCGGGGGCAAGGCAGAGTCCAAAAATGGGCAAAGACCACAGCGGGCGAACCCAGGGGACCGGGCACTAGGGCGAAGGCAGCGGCAGGAAGAGTCAGGGGGCCGGGTCTGAGGGAGAGGACCGTGGCCGAGGACCGCGGCCGGGAAAGTCAGGGGGCCGAGCTCGAGGGCAAAGACCGCGGCTCTCAGGGGGCCGGGCTCGAGGGCGAAGACCGCGGCTCTCAGGGGGCCGGGCCCGAGGGCGAAGACCGGACAGCTCCGGAGGCCGGGCAGGACCCGTTGTCAACCGGACTGGAACCGGAGCCGGTGGGACAGGTGTCGGCAAGATCCCCCACGGAAGAGGACAAGGAGTTGGCAGGACCCCCGGCGAGACAGGTGATGGCGGGGCCTCCAACGGAACAGGACATGGGGTTGGCAGGACCCCCGGCAGAAGAGTAGTCGGCGGGACCTCCAACGGGACAGGACATAGGGTTGGCAGGACCCCCGGCAGAAGAGTTGTCGGCGGGACCCCCAGAGGCACAGGGCACAGGGTTGGCAGGACCCCCGGCAGAAGAGTAATCGGCGGGACCTCCAACGGCACAGGACATAGGGCTGGCAGGACCCCCGGCAGAAGAGTAGTCGGCGGGACCTCCAACGGGACAGGACATGGAGTTGGCAGAACCCCCGGCAGGAGAGCAGTCGGCGGTATCCCCAACGGGACAGGACATGGAGTTGGCAGGACCCCCAGCGGAACCTCCAACGGCACTTGAGTGGGGACTCGAGAGAGGGCTTGAGAGGGAACTCGAGAGGAAACTTGAGAGGTGAATTGAGAGGGATCTCGAGAGGGAACTTGAACGGAGACTCGAGAAGAGACTTGAGAGGGAACTCGAGCGGTGACTTGAGAGGGAACTCGAGCTGTGACTTGAGAGGGAACTCGAGCTGTGACTTGAGAGGGAACTCGAGCGGTGACTTGAGAGGGAACTCGAGCGGTGACTTGAGAGGGAACTCGAGCGGTGACTTGAGAGGGAACTCGATAGGGGACTCGAGAGAGGGCTTGAGAGGAGACCTCGAGAGAGGGCTTGAGAGAGAACTTGAGAGGTAACTCGAGAGAGGGGACTTGAGAGGTAACTCGAGAGGGGACTTGAGAGGGGACTCGAGAGGGGACCTGAGAGGAGACTTGAGAGGGGACTTGAGAGGAGACTCGAGAGGAGACTTGAGAGGGGACTCGAGATGAGACTCGAGAGGGGACCTGAAAGGGGACTTGAGAGTGGACTTGTGTCGGTCGGTACGCCGACAGGACACGGGAAGCTGGCGTCGGCTGGAGAGCCAACAGGATATGAGGTGCTGGAGTTCGCCGGTACGCCGACAGGCCTCGGGGAGCTGGCGTTGGCCGGTACGCCGACAGGACTCGGGGAGCTGGCGTCGGCTGGGGAGCTGGCGTCGGCTGGAGAGCCAACAGGAGACGAGGTGTTGGAGTCGGCCGGTACACCGACAGGCCTCGGGGAGCTGGCGTTGGCCGGTACGCCGACAGGACTCGGGGAGCTGGCGTCAGTTGGAGAGCCAACAGGAGACGAGGTGCTGGAGTCGGCCGGTACACCGACAGGACTCGGGGAGCTGGCGTCGGCTGGTAAGCCAGTCCTGGAGCCGAAACTGGAGTAGGGACCATGGCTACTGGGGCCGGTACTGAAGCCGGAACCATGGCTGCTGGGGCCGGAACCATGGCTGCTGGGGCCAGAACCATGGCTGTATGGGCCGGTTCTGGAGCAGGGACCACTGGAGCACATGCTGGAGTCTTGGTCTTGCGTCTCCTAGAGATTCTTTGGAGGATCCATGGGCCTCCCAAGGCCTGGTCATACCCCAGGAAAGGGTTAGAGGCTTGGGACAAGTCCTCAGGACATCTTGTGAAAGGTTGTAGCCACTCAGGCAACATGCTCCTGAGCCAGGGCTTGTGAGCAACCTCCTGACGTGCCTCCTTCAACGCAGCCTCTCTCCCCCGTCTAGATGAGGCGCCATTCCAAGTATAAAAAATGTACTCCAGAGAGTATCCAAGACATTCCGCCTGTAGAGCAAAATAATCTGAGTCTGCTGAGTCCACAGTTGGTTGGTTCATTCTGTCAGGGTGCGTGGAAAAGGTAGGACCCAAATGCAGAATATAACAAAAAGCGAGCTTTAATTTACAAAAAAAAGCCAATGACAAAAGAAAACGAGACAAAGTTAGCATTACCAAAAAAACAGGGGAGCACGAGTAAATAATCCAGGACCAAACTTCAAGGACAAACATGGAGCGTGACATGAAGGGAAAGACAAACAACGAACCAACACTGAACACAGGAAGAGACAAGACTAAATACAGGGAGGGGTAATCACAAGATGAGAAACAGCCGGGCAGGGGAGGAGAAACACAAGGGCCACAGGTGAACACAATCAGACAATTAGACACACCAGGGAAACTAGCGACAGGAGGAAAAACACAGGGAAAAGGACCAGACAATAAACCAGGAGGAAAACATGACAGGGAGAACAGCAAAACACCCAAACCTAGACATAAAAACGTGACATAACATGAATATCGTGACAGGTTCAACACTGGCTGAACAACATTTGCTTACAGTTAAATGCAAAAAAAACAGTATGCATGATGTTCAGTAAACGACCAGTCAAAATCGAAGGATCCAATGTGTTTTTAAACAGAGCAGAAATATAACTAGTCCCCCACTCCAAGTATCTTGGAGTCATACTGGACTCGAACTTGACTTTTAAGAAACATATTAAGAAAGTATCCAATACCGTTAAATTGAACTTGCAAAAATGTTAAACAAATTAGACCTTTCTTAACTGTCGATGCTGCAAAGTCATACCTCCACTGTATGATCCTATCCCATATTGAATACTGTTTTACAAACTGGTCGTTTGCTTGTGCCACACACCTGAAACCAATAGAACAGCTGTACGAGAGAGCTATCCAAGTGTTTGACAGAAAGCCAAATTCATACCACCACTGTACCATCCTTGAAAAACACAATTTCTTGAGTTTTGACAATTTTAAGTCTTTTAAAAGTATGTGTTTTTGTTATAAATGTTTACATGGACTAACCCCCCCTCCCTTGGGGGAATTCCTCCACAGAAAACACACTGGACGCTGCACTAGGTCAGAAACCAGAGGAGACTGTGAAATCCACCGCAGACGGACCACTTTTGGACAGAATGTCCTCTCCGTTAAAGGCAGCTCTTTGTGGAATAGCCTCCCAACTGAGATACGGGATTTTCCCACTCTCAATAGCTTTAAAGGACAACTCAAAGAATGGTTGAGAAACAAACATCCGTACAATCACCGCTAAATGCACTTTAACACAGGGGTATCTCTTCTTGCACTTTATGTAGCTCTTTTATCTTTTCTTGCACTTTATATGTTGTTGCTATTGTATTACCATGTCATAAATACTTGTGTATGCTGCTCTTGCTCTTTTGCGCTTTTTGCATATCATGTATTTTGTTTTTGCTATGTTTGTAAAATGTCCATCCATCCATCCATCTTCTCCCGCTTATCCGTGGTCGGGTCGCGGGGGTAGCAGTTCCAGCAGAGAGCCCCAAACTTTATTTTCCCTGGCGACATCAACCAGCTCTGACTGGGGGATCCCAAGGCGCTCCCAGGCCAGCGAAGAGATATAATCCCTCCACCTGGTCCTAGGTCTACCCCTTGGTCTCTTCCCAGCTGGACGTGCCTGGAACACCTCCCTAGGGAGGCGCCCAGGTGGCATCCTAACTAGGTGCCCGAACCACCTCAACTGGCTCCTTTCGACGCAAAGGAGGAGCGGCTCAACTCCGAGTCCCTCCCTGATGACCGAACTTCTCACCTTATCCCTAAGGGAGACACCAGCCACCCTGCGGAGAAAACCCATCTCGGCCGCTTGTATCCGCGATCTCGTTCTTTCGGTCATGACCCATCCTTCATAACCATAGGTGAGGGTAGGAACGAAAATGGCCCGGTAGACAGAGAGCTTTGCCTTCTGGCTCAGCTCCCTTTTCGTCACAACGGTGCGGTAAAGCGACTGCAGTACCGCTCCCGCTGCTCCGATTCTCCGGCCCATCTCACGCTCCATTGTTCCCTCACTCGAGAACAAGACCCCGAGATACTTGAACTCTTTCACTTGGGGTAAGGACTCATTCCCTACTTGAAGTGGACAGTCCATCGGTTTCCTGCTGAGAACCATGGCCTCAGATTTGGAGGTGCTGATCCTCATCCCAGCCGCTTCACACTCGGTTGCGAACCGATCCAGTGAGTGCTGAAGGTCGCAGACCGATGAAGCCATTAGAACCACATCATCTGCAAAAAGCAGTGGTGCAATTCTTAGTCCACCAAACTGCAGACCCCCTCCCCCATGACTACGCCTCGAAATCCGATCCATGTATATTACAAACAGGATTGGTGACAAAGCGCAGCCCTGGCGGAGGCCAACCCTCACCGGAAATGGGTCCGACTTACTGCAGAGGACCCGGACACAGCTCTCGCTTTGGGAGTACAGAGATTGGATGGCCCTGAGTAGAGACCCCCTCACCCCATACTCCCGCAGCACCTCCCACAGTAACTCCCTGGGAACTCGGTCATACGCCTTCTCCAAGTCTACAAAACACATGTAGACCGGATAAGCGTACTCCCAGGCCCCCTCCAGGATCCTTGCGAGAGTAAAAAGCTGATCCGTCGTTCCACGACCAGGACGGAATCCGCATTGTTCCTCCTCAATCTGAGGTTCGACAATCGGCCTGACCCTCCTTTCGAGACCTTAGAGTAAACTTTTTTTGTAAAATGTAATTTTCTTAAATGTTTTATGTGAGGGACTGCGAATGGAAACTAGCTCAAAACTAAATCTGGCACTGTTACGCTTCATACATTTGAATGTTTTAAGTGTTCATTACTGTGCATTGTCCCTACCAAATAAACGATTAAATAATAAATAAATGCTAATTGGTATTTCTACTAACTACAATTACACAACATTAATCTGGCAGATATTGTGATTCTTAGTTTTTTTTAAATAAAGATTTGTTATTTCTAACTTTTCTTTATTTAAAACAAAAATATCTCAAATATATATAAGAACTAATATAATATTTTTGAATGTTTAATAATAAAAAGTAAGATTGGAATGCATTACCTCTCTTTGACCTAAGGGGGACGTGAGGTGTGTGTGAAAACAACCTGCAGATATGCCTTGGTGCTTTGAGTTGAGATTGCAGCAGATTACAGTGATTGATAAACGAGAACAGATGTAAGCATTCATTTAAGGAATAAAAAGTATCTTATTATAATGGGTTACATGGTTAACCCTTGGTTGTGGAGCCTGATGGCTACAAGCACAGAAGATTGTGTAAGCCCCCCACTGCATTTCACCTTAACACCCCTGATGTAAATAGAGACTGCTGTACCATGACCATCTGTTTTCATTTCATCACTTGTTTCTATTTGTTCCTGTGAATGATATTGATGTGTGTACCTTGGCAGACCACAGCCAGGGTCAGGACCCCGCAGTTCTCCATGCACTGACTGTGGGCGCTCTCGAAGGAGATGCGGCTGCAGATCCCCACATTGTCTTCTTCCTCTGGCGCCTCCTCGTCGGTGACCGCTGTGCGGCGAGCGTTGTCGGCTGCGTGCCTCTTCAGGACGTTCCCCGCTCCGATCATCATACGAGTCGCCTGGAGAGAGGAGAGACGTCAGGAGAAACATAACTCATTCCTTCAACTTTGCTTCCCTTTTGCAAAGTGTTCACAACAAGTAAAAGACAGGGCGGGGATTTTCTAAATGTCATTTTTCACCACTAACAAAGGAAGGACTTATTGAGAAAATACTATCAATAGCAAATGTGGAGATCATTTTGAAGTATTAACGATGATTTTTATTGATTTATATGCTGTTTTCTTTTTTTATTTAACGATGGATTGATTGTTTGGTTTTTAAAATCAGTGCAATTACTTAAAATGCTGTGACACCCCCACCGTGTTTGTCTAGTTCATCCAACCACCTCAACATTATTAAAAAAATTACAATTTATTAAAAACAACATTTTCACAGGAAAAGCTGAATTGTTTGTACAATGAGTGAAACGTACGTTATTCACTTGTACTTGTGATATTCAGACTTTTAATGTATATCAGAAAATAGTATGCATGTTGTTAAGTTTCATTGAACTTTATAAACTTGATGTAGTTTCATCATGAGTTGAGAGGTCCTTTTGTAGGTCTGCATAACCTTGTGGGCTGGCTTCAGGAACTATTCATGTAAAATGTGTGAGAAATGGGCTAAGAACCCAGAATTGGAATTTGTAAATTGATATTGGAACCTGTGTGTGTGTGTGTGTCACCTGTATGCGGTAGAAGGCTCTGCTCTTCTGCTGGTGCAGCAGGGCGTAGTAGTTGGCCAGCTCCACCAGCTGGTCCAGCTCTTTGTCCGGATACTTCTGCTTCAGCTCCTTTATGATACGAATCACCTGGAGAGCAGAGCAGATTGAAATATCTAAACCACGCACTCACGCACGCACTTGCGCACGCACACACACACACACACACACACACACACACACACACACACACACACACACACACACACACACACACACAACACACACACACACACACACACACACACACACACACACACACACACACACACACACACACACACACACACCACACACACACACACACACACACACACACACACACACACACACACACACACACACACACACACACACCACACACACACACACACACACACACACACACACACACACACACTGCTAACTCTGCAGCTGGGATTGGAGGATAACACACAGTTTTCTGCCAGAACTTTAAAAAGCAATCTCTTTCTGATGATCTCTAATCTTTCATGTTTTAACTTCTGTTGAACGATGCGTAGGCTTCAGGCGTGGGTTCAAAAATACTTCTGCAATCTCATTGGAAACATTTTCAAATTATTAAGATGCAGAGTGCTAACTAGATAAAAAAGATTGTATTGCCAAACATTTAAAAAATAAAATGACTAAATGAGTCTTTCTCACATGGCATAAGATGTAGGCGAAGCAATAATAAGGCTTAAATATCAAGGACTTGCAGGTGGTCAATTGAATATATACAAACATTTTGGAACTCCAGAATGGGAAATATTTCTGCTATATACATTAGGGGCTTTCACATCAGAGTACTTTTCCCAGTATAGTTCCGATAGTTCTTGAAATGTTGCGTTCACACCAAAAATAAACGTTAGTTCATGAGAACCTTTTCACACCTTTTGTAGTACTTTCATGGGAGAAAAAGGTTCCCATTCCTGATTGGCTGGGCGAATTGCAAACCACGCCCCGTAAAACTCTGAAAAGTTTTGTGAAGCCGCCATAATATTTGCTGGCATTAGCATTATTAGCATTAGCCCAGCGCACCAACGGAGAGAGACTAACTTATGGCAACATAAAATAAAACATGGGAGTGGTGGAGATGAGGAGGTGTCTGCGTTCTGGCGATTTACTCGGAAGGCTTCAGTAGAAGCTGCTGGTCCTAACTCCGGGGACTTCCGGCCGGGGACTTCGGGTGGCAGTATACCAGCGACGTGCAGTCAGGGGAGGCAGAGCCTCACCTGTCATACTCCAATGTAACGGAAAAACAACTAAAGAAAAACTAAATAGTAATAATAATAAAATGTCTCCACTGATCTGTGTTGTAAATGTGATTTCTGTTTGATTCCAATCGCTTTTTATAGTCAAAATCAGCAAATTGGCCGAGCTCCGCTACAACTATGGGTAGCGATGAGAAGTGAGGCAGGGACGAGCTCTGCCTCACGTAAACCCACAGTAACTGGCTGGAGCGCGGGCACTAATTTAACGCGGGCACTTATTTTGTGAGCGCGCTCAAGCCAGTTACTGTGGGGTAAGGTGAGGCACAGATGAGCTCTGCCTCACCTCAGAATGCGTCACCCCACAGAAACTGGCTGGAAAGCGGGCACTAAGCGCATGCCTGCACCATCTCACTGTATGTCACCAATGTAATGTTTGTAGATCCCTTTATTACATTTATCCTCGCCATCCATAGTCTCTAAATAACTTATTTCACGTATATATGATATTTAGGCCCGCTGGTCTCATCATACAACGGCAATGAAAAAAGCACCAGGGGAGGCAGCCATAACCTCTGCCGCACTGAAGGGGGCGAACGTGAGCCCACAGGTTCTTGTTGCTACTGTTATTCTACGCAGAGACGGTAGACGCAAACAACAAACTAGACTTTTGAAACTACAGGAAGATAAGGAGGACTTTTACAAAAAAGTAATAGAGATTGTTGTCCAGAAGGACAGCATGGACTTCATCTTCAAGTCAAGGTAAGACCACCATTTGAATGAACATGGGATCTTACTAAGAAAGAACAATCCAATATTTAGATTTTGGGTATCCTTTTGTTGAAAAGTCTGTTTAAAATGAATCGAAACATCAGACTAAAAAAGCTTTTGAAAATAACCGAACATTTTGATTAAGGTCAAAATATAATATTTCTAAATCTGACTCTGAAAGAGTCAGTGCCTCACCAGCCATGAACCTCACCGCACGTCACATACGCCATGAAGTTGTTTGCGGCCTGCCAGTAAACCCAAAGCAGAAGAAGAAGAAGTGACGTTAGCGGCTTCATTTGCCTAATCCTCCCTCAGGGACTTATTCCGGTGTGAACGCGATCTGTACTTAGTTCATGAGAACTAAAGAGTTCTGATAAATAGCTATCAGTATTCTCTTTGTGTGTGGGATTTGAAGCAGTTCCTGATAAACGTACTTGTTTATTAATGGACATGCAGAACACACTGACTGAGTGTGTTAGGCGGTACCTTACTATCCAATTCGGAACACAGCCTATTTGAACTGGCAAGATCAGAAGCTGTGTCTACACTAACAAAAGTCGGGGTTTGTTTTGCATTTATCTTTTTAATGAAATCAAAGTCCTCCTGACTTTACCTGGCAAAACTAGACTAAACATTTTGAGCCAATAACCAATAATAGTATTATCTTTCGAAAATGCAAAAAAATGAGCAGCAGTTTTGGTGTGGATGGTCCTCCCTGTGTCACTTTACTGGACTCATTATCGTATTATCGTCTGTCATTGTAAACATGTACCCTCTCCTCTCCCTCTATCTAACATTTCAGCATGCTGCTAACAGATTTAAATGTGGATAATGTAATCTTCAATCCCTCTGCCTCAACTTGAGTTAAGTGTCTATACTCTAACAAGTAAAACGGGACATAGTTTGCATGAGTTGGTAACAGCTCCAACATTTTATCAGACAATTTTGCCGTCTCCCGCAAGGAAATAATCAACTCTTTGCACATTAGTGTCCTCATCATAACAGCAGAAATTGTGTTTCCTATGTTCACTGCATTTTTCACAGACACAAAACCTGGGAAACGAGATTAGAGACGTATTACAGAGCACATTCTGCAGTGAGAACGTGTGAATTAAAAACTTTCTTTGCTCTCCACTCTCTTTTTCCAGTCTCCGCAAACATCGTAATGTTGAATAAATGACAGTACAGTCTTTTTTATGAGGTAAGAAATGACCAGACACAGCATGAGGGAATGGAGTGCAATAAACAAAAGGTGCAAAATGTTTCTGTTTTCATTCTTAACGGCATTCCTGCGGATGGGACTGTTGGCTCAGTGAAGGTGTCGCAGTTCTAATTCTACACCATCCAGGTAGGTGCACTGGCCATTCAAATATATGCAATCCCACATTTATGGTAAACCTTGACTTTAGTTAAATGTATAATGCCAACAGATTTGATATAACTGTATTATGTTAGTTGAAAGCAAGAATATTAAGTTGAACCTATTTAAACTTAATATTATTGCTTTCAACTAACCTAATACAGTTATTACATTACATTACATTGCATTTAGCTGACGCTTTTATCCAAAGCGACTTACATTAAGTGCATTCGACCAAGAAGATACAAACTAGAAGAAAACAGAATCATATAAGTACACTAAGTGCTATTCTCCAAGTCCACAAAACACATGTAGACCGGATAAGCGTACTCCCAGGCCCCCTCCAGGATCCTTGCGAGAGTAAAAAGCTGATCCGTCGTTCCACGACCAGGATGGAATCCGCATTGTTCCTCCTCAATCTGAGGTTCGACAATCGGCCTGACCCTCCTTTCGAGTACCTTAGAGTAAACTTTCCCGGGGAGGCTGAGTAGTGTGATGCCTCTGTAATTGGCACACACCCTCTGATCCCCCTTTTTAAAAAGGAGAACCACCACCCCGGTCTGCCACCCCTTCGGTACTGTTTCCGACTTCCACGCAATGTTGATGAGACGTGTCAACCATGACAGTCCCTCAACACCCAGAGCCTTCAGCATTTCCGGGCGGATCTCATCCACCCCCGGGGCTTTGCCACTGTGGAGTTGTTTAACAACCTCAGTGACCTCCCCCCGGGAGATTGGTGTTGATCCCCCGTCATACTCCAGCTCTGCCTCTAACATAGAGGGCGGAGTTGTCGGGTTCAGGAGTTCCTCAAAGTGTTCCTTCCAACGCCCTAACACTCCATCAGTTGAGGTCAACAACGTCCCATCCTTACTGTACACAGCTTGGATGGTTCCCTGCTTCCCCCCTCCTGAGGTGTCGGACATTTAATAAAAGTACATTTTTAAATTGGTCTAATTAAGAATCATGGTTTCTGTTTTTGACATGATTTTTTCCGTTTGCCCAGAAGCAAGACACACCCCCCCCTGAAATAACTTAAAAACAATATTTAACCTAAATCGTTATTTTCACTTCAAAGCATTTCACATGACCACGTGACGTACAAAGCAAGGTGACTTCAAGATTTGCTGCAGCCGCCATTACACCGCTACCCACTGTCTGTGAGAGTGTATGACCCAAAAACACTTTTAAATAAGGTATGGATTTGAAATGTTTTTTTTTTTTTTTTTTTAAACTATGTTTAAATGTTTATCCATTTAGTGTCGTGCCAAGATAAACAACTAATTTACCATCTGTCTTTGTATTTAGCTATGTGTTAGCAAAGTTTAACGTGTCACAATTTATTTTAAGGATGGCTTAACTATGGAGCTATTTCAGGGTCATAAGTTTTGATCATTCAAAAAAATACTATTTATTTGAAAGTTCAAGTTTTTATCCTGAACTTTGAAAAATACAATGATGTATTCAAAATAAAAATAAGAATTTGAAATAATTTTTCAGGTTGAATATTATTTTGATTCAGTTCAGCAGTTTTTTGGAATAAAATATTTATTTTCAGATTTCACTTTTATACATATTTTGATATTTGAATCCTTATTGTTTTCAGTTGCAGATTTTTCGTTTTCAGATTCAAAACTTGTTTTTTCAGGTTTCACATTGCTTTTCACCTTCAGATCGTTTTTCACTTTCAGATCGTTTTTTTTCGCTTTCAGACTTTTGGCCCTGGTGTTGCTTGGGGGGGGGGGGGGCTTACCAAAGAGTAGTTTGGCTTCCTGAGTGACAGGCCTCCCTCTGTCATGAGAAATATAACTCAACACTTTCTATACACAATACTCCCGTGATTGGTGGGAAACCAAACTGATACCAGCGTTCCGTTAAGCTAGCTGTTGAGCATCGTAGTTGGCAAATATCAAGGTATATAAGAGCAATACACTGTGCTAGAATGTGAAATTACGTATCCGCAACGAGCCAGCAGGTTGTTCTGGTGGACCTGACGCCATCCCCTGCTGTCTCACGGAGAGATAGGTCCTTCCTTCCTGCAGCGGTCAGACTATAGAACCAGCACAGCCCCTAGACGTCCCACAGGGGATACATTTACATTGTTACAGCAGAGAAGAGCCAAAGACAGCGTAATGTTACCTAAAGCATGCATAAAAAAAGTATTAAAGATTAAAAAAAGAAATTATATATTTTTTAAAGTTACACAATACACACCCTGTAACAGTTCTGCGGATTTAGCAGCCAGGTATATATTGCACAGTTTTTAACGGCATATATATTGCACATATTGCAAATATTGCACATAGATGTTATTTGTCAACAAGAGGTGTTATAGTCTATATATGTTGTTTTGTGCGGGGTCTAAAGGTATTCTGATTCTGATGCAAAAACCAAGCCAAACCAAACAAAACTGCGTTCATGGAGCTACGTGGAAATGGGGAAGGACCATGCCCGGCGCCGTGGGAGGGCCAGGCCCTCCCATTTGACATTCTTGCCCTCCCCCAATAAACACGATTTTTATTATTTATAAAAAAAAAAAATTTCAATTTTTTTTATTATAAATAAACTGTGAACTTTTATGCACGATGTATGTGATGTCAGATAGTAACTAAAAAAAAAAAATCGCAGGCTACGTCAAATAAATTCATGTGTCTGTTGTGATTTGTGATTCGTCCACATTTAGACCAATCACAGCATCACACTCTATTATATTCTGGATTTGTTTATTGTGCATTCTGTAAACTCCCATTTATGTTTGAATTACACAATGGACATCAGAAATTGGCTCAAAAGGTCAAAGGATTTATTAAAACGAAGAACTGCAGCCGATGCAGCAGCTGGCGACCCTGCACCTGCCGTTGCAGCAGCACGCCTTAATGTCACAAACTTGACCTCGGCAAACCCCGGGGCTGAGTTAGCGAGCCCAATCCATGACTCATCAAGGCGGCCGCCACCAACGCTGTCCTCCAAGGCACAGCTCCTTGTGCCCCTACCATCACCACCTGCGGTGCCACACCCTGCACCACACCCGCCAGCATCCTCCTCCTGCTCCGTGCCGGTGCCTCCACTACAGATGCTACCTTGCAGCACACCGCTCAAAGACCAACAGCCCCAGATGATCTTGGGGTTAATAAACCCAACCAGGTGAAACTGGATCGTTATCCAGGGAGATTGTTTTCAGGAAAGAAGCGCACTTTTGCCGCTGCATGGTACACAACAGACCATGGCTTGAATATTCGTTAAAAGCAGACGCAGCCTTTTGTTTCCCCTGTAGACAGTTTAAAGTAAATACGTCTTCATCTGATGCGGCTTTTACTGTCAAAGGTTTTTGCGACTGGAAACACGCATTACAGACTGATAAAGGACTGCTAAGGCATGCCGCATCAAAAGAACACATTTCATGTGAGAGTTTGTGGAGAGAGAGACAGATACGCGAGGAAACAAATAAGGAAATGAGTACTTTGGTGCAGATCAGCTGGCACGGAGCCGTTATTACGTGTCAGCTGTCGTTGATATTATAGCTTTTTTAGCTGTCAACCAACTCCCTCTCAGAGGTGACCACGATTCACTCCACAGCATGTCCGAGTCAGGCAGTGGGCTCTTCCTATCACTGTTTGAGTATACACTGCACAAAGATGCAGAGTTGGCCAAAATAATGGACAGCATTCCCCACACAGCAACATACACCTCTCACGACATGCACAATGCCATAATAGAGCTAACAGCAGCTCATCGTCTCCGTCTCTACTATTTCTCTCCGAGTGCAGCGATGAGGAAGCTGCCATCCTTAACCAGTGTGCCTTGCTCATGATTTACCAGTCTGTGCTGCCACGCACACAATGTTTCAAAAGTGGTTTCTATGTTGCCCTTTATTTGTGTATGTATTTGCGATAAGTGTGCGTCTTTGCGCAATGCTGTTGGCCTTGCTGTTTGATATATTGTGCCGCAGGCCCGCAGCACGTGACGGTGTTGTGTGCCCTCCCATGAAAATCATATGCCCTCCCTTTAGATTTGTTCTGGCGCCGGGTCTGGGAAGGACAATGCTTGATTGCCGATACGTAATTTGACATTCTAGCACAGTGTACTGCTCTTATACCTTGATTGTTGCCAACTACGATGCTCAACAGCTCGCTTAACGGATATTTGACGCTGGTATCAGTTTACCACCAATCACGGGAGTATTGTGTAAAGAAAGTATTAAGTTATATTTCTCGCGCTACCTAACATCCATGAAGGCAACATGACAGAGGGAGGCCTGCCACCAACCTGCCACTCTGGAAGCCAAACTACTCTTTGCTAAGCCCCGCCCCCCCAAGCAACATCAGGGCCAAAAGTCTGAAAGCGAAAAAAAAAGATCTGAATGTGAAAAACGATCTGAAGGTGAAAAGCAATGTGAAACCTGAAAAAACAAGATTTTAAACTGAAACAATAATTGTTTTGAATCTGAAAACGAAAAATCTGCAACTGAAAAAAATAAGGATTCAAATATCAAAATATGTATAAAAGTGAAATCTGAAAATAAATATTTTATTCAAAAAATTGCTGAACTGAATCAAAATAATATTCAACTTGAAAAATTATTTCAAATACTTATTTTTATTTTGAATACATCATTGTATTTTTCAAAGTTCAGGATAAAAACTTGAACTTTCAAATACATTTTATTTTTTTGAATGATCAAAAATAGCTCCATACTTGACCAGATAATTTTCATGCATTTATCATGCAAGTGGCGATTTTTTTGTTGTGCCGGTTTGACTAGTGAAAAGTTTAAATAGTTGCAAATGTTATATTGGTTTCACATGTATTTTATATGGGGCTATGGTTTAGCAAGTTTAGCTACGTGTTAGCTTGTTTTTAAGCTAACCAGGTCATTTTCATAAATGTATCATGCATGGGGTGAACTTCTGTTGTGTTAGTGTGACTAGTGAAAAGGTTGAATTGTTGCGAACGTTATTTATTTTTAATATATACGTTATATATATACCCGTAGACGAGAAAACCGCGCCAGTCTGCTCTGTGTGTGGTCTGATGAAGGCCCGGGCGTGCTGGTGTGCTCCGACACACACACGCAGAGCTGGCAGGTGAGGCAAAGTGGGGAGAAGAAAGTAAAGGTCCCTGAAAATGTTTTATGAATTTGGTGACTGAAATGCATATAACTGTGAGTGGCATGGGCCTTTGGAGTAAAAAACGAGAGTGTTTAATTCAAGCTTGTTTATGAACAGGGGCTGGGGCTGTCGGGGGCTAAACAGAGCACATAGTACAACGCTATAACTTAATCAGCATCGCATGTTTTCATTAAAAAAATGCATTTAAAATGCGTGCTCTGCTCATAAAAAACACTGCAGCATATAATTAAATACACTAACAGCCAGACCCCAGCCAGCGTTAGAGATGTTTATACTTTTGGCGAGCCGTTATTAAAGCTCCGGGACCACTATAGTTATGTGGCTGAAGGTGTATCTCTGCTCTGCAGGCTGCAGCAACCCGCACTCGGACCATGCCGCTCCGGAGGGGACTGTAAACAGTGGGGAGGGGGAAACAACCCGAATCTCCTTGTAACACGCTGCCCGTCTTGTTGACCATGCTTTGAGGGTGTGTGATTTATGCTGGGTTAAGATTGTTTAAATACACCTTGTTTATTTATTTATTTCCTCTATGTTTACAGGTTTGCTGTTTCCACTGAAGGTCACAATGTATGCTGATTTGGTAAGTTCCAAAATGAACTGCAAGTAGTTTTCATGTACGTTTAAAAAGGATTGAAAAACCCAAAATGGAGACTTACGGCCCGTCCACACGGCAACGTGCGTTGAAGCCAGGGGTCTGAGCTCCCACGGACGCAGTGAAATCATCTGTGTGGGTCGCTAATACATTACCAACAACCATTATTTTAATCAAAAATAATGCATGTGTCAATGTAATGAGTATTATTTATGCTAACGAGGTGAATAGGCTAAACTCAAAACATGTTTTCCAAAAGAACTACGTATCTCTTGATGACAATATGCCTGCACTTCCAAGGTTGCGCAATCTATGCCTGTGAGCGTACTGCGCGAGCCGAGATGATGTGTGTGCGTCGTTGAACCTTTTCATATTTAAGTTTGTAGCAAGTAGAGGGCTGCTGCTGCTGGTGTGTGTGTGTGTGTGTGTGTGTGTGTGTGTGTGTGTGTGTGTGTGTGTGTGTGTGTGTGTGTGTGTGTGTGTGTGTGTGTGGAGCTCAGTTTATAACTCGAACCCTGCTTGAAGCTTCAACGCAGCTTCCCACTCACTTTGAATGGGGTGACGTCACGCTTTGCCGAACTGCATTGTGCTTCCGTCGCTTCACTTTGCCTCTGTTGCTCGCTTGAAAAGTTGAGAAAAGTTCAACTTTTCAAGCTTCGACGGAAGCGTGCTTGTGTGTCTGGGGCGGGAGATTGATGTGATTGAATTTTGGTCGAGCTTCAGACACGCCCGCCGGCAAGCTTCAACGTACGCTGCCGTGTGGAGGCTGCGTTACTCTACTCTAATCTCAAGTGATAATATATCTAGCTAGGTACCCAAATGTTAAGGTAATTTAAAATATTAAAGTTAAATGAGAACAAGTATGTATTGTACAAGTAAATGAAAAATACAAGACTGCACTTCATTAATATTGTTGCATGTAAAGTCAATCCTCACATCTGTATGTTTATTGAACAAAAGCTCCTGGTGGCAATCATTTGCTCTGTCATTCCAGGCATGTCACTATTGTGAGACATACACTGACATTCAGTCGTCAGTGTATCATTGCACTATTACTAATATCATTGTTTATGTTCTTGTTTTTTCCAGTTCCTTTTGGGTTGCTTGACATGACCGTGAAAACGCCAGCCAAGTTACAAATTCTTCTGAATCCCGATGACACCAGGAAGCTAGTTCTGCCTAATGGAGACAATGGCGCAGCTTACTAATGAAGTCAGGAAAGTGTGTGAAATAGAGAGCCACAGTGACGCATCCTAAAACCCGGAAGTAAACTCCTACCGGTTCCCTCGACAAAAAAGCAATGCAATTTCAATATGCAATAGCTGGAAATAAGGTCTGTGGTTGACACACATTTAAGAGACGGATCACGTTTTGTTCAGCCGGATCATAAATCTAATTGATGGATTTATGATCAATAGATTTATTATTCGAAAATTATAAAAGTAGGGTAGACATGTGGATATTATCCGGCTGAACAAAACGTGATCCGTCTCTTAAATGTGTGTCAACCACAGACCTTATTTCCAGCTATTTTCTAAAATCCTATGGAGAAATTGCATTGCTTTTTTGTCGAAGGAACCGGAAGTGGTAAAATGCTGACTTACTTCCGGGTTTTAGGATACGTCACTGTGGCACTCTATAGGTGGAGACATTGACCTGACATCCACGGCTGACCTTGAAGATTTGACAACTATCAAGGTCATCCCAATACCTGATGATGGTGTCCAAGAATACATCTTTACCGTCTGTGAAGAAGCAGTGTCTGCTCAATCAGACGATACTGACATCTTGTCCACACCCTCCAGCTCAGTCTCTACAAGAACTTGTTGAAATGATTGAACTGACACAAAAGGCCAACCTTGTTCAAAGATTGCAATGCTAGGGATTGAACTGCATTTTTCGTTGCTTAATTGCTTTGGCCTCTGTATGTTTCATTTGAAGTTAAAAAAGAATGTGACTTCACAGATTCTGGTAATGCTACTTAAACCCTTCTTAATGGCTAATACATGTTTATCTGAAGTTGTAATTAAGAGCTGCAGAAAATATTGTTGAAGTGTTTAAAAATGTAAAAAAAAAACAAGATGTCATGCATACGTTCTAGTGTTTTATTAAAAGGCAGCCAGGTTTAAACGCATTACATATTTACATTTTAAAGGAGGGATATGCAAGCTAGTTTAACATGTTCATATGCATATTTGTGATGTATATAGTTAAGGCTACAGGAGAGTTTTGTAAAAAAAAAAAAAAGCCAAAGTGATCTTGATTTGCTTTTATTTATTTTTTACATAAGTGCAAATTGGTTACATCATTTACTCAATTAATTGTATTAAATTATTGATGTATTTATTTTTAATTAAAAACATATTGTATTTTATAAAACAGAATAGGTGATGCATATTTTAAAGACATCCCAATAAATGTTAAGGTCTTTTGAAGAGAATATTCCTGTCTTTATGTGAACTGAGCTAAACAAAGTGTTATAAGTTTAAGTCAAAATGTAATTTGTTTACAGTAAACAAAACACAGTATTGTATTGAAGTACATTCCAGTTTTTGCTTTGTAATAAAAGAAAATATTTTAAAGCTATAATAAAAAATATTGCCTGCAACAAAATGAAGTATTTTTTTTAAATATTTGTTCACAAACATAAAATATGAGGTTAGTCCAAAAGGAAAAATTAAGTTATAACAAAGTAATACATGTTCTGCGGTCTTTAGAATGAATCATCTTATTACTTTGTGTGAATGTAAATATATATCTTAGACGGAAGCAATATTTTTAACTTGATTCAAATTAATTTTTTTAGGTAAAAAAATGAAGTTGGAATAAACTAAAAAAATTAGCTGTAACAAATTAGCGATTTTTTTTTAAGTTAGTCCAAAGTATTCATTTTTTCAGTGTAGCTTTAGATAAGCCAGTCTTTTGTTAGTATATAAGTGCTTTGTTAATAGTTCTATTGCTCGAAGTGGAGTCGAAAGAGATAAGTTTTCAGTCTGCGCCGGAAGGTGTGCAAGCTATCTGCTGTCCTGATGTCAATGGGGAGCTCATTCCACCATTTTGGAGCCAGGATAGCAAACCCACGTGTTTTTGCTGATGGGAACTTGGGTCCCCCTCGCAGTGACGGTGCAGCGAGCCGTTTGGTTGATGCAGAGCGGAGTGCACGTGCTGGGGTGTACGGTTTAACCATGTCCTGGATGTAGGAAGGGCCAGATCCATTCGCAGCATGGTGCGCAAGTACCAGTGTCTTGAAGTGGATTCTAGCAGTTACCGGAAGCCAGTGAAGGGAGCGGAGGAGCGGCGTGGTGTGGGAACATTTAGGAAGGTTGAAGACCAGACGAGCCGTTGCATTCTGGATGAGCTGCAGAGGTCGGATGGCACATGCAGGTAGACCAGCCAGGAGGGAGTTGCAGTAGTCTAGGCGTGAGATGACGAGAGCCTGGACCAGAACCTGCGTGGCTTTCTGTGTCAGCTGGGGACGTATCCTCCTGATGTTGTAAAGCGTGTATCTGCAGCAGCGGGTTGTAGCAGTGATGTTTGCAGTGAAGGACAGGTTGTTATCTAGGGTCACACCCAGATTCATTGCAGTCTGAGTCAGGGGAACAACAGAGGTGCCGATGTTGATTGTCAGGTCAAGAGTGGGACAATCTTTTCCCGGAAGAAAAAGCAGCTTAGTCTTGTCAAGGTTGAGCTTGAGGTGGTGAGAAGACCTCCACTGAGAGATGTCTGCTAGACAAGCAGAGATGCGTGCCACGACCTGGGTCTCTGAGCGGGGAAAGGACAGAATGAATTGGGTGTCATCAGCGTAGCAGTGGTATGAAAAACCATGCGGGCTAATGACTGATCCGAGCGAGTTTGTGTACAGAGAGAAGAGGAGGGGACCAAGGACAGAGCCCTGAGGGACCCCTGTAGTTAATTGACAATGGTCGGACTCGGACCCTCTCCAAGTGACCCTGTAGGTGCGGTCTTCGAGGTATGAGGTGAGGAGGGAAAGTGCAGAGCCTGAAACTCCAAGTTCTTGGAGAGTGCGAAGGAGAATCTGATGATTCACCGTGTCGAATGCAGCAGACGGGTCCAAAAGGATGATGACAGAGGAGAGGGAGGCTGCTTTGGCAGTGTGCAGTTCCTCAGTGACAGCTAGGAGGGCAGTTTCTGTGGAGTGACCTGCCTTGAAACCAGACTGGTGCGGATCCAGAAGGTTGTTCTGATGGAGATAACAGACAGTTATCTTAGTTTTAGACAGGAACGGGAGGAGAGAGACAGGCCTGTAGTTTTATAACATCAGACGGGTTGAGAGTGGGTTTCTTTAGGAGAGGGTTTACTCTTGCCTCCTTGAGACTGTTTGGAAAGTGGCCAGAAGTTAGAGAAGTGTTGATGAAATGGGTGAGAAACGGTAGAATATCAGGAGCGATAGTCTGAAGGAGGTTTGAGGGGATAGGGTCCAGAGGACAGGTGGTAGTACGGGCAGAGGTAATGAGGGTAAGAACCTCACTTGGAGAGAGAGGGGAAAAGGAGGTTAGTGTGTGGGTGAAAGGTGGGTCTGGTGACCCAGCGGTGAGTAAAGGTGAGTCAGAAAAATAAGAGTGAATATCATCAACCTTTTTTTCAAAGTAGTTAACAAAGTCGCTTGGAAGAAGGGAGGAGGGGGAAGGGGCTTTGGGGGGGGGGGGGGGGTCCAGGAGGGAGGAGAAGATGGAAAATAGTCTTTTGGGATTGGAATAGGAAGATTGGATCTTATCTTGAAAGAAAGTGCTTTTTGCCTGAGAGATCGAAGCAGAGAAAGAGGATAGGAGAGCCTGATAGGTTAGGAGGTCGTCATGGTGTTTGGATTTCCACCGTTTCCGCTCTGCTGCCTGAAGGATGGTTCTATTAGCACGCAGTGCGTCATTTAGCCAGGGAGCAGGAGGGGACTGACGAGCCTGCCGAGATGTGAGAGGACAGAGAGAGTCCAGAGAGGATGAGAGAGTAGAGAGGAGAGTTTCTGCAGCAGAGTTTGGAGGCAGGAGTTGGAACGAGTCAGAGGAAGGGAGGGCTGAGAGCACCGATGAGGTAAGACTAGGGGGAGAGGGAACGAAGGTTACGGCGGACAGGTGCAGAGTTAGAAGAGATTAGTTTGTTGTGTTTGGAAAGGGATAGAGAGAATGAAATGAAGAAGTGATCGGAAGTGTGGAGCGGGTTTACAGAGAGGTTAGAAGTAGAGCAGTTCCTTGAGAATATGAGATCAAGGACATTGCCAGCTTTATGAGTTGGTGGGGACGGAGACAGTGAGAAAGCAAAGGTGGTTAAAAGAGATGTTAGTTCAGATGTCTTCAGATGACTTCAACCTCCTGTCCACTGCTCCTAGTTCTAGACTCCTGGTACTAGGATGGGTTAAAAGCAGAGAACAAATGTCACTGTGTGTGCTGTGTGCTCTGCATGTGTGACCATTAAAGAGGGGTTTCATCCCTCCCAATTCTAATTCTAAAAAAAAAAAGTTTAAGTCTCCGAGAAGTACAGCGGGAGGGCCAGTTTCAGGGATGTGTGAGAGGAGATTATCTAATTCCTCCAAAAAGTCCCCCAAGGCGCCTGGTGGACGGAAGAGAACAACAATGGTTAATTGTATAGGATGGGTTACTGTGACGGCATGGAATTCAAAGGTGGAAGGAGTGAAGTTAGGTAGCTTGAAGAGGGAAAAGCTCCATTTGGGAGAGAGCAGGAGACCAGTGCCACCTCCTCTGCCAGTGGGTCTGGGTGTATGGGAGAAGGAATATGCAGTGGAGAGAGCTGCTGGGGTGGATGTGTTGGATGGAGTAATCCAGGTCTCAGTGAGAGCAAGGAAATCCAGGGACTGCAGGGAGGCGTAGCCAGAGATGAAGTCAGCCTTAGGAACAGCTGACTGGCAGTTCCACAGGCCGCCTGAAACTAGATGTTGGATCTCAGTGGAGCATGTGGGATAGACGAGAGCAGGCCGGTTATATCGATTACGAGATACACGGGGCCAGTAATAATTGCGAGAAGACACATGAACAGGAATGGAGAATATACACATGATTTTTAGCAAGACTGGATAAAAACACCAGCGATACTTGGCTCATTTAAAGTAGGATTTACCTCCTCTTTGCATCACTCGTGACTCCAACAGGACTCTATTGTCTTTGTCAGTCTTAGAGACTCCAACAGGACTCTATTGTCTTTGTCAGTCTTTGTCTGTCTGATGCTCCAGGAAAGTGCTACCTAAAATGGACAGAGCTGTGGGGCCACGCCCCTTTAATTAGTTAACTCTCTGCAGCTGATGGGCCTCAATAGGAAATCGAAACTGGCTCACTCCTGAGTTGTTAATGAAACTTTTTAGTGGCACAATAGTTTACAATTACATTAAACCCTAAGTTATAAAGTTATGAGTTTAACCCTTAATACAGTTACACCTACTCAATAAAGCTCTTAGTATTCTACAAATGTTTAAATCAAAGTTAACCCTAGCAGCCAGTTAGTTCAGTTTCAAGGTTTCTGTCAAACTAATTGTCCCAAATTTCTGCCTGAAAAATACTGTAGCGGTTTTGAGATTAAAATCACAATTTCAGTCAGATCAACTTCAGAGCATTTATACAGAGCACACACACACTGAAACAGAACAGTCTAAACTCACACAATTATAGAAGTCACCAGTTGTTATCCTGTCCAAAATCGAGTTATGTTTCTCAAACTGGACTGCACTGTGTGTCATGCCTTAGTGCCCCCTGAAACAATGATCCCCCTGTCCACGTTGCCAGGTTGTGTAATGCAGCTTTGTTTATGGTCCCATCATATATATTAGAAATGTAAGCTAGGGTGAGCATACATTTTGTCTCTGTCTGTGCTCGTTATAAGTGAGGAACATCAATAATAAAAAATCAGTAGCATCTTTTTGAGATCTTTCAACAAATAAACGATAACGTTAGTTCTAAGTTTAATTGTGCAATTCCAATTGTGTATGGTGTTATTTAAACTTTTCCGGTGACAAGTATTTGAACTTTTGAGATAGATTTGAATAGACATCCCTAACTGTTTCAAAAGTCTGAGATTCCGGATAAATACATGACACGGGACTTCAATACAGAAAAATCTCCTTACTGATTGGCTGATACAAAGTTAAATTAGAAAGCTAGGAGAAATCCTATCTGTTCCACGTTGTTCAAGACCTCCATGCTTATCTCCACTTAAGAATCCTGAATATAACTTGAATATGATTCTTCATTCAGCACTCGTCCTGTCAGGCCTGTATCTTTGATAACAATGTACCTGCAGGCATCTTGGGATATCTGAGCCATGATAACAAAGGCTCCCACAGATTTTAAATTGTAGCCCTGAGGCATGAGGCAGTGATCGTACAGTGCTTTGTATTTCACAGTTCAAGTAGCCTTCAGTAATATTATATTTCAGTGTTTATTTTATTTCCAAACTTTTTTGTCAACGCCATACAGTCCTTTGGGGTGTGTTTCAAATTGCTTGGACAGTGTCCTTCCTAATATATGATTCCTCACTTTTGGAATCCCTGAGTTAGGAAGATTAATTATGTATTCCCCCTGTATGATTGTTATCGTGTGTCTGTCCTACTGTTTTTATTGTTTGTCTGTTTTGGACACTGTGCACTGTGACAGGGTTGCACTCCAAAAATCTCGTTGTATGTTTGGTACGGTGACAATAAAGGCTTTCTATATATACAAAAAACACATAATATCTTTAACTGAGATTAGATCTCTCACCTCTTTGCGGCTCTCGTCCAGCTCCTTGTTGCTCTCCACATTCACCATGGTGCTGTTGGAGTTGGGCAGGTTGCCCCACCCACCAACGTTATTGACGCCTGCTGCTCCGTCCTGAGCTACACCCCCACAGTTCTCGGCAGGGACCACGGCCCCACCTCGATGTGTCAGCTTGCCATCTATGATCATCTCCATGCCCACCTTGTTGGGCGTCAAGTCTCCCTCTGTTTCCACGACGATGCCGTGACGCTTGTCGGCACGGTAACGCTTGCCCATGTACTTGTAGAAGAGCAGGCGGCGGTCTGCGATCCACGCCAGGATGACACACACCGGGAAGTACAGCAGGGTCACCAGGGCCTCCCACACCTGGAACACAGGACAGATGTTGCCTCACTAGTCTGAGATAATAATAATAACTAGAAAATGCATTTCCTACTGAAAATGCTGTAAACTGTGTACATTTGTTGCTGAATTGAGCTGAAATGCAGAAAAGCTGAATATTGTATTAGCGGAATGGTAGCTGCTTTTAGCTACAAAAACCAAGTAAGTGTGTTGCTGAACTTAGTGGAGAAATGCAGAAAAGTGAAATGATTTGAATCAAAATGGTTACAGCTCAAATGCATTGCAATGACTTTGTTGGAAACTTGAAAGTGAAATGTTAAACTGGAAGAGTAGAAAACATAGTGAAGAAGCTTAATATTTAAAACAAAAGGTTTAAAAAAGGTATAAACAACTAAATGTATAGCCTCAATGTCCTGAAATAGCTGAATAATTTATTAGTTGAATGGTTTATAGCTGAAAGTAGGCTGAAGGAGTTAGATATTAAATGTAAGTAGTAGTGAATGAATGTGTATTAAGAAGAGAAAAGAAAGTAAAAACGCTTTGAAAAGCAGCAGAATATTTGAATTGCAAACTTTTGAACTAAAACCATATGTCACCAATAATGTATAACATATGTGGAACGTGTTGAAGTCAGTATGAAGTCTCTATCAAACAGAAAATAATAGGCTGAGACAGCCTGTTAAACTCCAGTCTGTGTGTTTGAGGTGACAACGTTATCAAACACCTGTGTGTGTAACCCAGAGATCAAAGGTGACCATGGTGACGACGTTGTGAAACACCTGAGTGTGTGAGCCCAGAGATCAAAGGTTACCATGGAGATGTGCAGTGAAAGGAGAGCCTTTCCATTGTTCTGAATGAGAAATAAACCTCTTACATTTCAAATTTTTGAACGCGTGGATCATGTCAAGTTCTTTGCTTAAAATGTTTTTATTATTCAACCTAAGAGAGGTTTTCCTGCAATTCAATTCAAGCATGTCCCAGGAGTTTAAGGTTTGAGAATTATGGCAGGTTAAAAAAAAAATTAAGTCAAATTTCAAGCTCTGCTCCACTCTAGGTGTGACATCACGCACTCTAAGCCTTAACGAGCTGCGCAATAGACACTCATGATAAAATCTAAAGAAGGCCTCTTTACCAAGCTCTAAACTAAGTTAAATATCTAAAAATGTGTAAAAGATATCAAATATCTGAAGAATATGTTTTATAGCTGGATGTCTTGTGATCATTTTAAAGTTGGGATGAAGTCTCTAGCTGAAAGTATATGGAAGGAGTAGCATTTGGCGCAAGGTGTAGGTAAAAGAAGATTTGAAGGTTCCTCCCATTGACTTCCATGTTAAAAAAGGAGTTTAAAAAGCTGAATATTTCAAAAAGTATGAAATATTTTGAAAAGGTTGAAAGTTTCCCATCGATTGCTGAAAAGTCTGAATAGTTTGATATTTGAATGGTTTCTGTAGCTGAAAGGAAACAGCATTCACACTAATAAGAAGAACATGATTAAAGAAACAGAAGAACAATAGTGGAATGCTGTTGCACAACATTCACCCTAATAATAATAGATGTATTTTGTTAGTGCTTTTACAGGTGCTCAAAGTCGCTTTACAAAGATAATGAAAAGAAAAGAACAACAAATAAATGTAGTTAAAGTCAAATTAAAATCAAGCAATACAAAAACAATCGCACATTAAAAGCCAGATTGAAGAGGTGAGTTTTTGTGAGTTTGGTTGGGGAGTGAGTTCCAGAGGGAGGGGGCAGCGACGGAGAAGGCTCTGTCCCCCCAGGTCCGGTGATTGGTGCGGGTGGGGATGGATAGGAGGTTGGCTTCTGATGAGCGGAGGCAGCGGGAAGGGGCGTGGTGGTGCAGCAGGTCTGTGAGGTAGGGGGGGGGGGGCTGATTGTTGAGGGCTTTGTGAGTAATGAGGAGGACTTTGAAGTTGATTCTTTGACGGACGGGGAGCCAGTGGAGGTTCTGGAGGACGGGAGTGATGTGGTCTCGGGAGCGGGTGTGGGTGAGGAGGCGGGCAGCAGAGTTCTGGATATGTTGGAGTTTATTGAGGAGGTTGGATGGTATGCCGTAGAGCAGGTGTCTCAGACTTCAGGCCCGCGGGCCAGACGCGGCCCGTGAGACAGTTTCTCATGGCCCCGTTGTTGATATCATGTAATAGTGTTAATCTGGCCCACACGTTTATGTTTGCGCTTTCAAATTTTAATTACATTTTTGGATTGATCCCGAGGGAACTGCTGCGCGCAGTTCCCTCGCCCCTCCCCCCTCCGAGGGAACTCCGCCACGTCAATCAAATGCGCGCAGCGGAATCAATCACAGAGTGATCCAAAAGTGACACAGAGTGGAAGGAAAATATATCGCAAAGTCATGTCTACATCAAAACTTTCAGGGAAAAAAAAAGTCGACGATGACCACAGAAGATTTCAGGAGAAGTGGGAGACTGAATATTTTTTTGTCGAGTAGGCTACAGGGGAAACGCAACGTGCCTTATATGCACAGAGAAAATCACTGTATACAAGGAGTATAACGTCAAACGTCACTACTCAACTAAACATGCAGAGTATGCAAAATACCTGGGAGAAGAGAGAGAGAAAAGAGTCACAGAGATAAAAAAATGTCTATGGAAGCAACAACATCTCTTCAAGAAAGGAAGCAATGAGGCTGATTTAGCAGTGGAAGCTAGCTATGTGATGAGTGAGATGATTGCTAAGGCGGGAAAGCCGTTTACGGAAGGCGAGTTTATAAAAAAGTGCATGTTGCAGGCTGCAAGTATAGTCTGTCCGGAAAAGAAGGGTCAGTTTAACAACATCAGCCTGTCAGCTAACACAGTGGCAGAGCGCATTTCTGACTTATCAAGTGACATATATGATGTGACAAAGCCAAACTTTTCCGTGCATACTCTGTGGCTCTTGATGAGAGCACGGACATCACTGACACCGCTCAGCTCGCAATGTATGTCCTTGGTGTTGATGACAAGTTTGAAGTGACAGAGGAGTTGCTTACAGTGAAACCAATGCATGGCCAGACCACCGCTCAGGAGATATTCCAGCAACTGTGTGATGCCATTGCGGATATTGATCTGCCATGGAAGAGGTTTGTTGGAATTACGACCGACGGAGCGCCATCAATGACAGGGAGGAAAAATGGGCTGGTGGCACTTGTTCAAAGAAAACTGGAGGAGGAGGGTGTGGAGGAGGCTATTGCTCTGCACTGCATTATCCATCAGCAGGCCCTTTGCAGCAAATGCTTCAAGTTTGACAATGTGATGTCTGTTGTTGTGAAATGCATCAACCATATCAGATCCAGGGGCTTAAAGCACCGCCAGTTCCGTGCTTTTTTGGAGGAAATTGAGTCAGAATAGGATGTGCTCTACTTCACAGAGGTGTGTTGGCTCAGCAGGGGACACGTCCTGAAGAGGTTTTTTGAGTTGAGAACAGAACTGAAAGTATTCATGCTGGAGAAGGGTGGGATGGTTGTTCCCGAGCTGAGTGATCCCAAATGGCTCATGGACATAGCTTTTCTTGTTGACATCACACAGGAGCTGAATGCACTGAATAAGAAGTTGCAGGGCCAGGGCCAGCTTGTCAGTGCAGCATATGACAATTTCAAAGCATTCTCTACAAAACTGGTGTTATGGAAAGCCCAGCTCCCTCAGAAAAACCTCTGCCATTTCCCAGCATGCAAGGCTCTCATGGACAAGGGCACAGCATTCAGTGGTGAGAAGTATGTTGATGCCATTGTGAAGCTACAGGAGGAATTTGATCAGCGGTTTGCAGACTTCAAGACACACAGAGCCACTTTCCAAATGTTTGCAGACCCCTTCTCCTTTGATGTGGAAAATGCCCCTGGTGTGCTTCAAATGGAGCTCATTGACCTGCAGTGCAATTCTGAGCTCAAAGCCAAGTTCAGGGAAGTGAATGGGAAAGCAGACAAGCTTGGACAGTTCATGAGAGAATTACCCCCCTCCTTCCCTGAGCTTTCCAGGATGTTCAAGCGGACCATGTGCCTTTTTGGGAGCACATATGTGTGAACAGCTCTTCTCCACCATGAACTTCAATAAGTCAAAGTACAGGTCCAGACTTACTGATGAACATCTTCAAGCCATATTAAGGGTTTCAACTGCTTCCTCCCTCAAACCAAATGTGGCTCAGCTGTGTGAGAGGAAGCGCTGCCAGGTCTCTACCAGCAAGGAGTAGGCAAGAGCAACTGTAAATAGTTATGTTGTGAAGAACCGTTCATGTTAAGAAGATGTTGAAGAACTGTTAATGTTGTATTTTTTAATACATTTTTTGTGGAATACTTGAAGCGGCCCAGACTTGCCCAGACTCTACGTCCAGCGGCCCCCAGGTAAATGGAGTCTGAGACCCCTGCCGTAGAGGATGCTATTGCAGTAGTCGAGTCGTGATGTGATGAATGTCACATCCTGGCCCTGGCTGATCGCCTCACTCCCTCACCTGTGTATTTTCGCTCCCTGTTAATCACCTGCCTGGCTTCAATGAGCCTCAGCTGTCCCTAATCATTACTGCTCACCTGTGTATTTAGTCTGTGCTGTTTCCTTGGTCAGTGCTAGTTCGTCTTGTCTGTATAGCAGAAAGTGCTCCATGTTACTCTCCTGACCTAAGCTATTGTACTAGCTGCTTAGCATTTGTACCAACTAAGTTGGTTGTTTTTTTGTTGCTTCTTTAGTAGTTTTCCGCCAACTTAGTTGGTTGTTTTTCGTTGCTTCCACTCAGTACATTTTTTGATCATTGCCTGTTTTATTTTTACCTTTTGGATTAAACGCTTGACTAAAGACCTTTTTGCCTGGTTGTGCTCTTTAGTCCTATTTTTTGCTCATGCTCATACTTGTGTCTGATAATGAATGCATGAATCAAGGTTTCAGCAGCAGAGGAGGAGAGTGATTGGCGGAGAAGGGCAATGTTTTTGAGGTGGAAAAAGTGATGATTGAATTTGAGCTAACTGTTGAAGATGACTGAGGTTGCGGATGTGATGGGGGGGGGATAGAGTGTTGCCGTCAAGGGTGAAGTTGAAATTCTGGATGGCTTTAGTACGGGATGGGGGGCCGATGATGATGTCTGATTTGGCACTGTTCAGTTGGAGATAGTTTGTTTTGCATCCATGCTTTTTTTTTCTTTTTCTGAGAGACAGTTGGTGAGAGAGGAGTGTGTTGTGGGGGTGATGGTTTTTGTTGAGATATAAAGTTGGATGTCATCGGCGTAGCAGTGAAATTGAAGATTGTGGCGACGAATGATTTTGCCAAGGGGGAGCATGTAAAGGATGAAGAGGAGGGGTCCAAGCACCGAACCCTGGGGGACGCCTTGGGACAGAGGAGCAGTGGAGGAGGTGCAGTTGTTGATGTTGATAAACTGATGTCTGTGGGTGAGCTTTGATTTCAGCCAGGAGAGTGCAGTGTCAGTGATGTTGAGTGATGATTCCAGGCGGGACAGCAGGATGGTGTGGTTGATGGTGTCGAATGCTGCGGTGAGGTCGAGGAGGATGAGGATGAGGATGTTTAGGTTGCCGGAGTCAGAGGAGAGGAGGAGGTCGTTTGTGATTTTGAGAAGAGCTGTTTCTGTGCTGTGTTTTGATCCGAAACCGGATTGAAATGGCTCAAAGAAGTCATTGGAGTTGAGGTGGGATTTTAGTTGTGAGGCAATGACATGTTCAAGTATTTTTGACAGAAAGGGGAGATTTGAGATGGGCCGGAAGAAGTCCAGGTCTTTTGAGAATGGGTGTGACAGCAGCCAGTTTGAGAGAGGGGAGAACTGATCCAGATCTGAGGGAGGAGTTAATTATGGTGGTGATGAGTTCTCTTTAATACATTTGGAGGGCATTGGGTCAAGTGTGCAGGTGGAGTTAATTCCAGTCATGAAGTCGGACAGTTGCATGGGGGTCACTGGGGAGAAGTGGGACAGGGGCTTGTTGTAAATCGCCACAAAAGCTATTTATTTGTAACCTTATTATTATCGAACACCTTATTTTTAATTGCAGACTCAATGCCAACCAGCGCACACCTGATTATAAACCAGCGGTTGCAAGGGATACACCTGCAGTTATATTGAAAAAAACAACAACTTGGCCTTCATAAGAATAATCATATTGAAATATGCCAATGTTGATATGTCCACAGTCAAAGCTTATCTAAGTAATGATGTGCAAATCCAGGTTATTAATACCCGACATGTTATGAGAGCCAAACCACACTGCAGAATGAACCACCATTCACCAACCAATCACTGACCAGTCGGGTCAGCCCTAGTGAGGGTGACACCATTAATTACCCTTGCAGGATTCATAGAGTATACGCTAAAGCTCGGTGAGTGTCTCACCTCCACGACGCCGGGCGTGATGACGGCCAGGATGAGGTAGAGCCAGATGTAGGCGAAGATGCTCCAGAAGGAGGTGATGAAGAACACCCGGAGGTGTTTGATCTTTCGGGTCTCACCCTCAGGGATCGTCCACACACAGATCCCCAAGATCACAAACATGTTGAAGGCGGCGCTGCCAACGATAGTTGCTGGTCCCAACTCACCAGCGTTGAAGCCGTGACCACACACCTGCAGAGAACACGTGTGTGAGGAGTGTGTCAGGAGGGGAGGGTGGATACAGAGCAGTGACAAGCATCCAAACACACTCTCTACAAGGCACGGAAAGTCATTATTGTTCTAAAATAAGAGAAGAGTAATGCCCATGCTTTGAAAAGCCAGTCTGATGTCCATCAATCTCTTTAATTGAATAACATGTTATCTGCTGAAGAGGTTATTGTTTTACAGATACAACTAAGAAAGAGTGTTTTGTTTTAGCATAGACAGACAGGACCCAGGGAGAGAGAAGCAGGGAATATAGTGCTGACGGCATAAATAGATCCACATCAAACCCTGTGATAGAAAGACAGGGTGTGTGTGTGTGTGTGTGTGTGTGTGTGTGTGTGTGTGTGTGTGTGTGTGTGTGTGTGTGTGTGTGTGTACCTCTATAACAGACAGCAGTATCTCTGGAGCACTGGAGCCGAGAGCCATGAGCGTCAGATTGGATACGGTTTCGTTCCAGATTCGAACCGTGGCCACGGATGTTTCCCCGTTAGGCAGAGTGATGGTCACCTGCTTCTCCTGATGGCCCAAACACACATTATCTGGACTAACTGTACATCAATTCCCTGGAAAACTTGAAGGTTTAAACTCACTCACTGTAATTTCCCACATGTGTATCCAGTTTTAATTGGCTTCAGAATGCTTATAATCAAATGTTTTCTGATTTGGAAAATTCACTGAAACTAGTTTTTATTGTTCCGCTGTCTCTGGCATGTGTTCCCTGTCTGCCAGCTGAATATTAAACACTCACTAACGGCATTTTTAACTCCTATAAGGCTCAATAGTGTACCTGTTAAATGTGTTGGATAGGAAGGCTGCATGAAGATTTAATCAGGTTATTTATTAACAGACATGATATTGTTTTACCTCTTAAACCTTTTATCTTTTTCACATGTTATTTGTCTGAACTATTTTCCATCTGAGGATTTAAAAAAGTATTTTAACAAACATAACATACCTGAGAAAAATAAAGTTAATGTGAAAATAAAAGAGACTTTGTGCAATTAACTGAAGTCATGTTGTACTTTTTCATTAAAATGAGTTAGCTTGAAAAAAAATGTATTAAGTTTGATGTTTGCACACATTCTGTCTTTGTTTCGTCATGTGACTGTTAGCAGTGTTAGGGGTCTGTCAGGGTTGGGGAAAAATAGGACCTAAATGCAGAATGAGGAGGGAAGCAGATTTCAAAATGGAACAAAAGTCGAACTTTATTCACAAAAGCTGAAAACAAGAATCCATGAACAGGTACAAGGCACGAGGTAGCATCCAAACAACAAAGGACTGTGACCAACATGAAGGGAGACATGAACGACAAATAATGAACCAACACTGAACACAGGAAGAGCCAAGACTAAATACAGGGAGGGGTAATCACGAGACGAGAAACAGCCGGGCAGGGGAGGAGAAACACAAGGGCAACAGGTGAACACAATCAGACACACCAGGGAAACTAACGACAGGGAGGACAGAACAGCAAAATAACCCCAAAACTAGACGCACAAAAACTCAAACCCTGACATGTGGTGGAGGGGGTCCGGAGGACGGGTCTGGATCAACAGCCCAGGAAAGGCATAGTTCATTGAGGGGTTCTTGGGCGGACGGCCCGGGGGCAAGGCAGAGTCCATGGTGGGGGTCTCGGGCGGACGGCCCGGGGCAAGGCAGAGTCCATGGAGGGGGTCTCGGGGCGGACGGCTCGGGGGCAAGGCAGAGTCCATGGAGGGGGTCTCGGGCGGACGGCCGGGGGCAAGGCAGAGTCCATGGAGGGGGTCTCGGGGCGGACGGCCCGGGGGCAAGGCAGAGTCCATGGAGGGGGTCTCGGGCGGACGGCCGGGGACAAGGCAGAGTCCATGGAGGGGGTCTCGGGGCGGACGGCCCGGGGGCAAGACAGAGTTCATAAAGGGGCGAAGGCCACAGCGGGCGAACACAGGGGGCCAAGCATGAGGGCGAAGGCAGCGGCTGGAAGAGTCAGAGGGCCGGGCTCGAAGGCGAAGACCGCGGCACTCAGGGGGCCGGGCTCGAGGGCGGCGACGGGACAACTCCGGAGGACGGGCAGGTAGACGCTGACGGGACAGCTCCGGACAGGAACCGGAGCCGGTGGGACAGGCGTAGACGAGATCCTGGACATGACATGGGCTGGTGTCAATGGGACCCCGGATGGAGCAAGGGCTGGTGTCGATTGGAGCACCAACGCAACAGGGCAAGGAGTAGGCAGGACCCCCGGCGGGACAGGTGTCGGCAGGATCCCCCACGGAAGAGGACAAGGAGTTGGCAGGACCCCCGGCGAGACAGGTGACGGCAGGACCTCCAATGGAACAGGACATGGGGTTGGCAGAACTCTCAGCGGAAACCCCAACGACACATGACATGAAGTTGACAGGACCCCCGACGAAACAGGTGTCGGCTGGACCTCCAACGGCACCGGACATAGGGTTGGCAGGACCCCCGGCAGAAGAGTTGTCGGTGGGGCCTCCAACGGCATAGGACATAGGGTTGGCAGGACCCCCGGCAGAAGAGTAGTCGGCGGGACCCCCAACGGGACAAAATTGTAGCTAATAAGTAGCATATCATAAATATAACATCAGAAAGTATTTATCCAACGCACACAGGCAGCTGTGTTTGGATCCAGTTTTTACGGTAAAGGATGTATCCTGGTTTCATTGATCTGGCCTCATTGCTGTGATGTGTAGTTTACGTGGATTTAATAGTAGCCTACCGCATAGTTTAGCAAAGTGATCGATCTCCCAGCTAACGCTGTCTGCGTAGCATTTTGTAACGTAACGCCCCAAACAGCGCCCGTCTGTTAAACGCTATCGATTCAAACGGCAGCGTTTTATTAATATTTTGTTTCAAGCTCTCGTCCTTAGTCAAAACAAAACTAGTGGAATTGGAAATGCTCCCAGGGGAAGCTGATCCATAGGTGCTGAGACAGCTCGTTCCCTCTCTGCAGCTGTGTGAGCCGCGGTCTGTGAACGCCGCTCCGCAGTTTAATGCAGGGCCGTAGCTGCGTTTTTAACGGGCCCAAAATGATATTTAAAATGATTCACTTTTAACTAATGTAATGCTTGTTTCGTTGCTTGAGAAGCTTGTGGAAATAGTGTAGGTTTGTTTTAGTACAGTTTTAGGGAAACAAAAGTTAGGGGGGCAGCTGGAGGGGCAAGGCTCTACAGTGGGGGGGGGGGGCAGCTGCCCCCCTTGCCCCCCGTAGATCCGCCCCTGCATACAGTATATGTGACAATGTAAGTGTTTCACGGCCAGATATGGCTCGAGAAGCTGACTCAGATAAGGAAATATTGTGATATTATATGATCGATGATCTGATTGATGATGTAATATGAATGATAAGTGCGACACGTCGGCGTCTTCTCTGCATAGGCTACGGCAGTTTAAACTGTATTTCCTTTATCCTGTAATATGACTTGATAGATTTAAACTCCGCACACTGAGCTCTAATTGGTCACCAGGCGGTGCTTTCACTGAGTTGATCTCTTTTCTATAGACGCTGGAGGCGGGCAGCGTCAGGTAAAAAAAAGTTATTTAGCCTTCCCAAACCTGAGCCTCGGGGGGGGGGGTGCTGAGGGGGCTGCAACACCCCCATCTGCGAGGCTCCACTAGCAGAGAGGCAACCTTGGGCATGCGACCATAGTTTTACTGTATTTTCTTTTGAAAATCCACAGCAGAGGTTTGTGTCTTAATATATGCGTTGTATTTTGCATATCTCTCAGTAGCCAAGTGGACGAGGCGATATAGAGAAGGTTAAGCTGTCATTATTAGGCTGTGTTACATACTGTTGGAGTGGTAATAAAAATAAAAAGTATTTTCAATTTTTATTTTGTAATCATCTCGCCACCCACTCGGGGTCTCGCACTTTGGGAACCCCTGCACTAGACCATCCTTTACCAACACATAAGTAAGATAATGCTGTCCCACAATACCTTGTGGCTGCATGATATTATGTGACGCATTAATCATCATGACATACAGATGAAGTTCATGTAAGTAATGGTGCTTATTACAATCTGGAATTTTATGCCATAACTTGTTAAAATTGTTGTATATATTTTTATTTTATTTCTCCACTTTGAAACAAATAATTACTGATTTGTGTGGTGATTCCCAATTTAAATTTGTTCTCCAAAATGTTGAAATGGTGATATGCACAGAAGCAGATTTCTATTCAAATATTATAAAACCATTAACCCTTTAACTGCCAGCACCACCATTTGGTAGAGCACATTTTGTGTCTTGATATCTTGTTGAAAAAAAAATAAAAAAGTTGAACTCCATCTGATTCAGCCAGCTCTACTCTTTGTTTGACATGTTATGCACAAACAACCTCTAGATGTCACTGTGGTTCGAATAGAAAGCCCTTCTGCTAGCTTCAACTGAGGAAGTTGGCAATGCTAAAAATCACTGCTGAAGAAATCACTCTTTTTGGTCAACTTTTGTAAGGTAACCATATCCTTTTTGACATATTTTAGTGGCAGAGCACTGACTGAACATAATTAGATGCACAACTTGATGCACAACAAAAGTTTTAACAAGGGTGTAATAATTTTTTTGAAAATATGCTCAACCAATCGGTCGATTTGGCCTTTTATGGTAAGCTAGCAATACGACCTTTTCAGAGTTTCAGAGATGTTTTCCAATAAAATATGCTAAATAAATGGCTAGATTCGTGGTAATATTACTAAATCTAGTACGGCCTTATGAGTCTCAGAGTGAAAGAGTGATAATAATTCATAAAGCAGCTTTAATGCATGGCATTCAGCCCGAAGTTGCACACAGATGAGCAAGTTAGGCCAACACAGGATATAGACATTTGCTGTTAGGCCAGTGGTTTCTTGTTAGGCCAATTCAGCATATACAGTAAGATGAGCAAGTATTGTTTTTAACATGAAAAACATTTTACATTACTTTTTTTTACAATTATAATTTATTATCTTTTTTGAATATATCTGATTGTATATATTGCTCATTTTCCAAAAAAGAAACAAATGTATTTGAGTTTGTGTTTTATTTGAGTTTGATGCATACAAATACTGTAATGTATATGATGATTGTTGAAAATGTACTTTTACCATAGAAGGCCAGCTCGACCAATTGGTAGAGGCTCATAAAAACAAAACTGTGGTCAGTCAAAAAAAATAATAATAGTTTGTGCTTATTTGTGATAAGAAAATGTGATAAGAAAATGCAAAAAAATAATTTTTCCATAGCTTTTTTCTTGGTCCGGCAATTAAAGGGTTAAACTCATTTGGATTCATGTTGAGTGGACAGATGGTGAGAGTGAGAATAAATAATAATTATGTTGGCATCATAATGACGTCGCTCAGTGAGTGCAGTCGGATTCTTTTTAGTCCTGATGAATTCTTCTTCACATCATTTCTTAACCCGATAACATTTTTCATCGAGGCCAAGGAAAAGGAAAAGACAAAGAAAGAGCTAAAGTTGAAGAGCTAAATTCAAGCACTTTCAATTACCCATGTCTACACTGAAAGAACAGAAACGTTGACTTTAATTCAATATATTATGTCAACAGATTCCACATAACTGTATTGTGTTAGTTGAAAGCAATAATATTAAGTTTAAAAAAAAGAAGTGTTTTCAGTGTGTCTATTTTTCAGTGTCTTCCTTGTTTTCACTCAAATGTCTAAACTTTCAAGACTCTTTAACACTTTCATCCTCACCTGGGAGGTGATGACCTCGATGGAGGCCATGAAGCGGTCTGCGATGATGGAAACCCCCAGGAACATGTACATGAGCGAGGCGAAGTAGATCACCGCCCGGGCCACCTGCTCGCCCACCGCCGGCCGGTTGGGCTGCCAGACGGGCAGCAGGATGCCGGGCCGGCACATGGACACCTCCCCACACTTCTCCTTTTTGGCAGGTGTGGTGCTGTTACTGTAAGGCATGGAGGGCGGGAAGAAGGAGGGGAACATGGAGGGGGAGGCCGAGCGGGCCTCAGGGTCACTGCTGGGGAAGCTGCTGGGGTCACTGCGCTGGGACTCCGACTGGCAGGGAGGCAGTGGGAGGAGGAAGAGGAGGATGAGGAAGAGGAAGGGGGCGGGAGCGGCCAAGAGAGACATGGCGGCGTGTTGTCCCACAAGAAGACAGCGGGGATAGGCTGAGGAAGAGGGACGTGGGGGGGGGGAGATACTGCGTAGAGCTGAGGGCGGTGCGACTAGCTCACCTACAGGGGGAGGAAGAGAGAAGAGAAAAACAGAGAATGAGTTTTTGTAACAGAAGACAAGTTTACAATTCTAACGGCAACAGGAAGCCTTTTTTTCTCTTTGGTTACAGCTTGTTCCATTTTGTTTTGACAAGGCACACATGAGAGGAGTCTCACTGAACACCAAACACCTTTCAGAGGACTGGACATGTTCACCTGAGTGAAAGATGTTATGCTGAAGCTGTTGAGTCCTTTTTCATGAAACAAGAGGAAATTGTGTGTCTGTCTGTCTGTGTGTCTGTGTGTCTGTCTGTGTGTCTGTCTGTCTGTCTGTGTGTCTGTCTGTGTGTCTGTCTGTGTGTCTGTGTGTCTGTCTGTGTGTCTGTCTGTGTGTCTGTGTGTCTGTCTGTGTGTCTGTCTGTGTGTCTGTCTGTCTGTCTGTCTGTCTGTCTGTGTGTGTGTGTCTGTGTGTCTGTCTGTGTGTCTGTGTGTCTGTCTGTCTGTGTGTCTGTCTGTCTGTCTGTCTGTCTGTCTGTCTGTCTGTGTGTGTGTCTGTGTGTCTGTCTGTGTGTCTGTGTGTCTGTCTGTCTGTCTGTGGGTCTGTCTGTGTGTCTGTCTGTCTGTCTGTCTGTCTGTCTGTGTGTCTGTGTGTCTGTCTGTCTGTCTGTCTGTCTGTCTGTGTGTCTGTGTGTCTGTCTGTCTGTCTGTCTGTCTGTCTTTTGACACTGGAGTCAGCAACATAACTTCCAGACTGGGAAATTAGTCTATGAGAGGAGCTGAGAATGCATCATTTGTCTTACAGAGGTCTGTATCCTCTGAGTGTCATTTTAGTTTTCTAACTTGTAATCCGGAGAAATTTTGTGAGCTGTGATTCATAGCAGATGACACCGGTGGTCCATCGAAGGCCGTGGGCAAACCATGGTGGTCTGACAATAAAGACGTTATTTATATGAGCATGTTTCTAGACTTTCCCCACCCCATGCTACTTCGGATGAGGGCTGTAATTAAATATCAATACAAAATCATAATGCAATATTAAAAATTGTATACAATATTTCATCTATTCTCCAAAAAACTATAGACGTTTAATTCATAGATTAAATGCAGAAGAGGACTCATTGCAGTACAATAAACAGTCCTGAGTGCAATACTCTTTTAAATACATAACATTATGCACTTTGGAACTTTTTGAATTTATATATTTTATGCCATTGCTCTTAATTATGTATTAGCCCCTGTATGATTGGGCTTATTCAAAGCCTCTACCCAAATAATGTTACAATTATAAAACACAAGATCAATATACAAGCAATTACTTCATTCAATAAGAAATGGTAAACTTTAAGAACAGCATATACTATACTTACATTTCAAATAAAATATGACTGATGTGACTATAACCAGACATCATTGGTCAAAATATTTGTAAGGTATGTTTTAAAACAATGCTTTGAGCGCAATGCATGGTACTATTAGGGGCCACAATCCAGCCTTTGTTATTTACCTGTGACTGTGTGTGTGTGTGTGTGTGTGTGTGTGTGTGTGTGTGTGTGTGTGTGTGTGTGTGTGTGTGTGTGTGTGTGTGTGTGTGTGAACAAATGCCAACAGACCCCAGTGTGAGACCAAAGGCTGGAGAGAACCGGTTTCCTATGGTAATCGTTGTCCTCCACCCTTCCATCAGTGAGGATGAAAGCCCTGCCAACATCTTCTGATTTTCACCTCAGCTGATCTCAGTGAACGGCATATAAAAACACATGTTTCAATTGGCTTTCCTCTCTTAAGTTCTATTCCCTCTATTTCTGCATAGCTTTTTCTTCCCTATGGAGTTTCTCTACATGAAATGAATACAAATGTAAGTATGACCGTCCATGTTGTTATCCAGGGGGCAATCTTTTATTTAACCTTTAAAAGTAAACCGTAATCATTGTGAGAGACCATTTTACACAGTGCATATCAAAGTTGTTGATCTAAAACACTCATGTAAACTCAGGACTTGCCATAAAAGGAAAGTCTCACTGTATCATGACTCCAGCAGCCTGTTGCTTTATTTGAATAATTTCCGTTCACACAATAATAAACCAAGGTCAGCCTGTTGGCGATCAGTTTGATAAACCTGACCACACTGACAGGGAAAGCAAATATTGTGACAGGACAAGCTGGATATTTATACCCTGTGAGGTTTCCTGTGTCACTAGACAACATGTTTATTCTCTGTGTTTGCTTCTCGGTATCTCCTGTGACCCGACAGGACACCACAGAGCTGCAGAATAATGTTGTCAACGAACACAACAGCAGAGAAAAACAAGAATCCCCGTCAGGCAGAAAGTGTCTGTTTGTTCTGACGAGTCGCTCCAGGCCTGGAGTGACATTACACTGCAATTAGCAGAGGACGTGTTTAAGCAAAACAGACAGAGATTGATGAGAATTAGTTCAAATGAAATGATATTAAACTGAGGAGCTGAGATCATCTATTAGCAGGAAAATATTATTTGTCTTCCATTCATCCTCTGTACACCCTAACACCCTCAGAAATCAGACACTCATTTAAATTCACCATAGGAGTGTGTCTGCTGTTGATAAGGGGTTTTAAAATGTGTCAAGGTACATGTAGGGGTCTATTAATTTCATGTCTCCTGTTTAGTTATCGGTTTCATTTATTTTGTAGCAACAAAGAGTGTCAGTGCTGGGAGCATGTCATAACGGAAAGGAAACACTAAATGAAGATGAGACTGCTGATTCACACATGAGCCAACAGAATCTGATTATTTATTTTATTTGAATTAACCCACCTTAACTGCATTTATGTACTCTTGCAATTTGAACAAAAGCATCAATTTAATAGAGATGAATCATCATCAAACAAGAGTTAACACATGTTCGTGAGTCAGTGCCTAAGCATACCATCGGCTGTTCTTAAGCCTTCAAAAATGCAGGTATGTTTTTTGAGCATGTCAATTCATTTATTTTTCAAATTTGGAGCAGTTATAAAATAATTGTTATCTGTGAAATTGGGATGTTGATAGCGGTATGATTGATGGTTGGAGGTAGAGTTTAAGGAGAACTTGATGATGAGTAAAAGATAAGCAATGGATGGAAGATGAAAGAGAAAAATAGGAAATATACCAGAAATGTTTTACAGGATAATTATTTGATCAGTATTTTTGGAACAGCCTCAGCACATAAGCTAAATATTGAATACTGTGATACGCTTCTTCAGTACACTGGAGGGATATTATATTCACTCGTTTAGTAATCCAACATAATACATTATCAACACTTATTGTTATTAGTTAGTCTTAGAGAGATATTGCTGTTTGGTGTGTTGAGCTGCACTTGTGTTCTGCAGTCAGAGGTGGAAGAGATACTTACTTATTATTCTTAAGTAAGGTAGAAGTACCAGAGTGTAGGAATACTCTGTTACAGTAAAAGTCCTGCATTCAAAGTGTGACTTAAGTGAAAGTAGAAAAGTATTCTCATCAAAATATAGTGAAAATAGCGACAGTAAAAGTAGTCGTTGTGCAGATTGGTCCATTTCAGAATAATATATATGATATGTTTTATAATGATTGATCATGAAAGTGTTCTCAAAGCTGGTAAAGGAGCAGCTAGTTTGAATGGCTTTGTAGACTGCAGGGTAGCTGGTGGATTTACTCCAGATGGAACTAAAGTCTGATTTAAGAAATAATAAAATCCTTTGGCTGAGAAAATGAAAGGAGATGTGTAAGGGCTGGGATTGAGGAGGAATAAAAAGTAGGGAAGGGAGGTGCAGAAGGAGTGATGGAGGGATAAAGGGAGGGTAAGAGAAGGTGTGACGGGGGACTGAAGGAGGGATGAAGGGTTGAGTAAAGAGGAGTAAAATAAGGGATAGGGGTCATTTGAGTCATGGAGGAACAAAAGGAGGGATTTGATAGATAAGGAAGAGGGATTGATAGAAAAGAAGGTGGGATAGAAAAAAGTGGCATGAGTCATTAAAGGATTCATCGAAAGTGATCAAAGTGAAGAAAGGGATAAAAGGAAGGATGGAGAGGGCAGAGAGGGGAAGGAGTGATAAAGTGTAGTAAGGAGTACAAAGGACAGGAAGGATGAGTGTGTGAGAGGGGAGGAGAGGATGAAAAAAGGAGGGATTGGAGTATCATCCTAAACATGTTTATAGTCACCATCCAGGGTATAGGCAAGTGTGGTACCATGGCAACAACGAGAGAAGTGGGACAATCAAGAGGGGAGGGTGCTGAAGGTGGGGGGAGAGAGAGAGAAACGGAGGTAGACATACTATATACCTACTATTATAGTACCTATTATATTGTAATTTAGCCATAAAATACAGAGGTTCAATTTCAGTCCATTTTGCCACACACACACACACACACACACACACACACACACACACACACACACACACACACACACACACACACACACACACACACACACACACACACACACACACACACACACACACACACACACACACACACACACACACACACACACACACACACACACACACACACACACACACACACACACACACAGACACACACACACACACACACACACACACACACACACACACACACACACACACACACACACACACACACACACACACACACACACACACACACACACACACACACACACACACACACACACACACACACACTCCTCTGCCATCATGCATGTTACAGTAATTGCCTTCGTTAGCCTCTGACTGTAACTCCCCCGCTCATCAAACAGCCATTTCAACAGTGCATTAAACAATAATTGCCAATACTGTATCTGTTCTGTCCTTTTTATTCCATTTGGTTCTGACCGGGCAGAAAGGTGAATTTCACAGATTGCTGTAACGTGTGTGTGTTCTGTGGCACCAACGGGAGGACATACTCAGTTTTCTCTTTATGTGCCATAACAATACTGTTTATTCAAGGCTACAACTAGAGGAAATGCTTCAACTACACACACTTCACTCATTGTGCCTTATCTGAGGGTTTGCGTGCTCTGTGTCTCAGGCCGTCTGGGTGTCCAGCTGCTGGATGTCCCCGTGTCCAGCTGCTGTCAACCAGACCCCCAGAAACATGTGGAGAGGTGGACCCGTCGACGCAGGGCCTGTCATATTCATAAGATTGCTTTGTACCATGTCTGAATACGGTTTACCATCCTCTCCACCCCTCTGCCGCAAAGCCGTATCTGGGTATACTTGCATCAATATCCTTGGATATTTTTTTATGTTGTGGCAACAGATTAAAAGCTTGCCAATTGCAAATGTATGATCAATGTATCTATTTTAGATCAATAGTTTGGTCTTGTAAAAGGCAATAATAATGATTTCAAAATGCTATCCAAACATGTCATATACAGCCCTCTGGTGATACTAGGATGAATGTCTGCTGGTCCACATGTGTGATATCTGGCATGGAGTCCACACTGACAGAGAAATACTTAGCAAGTTTGACTGCTGATGACTTCATCCAGCAATCTCTGTCCCATCAGCTGTATGAATTCCTCACACACATTTAGTGAGAGGTAGGACGGATTTCCTCTGCCGGCATTTCTGTATTTCTGAAAAAGGATCAAACTGACTGATCAGCTCCATGCTACCCAAATAGTTGCCATTGTTGGTGTCCCCAAACCTGTGGCTGTCACCCCTAAAAGCAAGTCCCTGCTCTGCCAGATAATTGACTACAGTGACAACCCTGTGTCCAATACTCACACTCCTCATTAAACTGTGTAACGACGGGAGCTGGCTCGCGCCCGCGAACGAGACGTTTTTGTTGTTGTTTTGCTGTTTGTTAAGTTATACAAGACAGAATGATATGATGATCTCTGTGCTACGGGTGCTCCGTGCATCCAAGGATTAGAGACTGTTGGATGCTGCATGGTCTGTATTGACTTATACAAATCATGCAGTTGGATTTGAACAGTGTATGTGTATACTGTCATCTAAACCACGTCTTTAGCTTGGTCTTTATTAAAAGTCACCGAAGCATGATGTTTAACATGATATTTTGTTTTACATTTACATTCAACTCAGTTTGTAATGAGGTCCAGTGGAACTGACCCACAGCAAGTTGAGCTTTTCTCCGGCTCATATTCTATGTGCTGCCAGTACCTCTGTTACTCGCGTTAACCGAATATTTTCCGTCTATGACGGAATTTTTCCAAGAATGACGGAAAAATCTGAAAGCAGTCCGTCATTTTGACAGATTAGAACACAACTCGGAACAGCGCCAAAATGTCCACCCGCGGCCCACATTATATTACATCCTTAGTGGCCAGGTCGACTGAGGGCGATCTACTGTACTCTACTGTAACTATTATTTAGTCATTCACACCCCTGTCCAGTTGGTGGCGAGTGTGTGCATATTAAGTAGCTATTGTCTAGTCTTGTTTTTGACCTCGTTGATTACCTCGTTGTTTAACCGGCTTTAGCAATCGCAAAATGTCACGGCAGCTGATCGTCCGAAGCTTTTTTAATAAGCCCAGTAATTGTGATGGTGTGGATAAACGAGGTGAAAAGAGGGATTGATGCGGTGGAGGATGAAGGACAAGCCAGTAAGACTAAAACTGACAACGTTCAGCCAGCGGCAGAGGGGCAAGCAAGTGGCAAGGAAAAATAAATCATTCATATTCGTGTTGACATGAAAAGTGACCACACGGTCGGTGTCTCTGTTCATCTTTTTTTTTCTCCATGCCCTTAAAAGTTCTGTATGAATCATAAAAAAAAAGGAATGAATGAACATTTGCTGCTCAGTACCAAAACCTAAATATTAAATATGTCTCATCATTAAAACATGAAAAATAAAATGACGGGTAATAATGGATTATGACGGAAACGCAACCACTGGTTATTCCCTTTGCTCCTCTCACTGCAGTGCATCTGTCTGTTTGTCTCAGGGACCACATGTACAGACGCAACACATTCTCACTCCCAACTCGTCCTATAATGACGTTATGTCAGGATCCCTTGGCGTCGCTATCAAACACAGTGGGGGCCCTTTAGCGTCGATTTTCAACTATCAGGGAGTCCCATTGACTTGCATAGTGCTCCGTGAACGTTGATGATATACGAGTTTAGATCGCGGAGAAATGCTCCCCGCCGACCCATTCTCACAGCGTTTATCAACCTTTTTCTTACTCAACATCAAGCCACACTTATTGATTTTACTTCTTTATTTTAATTGTATTATGTCGGACTTTTGATGCCGTCAGTTAGGGCCCCCCCCACTGCGTTTGATAGTGACGCCAAGGGATCCTGACATAACGTCACTATCGGACGAGTTGGGAGTGAGAATGTGTTGACAGATGATAGATGCAATGTGCATATTTATATTGCTTGCAGTTGTTGTTGTGAGTACCACTCCATAATCTCCATTATCTGTACTTTGTCCACATCCATTTATTCCATGATGGTGTTTCTGTTTGCATTCATGGAATTACTGTATCTGACTCCATATGTTAAGTCTGTTCAGGGACTTGAACCAGCGACCCTACGGCTCGGACAGAAGGGTTCAAGCTTAATTCAATACAATTTAGAATTGGGCAATGGTAAATTATTATCATGATGATTCCAATTGTAATCTTGTTTGAAGGAGATGATTTCAAACTGATACACAGTGAAACGAAACATCGAAACATTTCCGAAACATTTCTGAAAACATTTCCGTTAGCAGGTAATTACCGGACTATGACCGGATATGCTGATGTTTAAAACTCAGTTAATGGGAGTCATTTTTATATTGCTTCAGTTTATAATTGTAACAGATCGAAAAATTCAGGTTCATTTTTCAATAAATGATTCCACAAACAACAAACAACATAATTATTACATTCAAACAAACTACTTGTAGTAGATAAAGTACATTATTCAAGAGTTTACATTAACTTTGAATAATAACACGGGAGAAACGGATGCTCTCTTTTCCTCTCTCCCTCCCTCTCTCTCCTGACAGCCCGTCAGTTTCTCATGCAGCTCACTAAACAGTGGGCGGGGCTTCAGGTGATCATGCAGAGCTGCATGACTCCATCAGACTCAGCAGCTGATCTGATCTCTCTCTCGGGTCCGGTTATACTTCACTCGCGTTTATGTCCATATCGATCAGATCCAGCTCTCCTGATCGGCCTTTATAGAGAGAACCGATCAAACTACTAAGAGTGAATATCGGCCGATAATGACCGGCGGCCAATCGATCAGAGCATCCCTAATTATTACCGGACATTTTGACCGGCAGGTTTTGAATTTACCGGTTTTTAATAAATAAAAAGCTAAAAACCGGTTATTACCGGCTAACGGAAATCCTGCTCCTCATCACTTCACCGCTCCCATGTTTTTTTTGGTTGTGTTGCCATAAGTTAGTCTCTCTCCGTTTATAGCGGCCAAAATCATAAAAATATAAGAAAGAAATATAACGCAAAGTGCCGCTGAGGCACCCGTCAGCGAATCTTACGCATGGGTAAAAATCAAGGTCCGAGCAAAAGTCGTTTCAGTGCAATTTATTGTCAACACATCAAGCATTTCTCTTCCTTCTTACCCGATGGTAAAAAACCATAAGCCTACCGGGTGCGCCGCCCACTACCACCTGTTTCCCATATTTATAATGAGCCGGTCTCCCCTCCCCCGGTGCCCAAAGGCTGTCTTTACAAAACAGAGGCATGGTACAACTTATTTGATCAACTTAAATAAGAATTAAAAGGAATATTTACTATAAACAAAAAAGAACAATAAAATAAATGGATAACTATTAAATAATATAAGCTCCTAGATATGGCTTCATCATACCGGCCCCTAATTGTGATGCAATAGCAAATCAATTACAACAAAACATTCTATGGAGCCAGGTAACACCTTGAAATATTTGAGACTACGCAAAATATCTAATTACATTTTTGTTTATCATACAAAATCTACTAATATGCATATATACATTCAACAAGTCATTTCAATTAGCCCCCACTTAGATCCCCCCCAAAGTTCATGCTGCATCAGTGTCTTTGGTGGTTTCACCACTCACTGTCCCTGAGGCAGGAGACAATAGTCAAAGGGTATCAGTGTAGTTTGAAATGGAGAGGTTTGTGTATGGAAAGATGTAAGAAAGATAGTATGTGTGTGTGCAGGGGATACGGGGTAGGGCATTGGCTAGCTCTTGGCTCAGTTGGCTTCCAGGAGTAGACAGAGCTTACTAATGGGCCTTTGCAGGATGTTAGTCTTGGTCTGAACTAACACACTTCTGACCAGACCTTTGGGTCCGGGCAGGGTTTTAACCACACGGCCGAGGGGCCACGAGTTCCTTGGTGCCGTTTCATCGACGATGACCACAATATCATTGGGTTGAAGATTCCTTCTAGTGTTGACCCACTTTTGCCTTTGCTGCATGAGTGGCAGATATTCTTTAGCCCACCTCTGCCAGAAGAGGTCTGCAATGTATTGAACTTGTCTCCATCTCTTTCTGGTGTAGAGGTCATCTTTGCAGAAGAGTCCAGGTGGTAAGAGTGGTTTGGTTTTCAGCTGCAGCAGGTGGTTTGGCGTGAGGGGTTCTAAATCATTAGGATCAGCTGACACAGTTGGGATTGGTCTGTCATTGAGAATAGATTCAACTTCACAAAAGGCAGTTTGTAGCATTTCATCATCCATGACCTGATGTTGAAGAACTGAAAAGAGTACTTTTTTCACCAGCCGGATCAGTCTTTCCCACACTCCTCCAAAGTGTGCTCCTGATGGGGGATTGAACAGCCACCTGACTTGCTCAGAGAGCAGGGAATCCTGGATCCTTTTGTGATCAAGCTGGTTTAGAGCAGTCTCCAGTTCTTTCTGAGCGCCTACAAAGTTGGTCCCACGATCTGTTCTGATTGTTAGAGTTGGTCCTCTTCGACATGAAAGCCGCCTTATGGCGTTGATGCAGGAGTTAGTATCCAGGGTACTCACCACCTCCAGATGAATAGCTCGACTCACAAGGCAGGTGAATATTACCCCCCACCGCTTCACCTGGCCTCGACCTCTTTTAACCACGATGGGTCCGAAATAGTCAATTCCCACATGAGAGAAAGGTGGAAGTTCTGGAGCCACACGATCTTCAGGTAGGTTAGCCATTTTTTGTTCTCCAACTCTAGCTTGCATGCGTCTACAAAAAACACAAGCCTTTATTATTTTCCTTGCAGAAGAGTTGGCAGAGGGTAACCAGAATGTCTGGCCTAGTCTGGAGAGCATGTGGTTCCTCCCAGAGTGTCCGACCTGCTGATGAATATCGCGTAGAATCAGTTTGGATATGTGGGAGTTTTTTGGAAGGATTAACGGGTTTCTCAAATGTACTGGCATAGCAGATTTACTTATGCGTCCTCCAATCCGTAGGATACCTTCATCCAGAATAGGATCAACTTTGCGTAAGGGGCTGTCAGCTTTAACATATTTTCCTTTCCTTAGCAGCATCAGCTCAGATTCAAAGTAGCGCTCTTGTTCGTAGTGAATGATGGATTTCTCTGCTTCCTCCAAATCCTCCACAGATAGTCCTTGTTGTCTTTCTGCAGTTTTGGAGCGGGTCACTGGTGCTTTAGCTCTTTTGGATTGAAGCAGTCTTTTGAGTTTCAACAACCAACCAACTGCTCTCTGTAGTTTTTTCCAAGAGGAGTAGTGTTCAATGAGGTCGGTGGTTGCACAGTTATTTATTTTCAAGCTGTTTAACAGAGATGTCCTTTTTGATCTCTGGATCATTAAGGAGGATGTGGCCAAGATCCTTTGGCACTTCGGGCCATTCACTTTCCTCCTTTGAAAGGAAGTCAGGGCCATTCAACCATCTTGTGGACTCCAAGAATGGTTCAATATTCAATCCACGTGATGCAAAGTCTGCTGGATTGTCCTTGGAACTTACATGCCTCCATTGGCTTTCTTGGGACAAGTTGTGAATCACAGCTATCCTATTAGCAACGTAGGTATGGAATCTTTTTGTTTGGTTGTGGATGTATTTTAGTACTGATGTACTATCTGTCCAGAAGGTTGATTTCTGTAGTTTCATGTTTAGTTCCTTCTGTAACATCCTGTCAACTTTTACAGCAAGTGTAGCAGCTGCGAGCTCCAGTCTGGGAATGGTGATTTGCTTCAGAGGATTGACTCTGGATTTCCCGAGAATGAATGACACATGAGTATCTCCTTTGTGGTTCGTGAATCTAATGTAGCTTGCAGTGCCATGCCCTTTTTCACTTGCGTCACAGAAGTGATGCAGCTCAGCAGTCCTTATGAGTCCAACATGTTCAGGCTTCATGCACCTGTTCACTTCAAATCTGCCCAGCTGATCTAGTTCTGCTATCCATCTTTGCCATGACTTTGAAAGGTGTTCTGGGATTGGTTCATCCCATCCACACTTATCAATGCAGAGTCCTCTAAGGATTTGCTTCGCCTTGAGGATGAATGGTGAAAGGAAACCGAGGGGGTCGTAAATAGAACTGACAATAGAAAGAACTGTTCTTCTTGTAGGAACTCTGTGTTTGATGGCAGCAGTGAAGGTAAATGTATCTCTCACAATATTCCACTGGATGCCTAGAACTCTTTCTAGAGGTGTTTTTTCGTTGTCCAGATCTAGTTGCTCCACTGGTTTAGCTCTGTGCACTTCAGGGATGGTTCTAAGCACGTCTTGGCTATTACTCACCCATTTGGTAAGAGTAAATCCTCCTTCGGCACATGCCTTCATTAGATCCTTGGTAAGGTTGATAGCTTGAGTTGTAGAAGCCACTGATTTGAGACAATCATCCACATAGAAGCTGCGCTGAATGGTTTCCAGTACTTCCGTGCTGTATTTACTGATATTGTCTCTTGACACTTGTTGCAAGGCAAAGCTGGCTATGCTTGGGGATGATACTGCACCAAAGAGATGCACATTCATCCGATAGACCTCCAGTGGTTTGCTGATGTCTCCTTGAGGCCACCACAAAAACCTGAGATAGTCACGGTGGTCTTCCTGTACTTGTACTTGGTAGTACATTGCTTCAATGTCAGCCATTATTGCAATTTTCTCCTGACGGAAACGAAGCAAGACGCCTAGAAGGGGATTAGTCAAGTCCGGACCTTGGAGGAGTGCAGCATTAAGGGACTTTCCTTTAAATGAAGATGAACAGTCAAATACAACCCTGAGTTTCTTCTTTCTTTTATGGTAAACCCCATGATGCGGTATGTACCAGAGCCTGCCGTCTGATCTTTGTGGCTGATCTTTTTCGGCATAGCCCTTGTCCAGTACCTTTTCCATGAAGGCTTTATATTCTTCAGCGTAAACTGAATCCCTCTTGAATTTCCCAGCAAGGTTGGCTGTGCGATGTAGTGCCATGTTGTAATTGTTAGGCAGGGCCAAGTCCTTATCACGGAAGGGTAGAGGTAAGTTGTAATGTCCGTTTTTGATGATTATTGAACTTTCAGCCAAGTCCATGAATTTCCTGTCCTCACATGACATCTCTCTTTTTTCCTCATATTCTTTTTCAGGGAAATCCCGGTTGTACTGTGAGACTAGCTGGTCCCTCAGATTATCCAGTGAAATTCTATTGACGGTTGCTGACCTTGTTTCAGAAGTATCCAAAGCAGTGTGAGATTTGAGGGGCCCATTGACCACCCATCCAAACATTGTCTTCACTGCATATGGTCCATTACCCTGACTGTGGATTATATCCCAGGGTTCCAAGGCTTTGGGAACATTCATCCCTATCAGCATTTCAATGTCTGCATTAATTTCCTTGATTTGGATCTGACTGAGATGAGGCCATTTTTCAAGATCGGAGTGTGTGAGAAGGTTTTCCGTTGAGACAGGAATCTTAGTTTGTGTATACACTTTGGGCAAGTTGATAAATTGTCCTCCATCTATGTTTCCTATTTCCAGACCTGTGATTTCATTGCTTTTTGCATTCCTTTTTTGTCCCATTGTGCGGAGTAGAATTTCAGTCTTTCGTCCTTTAGTATTCAGTTGGTTCATTAGGTTTTCAGTACAGAATGTGGCCGTGCTCCCAGGGTCAAGAAAGGCGTAGGTTTGAATATACTTGCTTCCTTTTGCTGCTTTAACTTGCACCGGAACAATAGCAAGAGCACAATCCTCACCGGCCCCTGTTGACTGATCAGCTGATACCTTCGCACTGTTGATGGACGCTCGCTTTGGTTCTGTTCTACTGTTTTGCAGGGTGACTTGTTTTGAATTTAAATCATCACTATGCAGCAGTGTTGGATGTTTCCTTTGGCATGTTAGACAGTTTAGCTTCAATGTACAGTCTTTGCTCATGTGACCCTTCTTAAGGCAACCAAAACAGTAACCATTTGTCTTTAGATAATTAACCTTTTGGTCGTGAGGCTCTGATTTTAGTTTTAAGCAGTCCACTACTGCATGCCTGCCTTGACAGAAACTACATAGGGTTGCAGGGGCAGCTTTGATGTAGGTGGGTTGCTGCACCTTAAATGCCTGTAGTCTGGTGTCATGATGTTCAGTTGCGGCGACAGCCGTGGCAAAGTTACTGCTCCTTTTAGGTGTTCTGAGGTCAGTTGTCCTATTGTTGGTGATTATCCTTTTAGTGGGATTTGAGTCTTTAATTTCTCCAAACACTGGGTGTAATAATATGTCAGAATGCTTTTCGGTGAATTCGACCAGATGTTTGAATCTAGCCCTGATGTTCTTCTTTTGAAATTCTTCATACGCTGTTGTGCGCCATCTTTCCCTGAGCTTATATGGTAGCTTGGATACAATTAGTCTTAACGTTGATGTGACGTCTAGCTCATCCATGTACTCCAAGTCCTGCATGGCGTTAAGGCATTCTCTTAGGTATAGTGAGTAGGCATGAAGAGATTGTCCATCATCTGGCTTGATAGCTGTCCAGTTGAGTGCCTTATCCAGATAAGCATTTGCAATTTTCATTTCGTTTCCATAGTGTCTCTTTAAAAGTTGCATGGCCTCTGAATATCCTCTTTGTGCATCCATGTGAAGACAGCTACGGATCAGATCTCTGGCTTGACCTGATGTAAACTGTTCAAGAAAGTAGAGCCTGTCCTGGCAGTCACTAGTTTTCTCTTCAATTAGGTATCTGAATGCATGCATGAAAGGTTGATAAGAGAGTGGGTCCCCATTAAACACAGGCACCTCTCTCTTAGGTAGCAGGGATAGATTTTGTTGCATTATCATGAGATCAGCTATGTCCTTTTGTCTCTGTGCCAGTGTGTTGAGGTTTTCCTGAGTAAAAATGTTGATTGCAGGACTTTCCAGTTGCGGGCTTGATGCACCATTTGCTTGCCGAGATCTTTTATGGAAATCCACAATTGTTCTATGTAGTGGAGTTTTAGGTACAGCAGCTACTTCAATAAATTCCAAGACAGAAGTGTCTGTATACGTTTGCTCCACATTTTCCAGTTGACCTTCTTCATCTAAATAAGCATTCATAGCATCCCCAAGATGATCATCCTCATGTGGGCTGAGAAGTACCCTCATTTTGGCATCTGCTGCTGCAATCTGTGATTCCATCTCCACCTTTTCCATCTTTGATTTGAGAATGGTTTCCTCCAGTCGCAGTGCATGCATGTGCTTTAAAGCAGCACACTAACGGCCCGTCCACACAGCAGCTTTTGGCGATTTGTCCATCGCTTCCAGCGCGTCTCCGCCCATTGACTTTGAATGGGGATGACGTCACTTTCCCTCGCTTGTCGCCGAATTGCATTGTGGGGGGGCGAGGCGAAGATTTCCAGGATTTCCAGGATGTTCAGGATTCCAAAGTTGAACATTGTTCAACTTTTGAGGCTGAGCTGGAAGCGACAGCCAATCAGATCCGTTTATGCAAATCTGACAGTTCAAGCGCTAGCCAATCAAACCGCGTGCAAGCTGGGAGAACCAGACCCGCAGTTCATTTCTATATTCCACAAAAATGGAGGAGAACTTAGTTATTGCGGTAGCAAATCACCCGGTTCTTTATGACCAGTCCCTATTTACTTACCGGGATACAAACCGGAGGAACCAGGCATGGGGGGAGGTGGCAGAGGCTGTGGGGGGAAACTGGTAGGTTTTCGCTCGTTTGGGGATTTTATATCCAGTTTACTTCGTTGCTAGTTTACTTCGTTGCTAGCAAGCATAGACAGTATCATTAGCCAGCATGGAATGTAGCATAAAATAGCACCATAAACATTAATCTCATAAATGTTCAAAATGTTAAAAAAATAAATGTTCATCATAGCCCTTCCTATTTGACAATAGTGTAGAAGAACCGGGTTTTTTTGCTTTGTATGTCGGGGGCGGGATATTCATGTGATATTCATGTGATTGGTTGTTGGTCGCGAAATCCCCAAGCTGTCAGACACGCCCAGCTCCAGGATTTTCAAGATTTGGTCAAAGCTGCTGTGTGGACACACCGTTAGCCTCCAGAGCTGCCCTTTCTGCTGATGCTAACTTAGCAGCAGATGAGGCCCTTGATGTTGAAGTCCTTTTGGAGGTATTGGAGATACTGTCAAGTGGATCAACTTGTAGTTGTGCAATACGTTCTCTTCTCCATGCTTTAACTTCCTTTGCAAAGTAATTAAAGTTCATAATTCTGGGTTCATACCAGTCCGTTGCATCAATGTCCTTTTCCTCTTCAGATAAGAGTTGTTGGAGAGAATGATGCACTTTATTGAATTCATCCATAGCAGTTTTAAACATATCCATGCAATCATCAACATCATCAACATTTCCATCGTCAGTGAGCAGGGCTTTAGTTTCATTTAGTTTTCTTGTGCACACTCCAAGTTTCCCTCTGCGTGTGGCCGTGAGGGATTTTAAAAGATCCTCTGCCTCAAAGGCAGTTTTAGGTTCAGTCATTTTTACTTGAGAGTTGCTTTTAATTGTATTCAATACCTTTGATCAGATTGCGTCTGCGTTAATCCATCACGCTGTTCTCCGCAGCGTGCGTAAAGCTGGCTTGCACAGACATCCTTATTTCTTTGATGAAGCGCTTAATCATTCCATCCATAACCTTTGACACGTTTGGCTCATATCTTCATTTGCGTATGCATCCATTGATTAAATCACAACAAGCATGACTCATTCATTTTTCCTCTTGTTTACTCACGAGTCCCACGTGCTCTGCCTCGCGTACAAACATTTCCAACTCGAGGCCGGCGTCCGTCCTCTTTTCCACGCGACTCACGGAAGTTTCAATAAGGAAATCCTTTTCTCCCTCTTTGCAGCGGGCCATCCACAGAAAAAGGGTTTCCAAAAAAAATAGTATCCATTCATGAGGCGGGTTTTTTACTATTTAGCGGCCAAAATCATAAAAATATAAGAAAGAAATATAACGCAAAGTGCCGCAGAGGCACCCGTCAGCGAATCTTACGCATGGGTAAAAATCAAGGTCCGAGCAAAAGTCGTTTCAGTGCAATTTATTGTCAACACATCAAGCATTTCTCTTCCTTCTTACCCGATGGTAAAAAACCATAAGCCTACCGGGTGCACCGCCCACTACCACCTGTTTCCCATATTTATAATGAGCCGGTCTCCCCTCCCCCGGTGCCCAAAGGCTGTCTTTACAAAACAGAGGCATGGTACAACTTATTTGATCAACTTAAATAAGAATTAAAAGGAAGATTTACTATAAACAAAAAAGAACAATAAAATAAATGGATAACTATTAAATAATATAAGCTCCTAGATATGGCTTCATCACCGTTGGTGCGCTGGGCTAATGCTAATAATGCTAATGCCAGCAAATACAATGGCGGCTTCACAAAACTTTTCCGAGTTTTACGGGGCGTGGTTTGCAATTCGCCCAGCCAATCAGAAATTGGAACTTTTTTCTCCCCGGGAAAGTACCTGCTCTCTAGCAGGGACTGAAAAGGGGCGGAAAGTTCTCATGAACTAAGTTCTCTTTTTGGTGTGAACGCAAAATCCCAGGAACTATCGGAACTAAAAGGGAAAAGTACTCTGGTGTGAAAGCGCCTATTGTGTTTGTGCAGGTTGCACAAACTCCAGCCTGTCAGGACATCGAGTCCGGACCGGAGCTAGATTTCGTTCCTGGGTGCATTTTGTGCAGGCGAAGACGCCATGGGCTGGCATTTCCCACACAAGCACCTATCAAAAACAACGTTTATCATGAAACTGTATTACATCTCTCTCCCCCCCATCGCTGCTCTCTCTCTCTCCCCCCTTCGCTCCTCTCTCTCTCCCCTCCGGTACAGCACCGTAAGACGTAGTGTGGAGTTGCATTAGGTAATGCGAGATACGGCTGATACTTGCACATTGTATCAACAGTTCTGCCAGTAACGTTACATATACTGTAATCAATACTACTTTAGGCTCGTTGCTGCTCGTTGCTGCTCAAGCGGACAAGTTTCTGTGTCACCGATACAGCGAGAACAAGTGAAACTCATCCTGAGCACACACAAACACTCACAGCCGAAGTAAAAACAATAAGTGTGGCTTGATATTGAGAAAGAAAAAGGTTTATAACGCTGTGAGATTGGGTCGTCTATTACCAGCGTTCAGGGAGCTCTATGCAAGTCAATGGGGACTCCCTGTTAGTTAGCCAAGGGATCCTGGTGTGTGAGGTGCCCCGCGGATTGGTCCATTTGGGCCAATCCGGTCATTTGTTGTTGATTTGGGTGTTCACACGTCACAGAACCCAGGAAAAAAACAATGGAAAAAGATAAATGTCCAACAAGGCGTTCTGGGGCAGCACAGACAGGTATTTTCTGTGTTAGAGTTTTACTCCTTACAGGGTGTACTTTGAGGGTTTGTGACTCTGCAGACCGTTTACATGCATAAAACCTTCATAACACACAAGGGGACAGGTAATAACCGGAAAAGCATGACATGGGCCCTTTAAAGCATTGCAAGTACTATGGCATTTTGATATCAATTATGAGAAACCTGAATGGGTTAATAAGTGAGACAACAAAATTAAATTATCTTATTTAAGAGAAATGCCATTAATTAATTATGATTGAATATTAGTACCTACAGTAGGGTTATGAAACACACATTTAAAAGACAATTATTTTTTATATTGATGCAATAGAAAGATACAACTCTGCTTCTATCTAAAATATTTGCGAGAGGAAATCTGTAGCCATCAGGTACTGAACGTTCAATGGAGCTACTGTAGTTATTTCAGGGTTCACTAACAGAACTCAAATCTCATCCATGTTGAGATTGCCTTTGCAAATATAAAAAATCTATCCTGTTTCTTATCAAATATCCTTCAAATCACATCAAGGAGCAAAAACATGGAGAAAGGCCAGCATGCTGCTTCACTAACAATACGTTTTCAACTTTCTAAAATATGTTGCTTTGTCGTAATGTAAACACACCTCCAGTGTGTATCAACCTCATCAATGTAACACACACACACACACACACTGTACAGAAGCACTAATAGTTAATGAGCTTTGCTTCACTTCATCCATAAAAGCATCAATGTCACATCTGGCTGAGAACAATTCAGCCGACACACACGTCAGCGTGTGTACGCAAACATACAAATCATTCTGATGAGGCCTGGCTGCTTAATGCAGGGTAATTTACCACTGTACTGATGTAACCATACAGTACTGACACACACAGACACACACATACATGTGCATACTGTAAACAGAAAAATGAAGAGAAATTAGCTATCATAGTTGTCAGGGCTGAGATGAAGGACTTAGGAGGCCCTTGTGCGTATCACACCATACACACACATATGAGAGGCCGTCTAGCTCACCGCTCATACTTGGTCTTACAAACAATATCAGAATCTCCCATGTACACCACCAGACTCTTTCACACACAGTATCATACCGTCGTTAACGTACTGTCATTCCTTCCTTCATTTACTATCATACATAAATAACTATTCTCTCTCACACACAAAAACAAAATCTCTTAACCCTTCTCTTGCGTTTCGGGTCAAAAGTGACCGAATGACTTTTATTTTAATCATAAATATTGTGTTTTTCATCCAATTGCTTCAATACTTTATGTTATCCTCCACACTAGGCTTCTGAACATATACACTTGATGATCACCACTTGCATTGAATGTTGAGTGATTTATTCAACAGTGAAACACCCTTGATGTTTTTGGTCAGATTTGACCGCCATAGAATGAATGGGTTTGAGTGTATTATGTTCATCCTGCAGATGGAAAACATTTATATACACACACACACGTTACAGGAACTTCTCCCTTTCTCGCGCTGTATGATTAATCTATGTTCACACTGAGACAGTACAACACATAAAGAGAACAGTACACCTATTGTGCAAGTACAAGCAGGTCACACAGTATGATCACAAATAGATAAACGCTGTTAAAAATCAGTTTTTATTAAAAAGTACAGGCTGCATACAGTATGTGTTCTCAGCCTTGGAGAAACTTATTTTAACGTGTGCCTACTTTGTTCATGTACCAGAGGTGGGGACTCGAGTCACATGACTTGACTCGAGTCGGACTCGAGTCGCATATTTTTGGACTTGAGACTTACTTGACTAACATTGATAAAATACTTGACTTGACTTTGACTTGGTATTCATGACTTGAGACTTGACTTAAGCTTGAGACAGATGACTTGAAAGGACTTGACTTTTTAATATTCAATATTTGCGTATGTTTTTGTAGTGAGATATTACATTTAGTTTTTTCTAAATGTGATTGGGTGATTATAGCGCTGTGCGCGCAAACCTGGCAACCCACTAGACGGCAGGAGTGTCAGTTAACATGGCAGCGGCTAGCGTTACTCCAAAAATAGTCAAATTTGGATTCAAGGTTTATGTTGTCGATGACGGTAATAAGAAGAGAACAACGGTATGCAGGGTCTGCAGCATAAAGATCAGTGACACGACCACCACAACTATGGGCTCAGAACAGTCTCATAATACACACATGCACACAGAAGGATTCACACTTGTATTTCCGGATCCACACTTGTGTTTTTCAATGCACACACAAATGTGTTCCGTTTCATATACATGTAAATACAATCCAAATACAGAAAAAAGTTTTACATATGTATTTTTGATCCTCACATATTTGTTTTCCGTTTAAATCCTCTGAACCTGCTAACACAAACCGCTTTCTGTGCACGGATCGCTTTGCATTCGTGTGTGGGTTTTTTGAGACTCCCCTGACGGTCACCCGATTCGTACTTGTAATTTTTTCTATCTATAGCCAATCAGATGTCTCCTTCATTCTAAGCCAATCACATGAGCGCGCCCCCACGAGGGTAGATTTATTGCGTTCATGACGTAGCTCTTCATGTACGCATTTTGCGCAGTCCAGAGCTGACAGGTCCATGGAGCCTGCCTGCAGGCGCTAATCTCAGGACACCTCCACTCTCAGTACAGCGCCACTTTCCGAACAGGAAATGCATGCAAATACAAGCCTTTATATTATTAAGGTACAGCGCCACTTTCCGAACCATTGATGAATTCTTGTGTACACAAAAACGGCAGGCAAAACCGTTTTAAATGTGTGTTTCCTGTATGGCGATACAGCTGGATCTGATCGATATGGACATAAACGCGAGTGAAGTATAACCGGACGCGAGAGAGAGATCAGATGCTGAGTCTGACGGAGACACGCAGCTCTGCATGATCACCTGATGCTCCGACCTCTGTTTAGCGAGCTGACCGGACAGCGCAAAATGCGTACATGAAGAGCTACGTCATGAACGCAAGAAATCATACCCTCGTGGGGGCGCGCTCATGTGATTGGCTTAGAATGAAGGAGACATCTGATTGGCTCTAGATAGAAAGAATTACGAGTACGAATCGGGTGACCGTCAGGGGAGTCTCAAAAAACCTATTATTATTATCAGAAGTTACTGTAAACTTTTGAATAATAGTTCATCTACTTTTAGTAGTTTGTTTAAATGTTTTAATTATGTTATTATTCCTGTGCCGTTGTTGAAGATCGTCCAGACCCTGATGTGTCTTTTAAAGTAAAAAACTCTGCCGTCAAAGCGGACTTGTTTTTTGAAGTTCTTTTTTGTGTATTTTTGGATTGCCCGCGTTTGAAGTGGAGTATTGGATTAAAATAACAAATTTGGATATTTAAATAACGCCAATCAAAGAAAAATGATGCAAGACGCCACATCAAAGGACAGAAGTGGATCTTCTGACGAGGTAAATCTTAAAGACTTGACATCCTGAAAATCCACTCAAGGCGTGAATCCAAAGGATCTGTTGAAAAAGGTAACAAACAGAAATATGAGAAGATAACGTTTCCTTCTGCCCCTAAACTACAGCTGTTTTTCTCTCCAACACAACCATCACTCACAGGATACATGTTCAAGCTTCAATATGAAAATAGAAAATGAGGAAACAAATTCCATAAAGGTGGATGGATCTAGTTTTGTTTGCCCTGCTGGTCACATAAGCAAAGACTATTGGAGATATTTGAAGTGCAGTGTGTGTCACCAGAAGCAACGGTCAGCCCTTCACATTGAAGATGAGGACACAGGCACATCCTTCAACAAAGCACATGTTTCACCTGGACAGTCAGAGACAAGTGTTCATACTGGGGCCGGTGGACAGGGCAATGGATTCAGCCCTGGCTGCCCTGTTGTAGTAACCTCTCAGCTTGCATTGGAACAACAAGAAAAGATGTCCATCAAACCTCAAACCCATCAGCATTTACAAGAAAGAACATCAACAGTGCAATGTGAAAAGCACAGAGTGAGGAGCAGGGAAGAAACCACAAAGAGGAGACCAGCTCCAAGACATCACAGCCTCACCAAAGTCATAAACATCAGACTGAAACACAGGATGAGGAAATGGAATCCGACCTGGTGTGAACAGTGATGGAGACACAGAGGAGCCTCGATATGAAGAGGATTTGGAGGATTTGGACGACAGAGCGAATGGAGAAGGCCCAGAAAAGAATTTCCAACAGGAGATATTTTCTTTATTGCAAATACAAACGGAACCTGGATGAGGGAAAGGACGGACAAGGATCGGTCAGCTCTGCGAGCCCCAAATGAAGACCAGTGTCATGTAGAGACCTGTTTGAAGATCCGCCTGCTCCTGGATACAGCAGCGTAGCATCACGAACATGTATTCTTTCTGTTTCTCTAGACTATTTTTCTTTCTCTCCATTTCTTTTCCAGGAATCTGTTGCCTGAAAACTGTGCAGATGATTATTTGTATGTTGTATGGATAGGATAAAGATAGAGTATAGCTCCATTTATATATATTTAAGTAATTGTGTGTTTACACTGGCCACAATTAGGGGCCGGAATGTTGGAGCTATATATCTCTTTATATTATTTAATAGTTTAACATTTATTTTCTTGCTGTTTATAGTGTTTATTGTATGTATTCTTAGTTAACGTCATAAGTTAACCTGTTAAACCCCGAGCCTGTTTTTCAGGTTTCAGGCTCGAAAATGACATTCCCAGAACAAATGACCATATCTTCCCTTCTAAAAGGGTTAAATTAATAATATTTTTTTCTCAAAGTAATGATAAACCTGTGAGTTGGATGTAGAAAAGTCAGAATCAAAATAGATGTTTTTTATTTGAAAGAAAATTCAGATTGAACATGGTAAAAAACTGTAAATTATAGTGTCCGTCCAAAAGATATTTTGTACTTATAGTGAAAACTAAACTTGGATGATGGGTTAGTAGACTAAAAGCTTTAGGAATCCAAAGTACAACATATAATAAGTACCCTGTATCAAGATTGATGCAAAACAAGTGATATGTGACCTTTTTAGACAGATTTAGCAAAAAAAAACCTCTTCTGGGGTAATTTGGGTGGATTTTCCATATCTCTGGCCCACCTTGCTGGATTTTGACATGTGACATCTCTTTCTGACCGTCAGAGCCAATGGAATCGAGGGGAAATCACAGAGTCCTTATTTGGTAATGTGTGTGTGTTAGACTTCCGCATTGCCAAGACCGGAAGCAGCAGCCACTCTGGTGGCTACCATTAGCAGCTAACTTTTGCTCTGCGATTTTTACATAAAAATGGAATTATGCATTATAAATGAAATAATTTTTTTATACATAGACGTTAAAAACCTATGGATTAACCGATTCAGCCGCGTTTTTTCTCGTTTTAATGCCATTGAACACGTCTTTTGATCAGATTGACAGCTACGGTGAGACGATCTCCCTAGAAGCTCCGTAAAGGTACGTGTTGTGATGTCTGTGTTTGCTTCCCCTGTCGCGAGTTCGGATCACTCAGTGATGATACTATACCTAAATAATCTGTGGAACCTCAGCTTTAATCGGATATCTTATATATGCAGCTACGATAAGTAATAAGGGTACTTTTATCTTGAGTTCTGTGCCAATGTCCGTTAGCATTTTTCGCTAAGGGGTCATTTAGATGCTTCTTATAAGACTTGTGTTTTGTTTTGGTAAAAATGGTTTGTATCGTCAGTTAGCTGAGATTATTTCCGTTAATCTGGTATAACACATTAATAGGTTCTTAAATATTAAGATCCCCTGAGACACAGTGTCGTGAAAAAAAAAAACAGGGTCCCCGGTTTAACAGGTTTTAAAGTAGTTTCTATGCTTTTATTTTGAAGGCATGTTTGGGCACTGGGTGATTAGAGCACCTGGTGTAATTGTATATATTGGAGACAGGTGGAGGTGGGAGCCAGAGCACTAGTAGGCAAACGGTTTTTTACCAGGGTGTTTCAAGCCACACAAAGGAAAGCCATAGGAAAGGCTTAAGGAAAGAGATATAGGAAACCTGTTCATTGTATTTTGTTATAGGAATAAAATGCACAACGGAGAATCTTGTCTGGACCTGGATCATTGCCCTGCGTAAGATCCGCTAACTAGTGCCTCAGCGGCTGTATTATTTTAAGTTAATTATCTGTTTTAGTTCTATATGATTTTGGCCGCTACAATGTTGTTTTTGTTTGTAGAAGTGCATCATTCCTTGATTTATTGTAAAATGAATCTGAACTTTTTGATCTGTTATGATGATAAACTGAAGCAATTTCTAAATGAACCCAATTAAGTGAGTTTTAAATCGTCGTACTTAGTTTATAAGGAAATTATGAAGAGGAACAAAAACTAGAGAATGCAATTCCTGAAGAAATTGCTAGTGGGAATGCTTTATGCTGAAAATCTGATGCTAAACTGCTATGCTGAAATGTAATGTGTAAGAAGAAAGTGAAGAATTGAGATTGAAATGATACATGAACACTGGGGGCTTGAATGTGTGATGAGAGAAGAAAAGAAAGTGAAAAGGCTTGGAAAAGCAGCAGAATACTTGAACTGCAAACTTTTGAACTAACTTGATGGTGAATGATCTGTCGCCATGCCAACGGCATTTGATGACATCCCATAATACGCTTAGATGCGTTGATGGCTGCATCGTTACCAAACCTGTGAAGTTTTGGGGCGTTTGGAGCATTTTCACTGAAGCTTTGAGAAAACCGTGTTTCAAGGCGAGCATTGTGTTGCCATGCCAGCGGCATTTGAAGAACTCTCCAAACTGTCCCGTAGATGTCTTCACGGCTGGACTGTTAGCACACTGCTATCTGAAGTCTGCTGCTCTGAGCATGTCAGCTGGAGTGATGACATCGTGTTCCATTACACAGGTGTTTATATTTGAACTAACGAGCTCTGTAGAGATCACAGGTTTCCATTGTTCTGAATGAGAGATAAACCTCTTACATGTGAACATTTTGTGGAAGAACCGTAACAGATATCTGTCAAATTTCAAAACGTGAAGCATGTCAAGGAAGTTGAGTATCTTAAGTGTAATTTTTGTGTACTTTTGGGTTAATAATGTGGCCTTTTTGGCAGTTTAACTAAAGGTGTGCGGCTGCCGCCGTGAGGAAATATCTGCCTGAAATTACAATGGGCTTCAATGGAGGAATTTTGAAGGTTTTTGTCACTTCATGCCCTCAAGAGGCATTTTGTTGAATTATTTTTGCTTAATTATTTGTCATTTATCAAGCTACGAGATGTTTTCCTACGTTTGTCATGAAAAATTATGTCTCAGGAATGTAGGGTTTGGGAATTATGGCAGTTTAAAAAATATATATGAAGGCAAATTTCAAGATTTTCTACCCTCTAGCTGTGACATCACGCACTGTAGTTAATGTTAAAATGTGAAGAAAACCTCTAAAACAAGGTCTGAACAATGTTTAATATCTATAAAAGTAAGAATCAGATTTAAAAGTTGTTTTAGAGGAATAATGTCAGAAAGATGTGTAACATTTTAAAGTTGGAATGAGGTTTCTGAGTGAAAGTATGAATGAACAGTTAGCAGTTGAAGTCGCATGAAGATTTGCTGAAGTCTGAAGATTTCCTCCATTGACTTCAATGTTAAACATTTGATGAATTATGGGATGTATCTCTGGAATTATGAAAGTTATGAATGAGAAAAGTAATAGCAATCGATTTCCGACCGAGCTGAACGTTTTGATGTTTGAACGGAGTTTCTGCGATGTGGAATGTGGGAGGAGAAGCGCGGCAAAATACCGGCGGAATAATAATAAACTTTTCGTCCGTAGAATAACATAATGCTGTTAACAGCATTCCAACTAAATGATTTGAAAACGATATCTATGTAGGTGCTGACGCTGTTGGCGGTTCTAGTCTTAACAGACATTTAAATTAAATATGTGTAATGGCAAATGCCATATATGATTTTCTTACCTGGAATTCTGCCTTTTTGAACAGACTTTTTGAGTCCTAGCTATATTGTCTGCAGTTCTGGGGTTAATATGAATCTAATATGATTGTCATCGGTCTAAATTATATTTCAAATGATTAACTGTATGTAATGAAGATCATAGTGTGGGTTGAATCCATTTTCATAACCACTGTCTTTGAACTGATTTAAATGCGGAAACTGGGCTTATTCATCAGACTTTTGTATGACTTGACTTGCTTGACCTGAGCAATGACTTGACTTGACTTGCTTGACCTGAGCAATGACTTGACTTGACTCTCACCACAGTGACTTGGGACTTGCTTGATACTTGTAGGTCAAGACTTGAGACTTGCTCATGACTTGCACATGTAGGACTTACTCCCACCTCTGTCATGTACTGTTGAGGTTTAATTTCAGTAGTTGTGTGCTATAATGTATTTACAAAGTGTGAAGAGGAGGCAACTTTAGAATAGCGAACCTGTTCTGGTCAATTAGAGTCAAACTAATAGCTTATTGGTTATGAACAAGACTTCACTTTAGAATAGGGAACATGTTCTTAGATAGAAATACCTCATTTTTAGTTATTTAGACTCAATTAACACTTATAGTTTCATGTCTTGTTTCATAAGAATAGATCATATTTGTTAAGTGTTATTGTGGGAGAATTACTATTCTTGTGCTACTACTGCCTTATTAGGCCCATATTGAGCAGAGCATATTAAGACCAAAACTCATGTACAACAACTTCCTTACTTGCAACACATCAGCACCAATTAGAGGGTTATTGAGGAAAAACTCTCAACTAATGGCTTATTACTTGTAGAATATGGTCATGTAGAATAAGCCATTAATAAGTGTTTTATAATGACTAATAAAGAGCCAATATACTGCTAATATGCATGTTAAATAACAACTAGTTGATGGTGAATTTGAGTACCTTAATATAAAGTGTTACCAAAAGTTCTTATTGCAGCTCAAATGTAGCTAGCAGTGCTCTGAGCAGCTTCAGGCTTTGTTTTCAAGGCTGTAAACCAGTCAAGGAATGAATATTTAAACTGGCTTCCTGTTGGATCAACCTGACTTCCTTTTAAAGTATACTCTCTCTCAACCAGTACAATGTCCTCTCACATAATCTGTCATAAGGTCTCAAAAACACAAACATTGTCTTTCACATACACTACTATACCCTCTTACATACTACAATTCCTCTCTCATTTACACTATCATTCTCTCACACGCAGTAATAATAATAATAATAATAATTTTAATTTTTATAGCGCCTTTCAAGAGACCCAAGGACGCTTTACAATGGGAAACATTAGAGTGTACAGTGCTTGAATTGCCGGTACTCAGCCGCCGGCGGCACGTCATGACGCATGACAACAAATATGCCCAGCGTACCTATGCCGCGCCGCAGAGATAGACTAGAGCAGAAAAGACATCACATAACGTTAGCATTTAGAAAATGTTAGCATGGCTTAATACTATTGCAAAAAGACGGTTGTCGCCGGACAAGGATTCCCTCTCTCCTTTCCTGCTGAAAGATGGTGAGTGTACTCAGGGACAAGGAGTCATTGAACCAGCCGCCAGTAGGAGTCAGGCTTTACTTTCTTTTATATCCATAAAGAAAAAGTAAATCTGTTTACAGTTGTTTCACATGGATGTTGAGAGGTATCCATATATCTCTTCATGTTGCTCTCAAAGTGCACCAGATTGATGCACATAACTTCAATATTTAAAAATAAATCTTACCGGGGGAGCATGCCCCCGCACCCCCTAGACGGTGTCAGGTCCACTCCCCACTTATAAAAATAGCACTTTATCCCTGCACCCCTTCTAATCTCAGATGCACCCTGAGTCACTTTGTTTACAGTGAGCCTTTCTAAAATATACAGTAAAGAGACAAAGCCACCAGCATTATAGGATATACTATGACTTTGAGCCAAATGTTGTTTTTGGGCTGTATAAATAAATTGACTTGAAACAGTTGCTGATTTAGAGTACTGGCACCTTTTTTATTCCAATTCAAGCACTGCCACACACACACACACACACACACACACACACACACACACACACACACACACACACACACACACACACACACACACACACACACACACACACACACACACACACACACACACACACACACACACACACACACACACACACACACACACACACACACACACACACACACACACACACACACACACACACACACACACACACACACACACACACACACACACACACACACACACACACACACACACAAAGAGCTCAAATATATACACAAGGAGAGCTCATGAATTATCTTCACCTGTCAAAAACACACTCTCACACAAAAACATGACTAGTGAGAAGTAATATAAGACACAACACACACGTACAGCAATGACCCACACAACAGTGCCCATTCATCACCACTTGGCTGTGTTGCCGTGGGATAAAGCTAATGAGCCGTTACCGTTACCCAGAATGCATTGCTCTAGCCCTTTGTCCACTCAACCGTCAGAGAAACTTCCTCTATAGAGAACACAGGGATTTTAGCCTTTGCAGACCATTGACATGCAGACAAACACCTATATAACACACTACAGGAGAGGGACCAGCCAAAAGCATAACAGGGCCTCTATGATGTTAGCTGTCTCTTTAATGATATACATTAACTGTTGTTTGAAAAGTAGTAGAAGGAGAATGAGTGCAATATTTATCAATGAAATGTAGTGTAATTAGCATAAAATGCAATGCTTGAGTTTAATACAAGATCCTCAAAATTGTACATTGATTTGAGGCTGGGACATGCTGCAGGCGAGGCAGGAGAAGGACATGTGACCAGAGGAAAGGAAGGAGAGCTCACCACTAGTTCTGGTTTCTTTCTTCAAATCTTGATCCACATGGGTTGCTCCTACTCACTGCAGGCTGCAGACAGAGAGAGATAGAGAGATTAACAGATGGTAACGTTTTACTTGTTTTTAAAACAGTACACAGCCCACAGAGGCAGACACACATCTAGCATTCTGACACTGATATGGAGAACCACATACTTTAAAGAGAGAAAGACAGAGAGAGCGAGAGATTTCAAATAAAGGAGGTAGACAGAGTGCAGGAATTTAGAAAATTAGAAAAATGAAAATAGATTAAGAGTGTAAGGCTTTAGGAGTCCTTTGTTATACTGGGAAATGTTATTGAGTTGAATGCCAACGGGATCTGTTCTTTTAAATAGCACTATCAGACTTCCAATGCAGGAAAGTTTGCCTGATGACAGACTAATACATAATATTATATGTCAGAAAAGTATAGAAGGTAAGGTTAAATTAGTGAGTTGGTACATTCTGACTAAACGAAATCTAAAAATTTGCAAAACATAACATTTGGGCTATTATCACTGCCATATTGACCCACAATAACGACTTTTAAATTCTAAAACTCTCTATGAAGAAGGAGCAGGAGTGTTGAATACAATTGCAAATAAAGTTCCAGGTTAGCGAAGGCTTTGAAAGAGTGATCATTTAGTTTAGGTTTGATTAGTAGGCTTGAGTCAAGGATGGCCACCCTGCACCCCCTCCGCCTTGAGGAACGTGAGTATCAAACTGACCGGGTGGAGTGAACTCATTTATGCTGAGATATTCTTCAGTCTCAGCCAGGTTTCAGTGAGACAACAGAAGTCAATCTGATTATCTGATATCAAATCATTTACTAGTAACGCTTTAGAAGGTCAAGATCTGACCTTTGAGAGTTCTCATTACATTTTCCTGTTTAGTTTCACTTTAATGTACTATTCCCCATATTTTTACTTTTGAATTAATTCTTTAAGTGGTCGTTGTTGAGTGGATGCCCAAAAGGAAGCCCTCAGAAGTCAGTAAGACTGCAACCCCGCCTCGTCTCAACTCTGATTGGTTGGCCACAAATACACTTTTATAATATCAGTAGATATGAGAACTGCTCCTTCCAGAGTCGGCTGAATGCCATCTCTCCTAATCAGATCTGATGTTCCCCAGAAAGCACAGCAAGTATCTACAAAGCCAACATCATTTGCAGGACAGCACCATGACAACAGCTGAAATGATAACATGCAGCTATTCATGTCATCACTGGTCAGACAACTAGTCAGGTGATCAGGTCTCATTTTATACATGTCACTTCATCATCCCCACAGAGGGTCAGGATAATAAGCACAAAAACGAATTAAAATGTGTGTGTTTGTGTATGTGTGTGTGTATGCAGTCATTTCACAGATGGTAGGAGAGGAGAATGGACTGATGAACGGAGATGAGGCGTGTATCGATATGGCAGGTAATTATCTGAGGTTACTCTCAGATCACAACCACAAAAAAAGTTATAGCTTGAAATAAAATCTGCTTCTAAAAGCCGCTAAACCTGAATGCTTTCAATTCCAGTTTTATTATTTACCCAGAGTGTTCCGTAGTGATGTCACTATATGTTCCTGAAGTAAACAAAGGAGTCCAATGGAGTAGTTTCAGGCAGGGGGGGGGAGTGTGTGGGGGAGAAACTCCCTCGGGAGGGAACACAGGGATTTTAGCTGTTGCAGACCATTGACATGCACAAAAACCTAGAGGAAAGGGAAAACCCAAAAAGCAGAATAGGGGACAGTGGTCTATAAACATTGGGATTAAATGGATTTTGGAACATTTTAGCTTAATCAAAATTGTCAAATTGTATCATATGGAATAATGCATATTCAAATATGTGAGGCAAAAATGAAGAGGCTGGACCAAGGAGCTTGTCAATGAGGGGGGGGTGTCAGTTAAACCTGTTAGTTCTCCCCCAAGAAGAATTTCTCCTGGATGAAGTGCACCTCATCACATCATGAAGTAAAAACTGTTATAAGTTCAGTTTGCAAACATAAAGTTCACCTTAAACTGCCAAGAATATATGAATAAAGAGAAACAGTGGACAGGGTCCACACCCAGCACAGTGGAGACGACCTTCTGTCAAAGCATTGTTTAATAAAACCTATTTTTTAATGAACAGTAAAATGTAAACACAACTTCTTAATGATACCCTCTTAAAAAAGCCTCCCATAGCTCCCTTTTATTAACACAAGGCTGCTAACAAGAAAATAATATCATATTTTCATTTTCATTTCCATGCAGCCATGGCCTCTTTTCCCTGAATGCAAATACCTTTAAACATTATGTGGTCTTATTATATTTCTCAATTTGTCACTTCATTAAAACTCTAAATGTGGGAGAATGAATAATGAGATACTGAGGGCTGCATTGAAAACAATAGATGTGCCTAATAATGTGTGACAAACACGTATTTTAGAGTTCTGTCTGGAAATCAGATAACAGGAGCAGACAGCTCTTCATCCCTCATCCTCATCACGAGGTGTTGACCTCCTTTACCAGGGGGAGGGATGCTTCACTCCGTCAATAGCTCTGCTGGGGGGGGGGGCGGCTGGTCGGAGAGGCAAACAGCGATGACCCCCCACTCTTTGAGGTTCACTCATCTGATGCGACCCAGTGGAGGGGACAGCACCCCCCCCACGTGATGGTTTACCGCCCACACACACACTACTGTATATGCATGTCAGTGTTCTTCAGAGTTCTCCAGTGTTGTATCTTTGCAATTTGTGAAGTTCAGCTCCCACTGTGTTGCATCATCCCAGCCAAATGCAAAAACACGAAGCTGTTTATAATTGAAAAGCGTTTTAAACAGACTTGTTAAATCCTTGTATTTGGGATATACTGCAATTCAGAATCAGAATGTGTTTAAGTGAGAGAAGGTTGCATTACTTGGTTTAGTTTAGGAGAATATGTCATTTGTTTATAGTGAAAATACAGTTGAATTATTTTTTCCATTAAAGAAAAGGTTCTTAAATATGAGTGTATGCTGTCAAAAACAGTTCTCAGAAAGAAATCAGAATCGGCCGGACAGAGGGCTCGCCCCTGACTCCAGTCTCCAGTTTCCACGTGTGGCCAAGCTCCGCCCACACCCCCTCCCATAGTTCATCAGTCCTATGACCCACGCTCCAGCACTGCCCCATACCCAGGTTCACTGTTCCCCTTCTGCCCTTCTTCCAGGCGATTCATTCTGCAGTATGCACTTTTCTTCTGTCTAATAATCACTGTGCTCTTTCCCTCTGCATGGCACCGCGGCTCCCTGCCCGTTTATCTCTGTGTCCCCTGCTGACACATATCAGACGTTTTTCTAAAGGTCGAGTCAAACGAAATATTCAAAATAACATCCATTGCACCGAAGAAATGTTTCTTCACTCCGTTCAGGTTTTCTACATGACAGAGAATATGTTTGTTTTTTTAAATCCATCAAAGCTCAGTTTCTAATTGGTCTGAATTCCAGCTACTGTGGAAACAAGGCCCCTTTGTCCCGACATAGCACAAATAATATCATATCATATCCTAACTTGGGGTAGCGAATCCTTCTTAGAATAAAGTCAGGGGGGTTTGTGTGTGGTTGTAGAAAGTAGGGGGGTGAATTTACTCTCAAATATTGGGGTTTGCGATTCCATTAAAACATGATTTTGCTTCAGTTTATAGGGGTGCTAAATTGATGAATGTATTGCAGCCCAGGGCACATGTATTACAGTCTCCACTCATCCTAATGTCAGCAGACTCAGAGCATGTCACACTGTCATGTGTCTCCTGCTATGCAGCTACCTGGGTTTAAAGAGAATATACATACAGTAATGAAAGCAAATGAGAACTAGCAGCACAGATACGTTTCCAGGGTGAGGTTTGGGTAATTATAACAACATCAGCACCTCTGACACTTACCAATTAACATTTTGTATCTCATGTGTAAAACAATTGTAAAAGGGGTTATATGTGGTGAAGTATTTCCTGGCTGAAAACAGCTGCCAAGGCAACCAGTGCAGAAAAGAACTGGTCTGGAAATAAACCCTCCTCAACATTTGTTGTGATGTATAGATGCTGGTAGTTAGATTGTTTAAGCATTTGGTTTAGCTAGAGTAGTTTCCCTGTTTCCAATCTTTATGCTAAGCTAATTCAGGCAGCTGTTGGCTGTAGTTGAACTTTTACCAAACAGACATAAAATGCGTTATCAGTCTTTTCATATTTCTACAACAAAGAAAGTACGCGCATTTCCTAAAACAACCAAAACATATATATTCTGGTTTATTAACACTGCACGTTTACCAAGTTGTTGCATTTTTCCTTTCTGCAAACACAGTTAAGGCTAAATAAAGACATTCTTGAATATTTGTCCAGAAACACAATAATATCCCAATCTGATCAAACTGAATACAGCCATGCACTGAGCTATTGGTCACTCCTACAGCCAGAAAGATCTGGAAAAACATTGTCTTCAATATTGTTCACCATAATGACTTAATCTCTTTTAATCTTTCTAATTAAAGGCCTGCTCTCTGCCTCCAGGCTTTACTGACACAATCTAAGTAGCTTAAAGCAATAAGTAAAAGGAACAAATCAATGAAATGAAATCCACTGGGTGGGGGGGTAACGCTCTCTCTGCAGCAGCCACACAGACGATTATAAATATATGCAGCCTCAAAGGTTTGTTGGTGCGGTACAGCCTGGGGCCAGCCTGCACCTCTCTGGAATACACTCAGCTCTGGATGTATTTCTGGAGATTTCACTAAATGTTTAATCTGTGGTGAGTAAAGAGCATTAACTCAGTCCCGCCAATCAGAGTTACACCTTTAAATGTGTCCGTTCCATAGCTACAGCTGGATACTTATGGCAATGCAAAAGAAAAGGCATTAAGTCAGCAGATGTTTTAAAGGAAGATACTTTTCGGGAACATTCTTTTGATAATTTTAATAAGACCAATCTATCCATATTATCCTTTTAAATACATACAAATGGTACATTTGGATTTTTTTAAATCTGCACTTCCCTTGGCAAAAATCTAATACAGAAAATAAAAGCAATCCGTCATTTAACGTGTTTATTGTGACAGGAGAACTATAATTGAAAGGCCATGTAAACTTCTAAACGAGCAGTACTTTGAAAACGTTTCTGTGTCCTTATATATATATGCAGCTGAGACGCAGTTGGATGTGTTATTGAATTATGTAATCTATGAAATAGCAATGCCATTTCACAGACAGGCAGGAGAAGAAAGGCTATATACATTAGGGGTGTTGAAATTAATCGTTTCTACGATGCATCGTGATGCGGATGTGGACGATTTTGCATCGATGCAGTGACAGAACATAATCGATTATTATTTAGCCTTTATTTATACAGGTGTAGATCTCATTGAGACACAAGGTTTCATTTTCAAGAGAGACCTGTCAGTGGTAACACTACCACACAAAGTTACAGACAGACAGGACACTAAACACAGAGGCAACACTAAAATACAACATCGTAAAAAAGTAGTCATTGAAATCCATATACAGTCAGATATAGCAGGTGCAAACACCCACAGATGATTTCTCCAGCTTTTTTAAAATGAGTTTAAAATCCGTGATGGGTATCAAAGTGGTCAGCTTAAGTTCCTGCTGAAGTGTGTTCCAGGTCGAGGGGGCAGAGTATGATATGGCTTTTTTCCCAAGCACCGTGCGTACTGAGGGGACGGACAGAGTGATGTAATGTTGAGATCTTAGTCTATAGCTGTACTGTTTGTGTGATATGTAAGTGGATATGTAGAGGGGCAGCAGTCCAAGCATAGCGGTATAGATCAGTTTGTACCAGTGCAGTGACCTGCGCATTGATAATGATGTCCAGTTGACTAAAGAGTACAGCGTGCAATGGTGTGTGAGGGGTTTACAGTTGGTTCTGAACCTCAGAGCCCCATGGTAAACAGCGTCCAGCAGATGAAGGGAGTGAGCTGAGGCGTTCATGTACACAACATCCCCGTAGTCCAAGAGCGGCAAAAATGTGGCAGCTACAAGCCGTTTCCTCGCACTTGTGGAGAAGCAGGCCTTATTTCTAAAAAAGAATCCCAGCTTTAATTTCAATTTCCTTAAGAGATTGTCAATGTGTGGTTTGAAGCAGATATTTTCATCTATGGTGATGCCTAAGTATCTGTAGGTGTTAACAGCTTCAATGGGGTTATGCTGTGCAGACATGATGCAGGGAAGAACAGTTGGTAACTTTTTCTTATTGGAAAACAACATGACTTTTGTCTTATCTGAATTTAACACCAACCTAAGGTGGAACAGATGTGACTGAAAAGTGTCAACAGCAGACTGCAGACGTTCAAATGCAAGCGCAACAGTGCTAGCACAACAGTACACAACAGTATCATCTGCATATAGATGTACAGAGGCATCCATACTTTGACCCACATCATTTATATAAATAGTAAAAAGGGTCGGTCCCAAGACAGAACCTTGAGGAACGCCTCTGGGCACATTAAGAAAGCTTGAGGAGAGACCACTGAATTTTACACATTGCTTGCGATTTGAAAGATAGTTTGCAAACCAACCAACAGCTTGGTCAGACAGGCCTATATGGGAGAACTTCTGGCATAGAATGCCATGGTCCACAGTATCAAATGCCTTGGATAAGTCTATAAAAAGGGCAGCACAGTAGCTCTTTGCGTCCAAGCCTTCAACAATGTCATTCACTACTTTCAAAGCAGCCGTTACTGTACTGTGCTGCTTCCTAAAGCCCGACTGGTGAGGAGATAGAATGTTGTTCAAGCTTAAATATTCTTTGATTTGATCATTCACCAGCCTTTCAAGTACTTTAGCTAAAATAGAGAGCTTGGAAATTGGTCTGTAATTATTCATCACCATGGGATCACCACCTTTCAATAAGGGGAGAACATTTGCCGTTTTCCAAACATCTGGAATGACATTGCTTGTTATAGAAAGATTAAAAACATGACAAAGTGGTTTGGCTATAATATATGCAGCTAGCCGTAAGAAATAAGGGGGGAGATCGTCCGGACCTGCTGATTTGTTGGGGTCCAGGCCCTTTAGAGCCTTACAAACCTCCCCAACATTGAAGGGGTTGAAGGAGAAAGTGTGGCTACTAGTGGCATGACTGGTGGTGATGGAGGGAGATGATTTACCAAAAGATAATGTGTCAAACAAGGAACTGGAGGCAATCAAATGTTTATTAAAACAATTAAGCATCTCTGTCTTATTTGACACAGGGGTGGAGTCAACAACAATGTTAGGAGGCAGCTCTAAGGAGCGAGAGCTGGCAGAGAGGGATTTTATGGTATGCCAAAATCTCCTAGGATCGTTTAAACTGTCTGTGGTCTGGGATAAGTAAAAACCACTTTTGGCTTTTTTAATGGAAGCAGTACAGCGATTACGCAGTTGACGAAAAAGAAGCCAGTCAGCCTCAGAACCTGTCTTCCTCGCAGCAGCCCAAAGGAGATTCCTCTTGCGTAAGAGGGCTGCCAGATCAGAAGTGAACCAGGGGTTATCACGGCCCTTCACCCTGAACCGGCGAAACGGAGCATGTTTATCTAAAAAATAGATTATAGCGTAGTAACGTTCAGGCGCGTCGCCTGGCCTGGGCCAGGGCTTTTTTCTTTAGCCCCGGACAATTCTCCCTCAATAATAGAATACATTAACCGTGCTTTACCTGAACCTCATCATGACACTAGAGAGGACGGCAGGATTGTAAAATCCTGTGTTCAGTGAATGCAACAGAGGCAAGACACCAGACCAATCACCAGAGAGTTGCATGGAAATAAACGTGTCTTATTGGCTGACAGGTACCTATCCTGTGACAATGTTTAAACTGTCAGTCGGACTCAGAGTTTTTGAAGATGGACATAAGAAAACATTTTCTTAAAAAAGATGACAATTCTCAAGTGGTGGCTCACACAACAACCCCAGAGCCACCACTTGAGCCAGGTGAACAAGGTATGTAAATGTCAGTAAACTTCCAAGATATGCGAACATGTAAGCAAAGCATAAATTACAGCTACATTGACGTTACTTTGAATCGCGGGGGTAAGCTAAACCGCAAGTAGCTATAGCTAGCCAGATATATTAAATAAACACTTTGTCATGGAATCTAAATGTAATGTTTTTAAGCGTTACCTGGTGATTTCAAAGAAAGCTCTCTGGAAAATGTTGACTTAGTGTTCGACATGAAGCTAGAAGCTAACTTACAGTACACAGACTCAGGGGAGTGATTTGTAAAATATCCATAAAGAAATAGAACATCTGATTACAGTTCTGTTTCATATCTGTTGAAAGCAACACAGTCTCACTCCCTAAGCGTCCAGGAGCGACGTTTGGTCAGTGTCCGTGGCGTCCAGTTGTGACGCTCCTAGGCTCCTTCAGCGTCATAAAGGGACGCACATAGCTTTCAACTGATTGCAATGTATTCCCATCTGCGGCGGGATTTGACGCTCATGGAAGCACGGCATTCGTTTGTGTCGGCTGCCCTTAAAGGGAATGTGAGCGTTCATTCCCATTGGATAATGGAGAATTGTAGACCCGGAAGTAAGTATTCCCCTTACTGTCGATTGATTTTACAGTGATATCTGCACTACTCATTGACTAAAAAACACCAGATTATCCTTGTTAATTACACAACATTGATTGGTTTAAATTGTGTGCAATGCTTTTGTATTTTTCCCCTTCGATTCGGAGAAACAAATATTTTTTCGGAGTAAAGGATGGCAGAAGACACTACACTACCCAGAATCCCCAGCTATCATTTGGACTACACCATGTGCTCTGTTTGACAAACCCGTTTTTTTTCACCATTCATTCCAATGGCTGGCGTCTATGTCACGTGATCTTCAAATTTCTCCCTGCAGAAAAAAAAACATGGCCGAACTTCGTTTTATTCTCGGTTGAAAATGCCTATTTTAAAGTTAGTTTGGCCATTAAAATGCATTTTGATGTCATTTGATGCGAGAAATATGAGTTGTTATTTCAGATTATGTGTGCAGTGGATGTACATGATCTTTAGTTTGCTAATTATTACGAAGATTACTTCAGCAAATCGCAACGTTTTCATTGTTACCAAGGTGGTTGCTAGGGACGCTGCTATCGATATTATTTCTGTTATGTTGTGTAACTGTTTAATGGTGTTATCTTTATTGCTACCCCCTTCCCCGTCAATGTATAGTGTTGGTCCACAGCGCAAACATATTAGTTTAACAAAATCTGCATCTAAAGATAGCCTACGTTATTTTCCCCTGTGCAATTCCAGTCTCACATCTCACATCACATCGTCATTAACAAATACCCGGAAACAGACCGAAAACATTTAAAAAAAATAAAATAATACTTTATTCCGAGTGTGCTTGCTTTTCTCTTTGAAAGTCATCACATAACAGCATTGTAATACACGGTTCGGCTGCATTAAATATTACATATCTGCCGTAGTTCTGTATTTATAGAGCCCTGATGAGAAGACTTATAGACAAACATGAGGAACTGAAAACGTGACGTGGATCATAAATATATCAGCCATTAAACAACATCTTACATTTATTTTCACACAATACGTCTCCTTGCAGTATCAACACTAATTCGGCTGACTTTTATATTTGATCCAATTGGTAGATAGGCTGTATTTACACCATAAAGGTGCACAGCTGATATAAAGGGACACCTAGTGGTTAAAGCATGTTATTGAATTTCATTATTTGTATTATTAGATATTAATAGGATCCCTATAAAGTATATTCATTACTCGTTATTCTCTACTAATAGTTAATTAAAGACTGTATATAATGACTATTTTGCACATCCCTTTCAAGATTTTCTAAGGTTTATTGACATATCATATGCCTACACAACTATGGTGTAGTTATGCATTGAATGAAAAACTTGGGTCGCAGGTTCCTCAATAGTGCATTACAAGACTATCAATATTTGTGCATACCTCCAGCAATGTTAACTATGTTGAAGCACTTATTTTAACTGATATTATACATCATGTATTATACTCTTATAAGATGTATGTAGATATTTCATCTCCGGCCTTGTCAGGTATTGAACAATCAATAAATAAAGAACACAGAATTGTTAAATATAAAACACAGAATTTGTGTGATTATACTAAATGATTTACAAATAAACACCACTGCATATTTACAACTGTTACACATGCTGATGTAACGCAAATGTTCCAACTTGGGATCAATAAAGTATATCTTATCTTAAGCTGATCGATGGCTACTGCCATATTTGCAAAATGTGCCTCTGAACCTTGACAAGTGCATGTTTCAGGCTTATCAATTAATGTAATGTAATGTAATGTTATCAATTAACAACAGGGGTCACAAACATAAGACCAGCTGTTAAATAAAGCTCTTCTGACCTTAGCTGGCATGTGGGTAATGCTGCCCATTATGGGCACAAGCCATTTTCACCCATTTATTAATTATATGTTTTAAATGTGAGTGTTTCCTACCCCCTAAACCTCCAGGGATGTACACAGTTTAATACTGGCAACTTCTTATTATGGGAAATACGAAAACGTCTTTTAAAACTACAACTCCCAGTAGAGACGTGCCATAGATAGAGAACATGTTGCGAAACAGAATAGCCAGCATGTGTAGTTCTGGGGACGGGGTGGGGGAGGGGGGGACGCGGTGGACCCGTTCAAATCCAGTTTTGGACAGTCTGCCGTGGTTCCATCCCATTTCAAGTGCTGTTCGAGAATCAGCGTAATGCTCGGAGCACACTCTCCAATCACAGAGCTTGAGGACTATCACGGGGTTTGTCAAACAGAGCACATGGTGTAGTCCAAACGATAGCTGGGGATTCTGGGTAGTGTAGTGTCTTCTGCCATCCTTTACTCAGAAAAAATATTTGTTTCTCCGAATCGAAGGGGAAAAATACAAAAGCATTGCACACAATTTAAACCAATCAATGTTGTGTAATTAACAAGGATACTCTGGTGTTTTTTAGTCGATGAGTAGTGCACACATCACTGTAAAATCAATCGACAGTAAGAGGAATACTTACTTCCGGGTGTACAATTCTCCGTTATCCAATGGGAATGGACGCTCACATTGCCTTTAAGGGCAGCCGACACAAACAAATGCCGTGCTTCCATGAGCGTCAAATCCCGCCGCAGATGGGAATACATTGCAATCAGTTGAAAGCTATTTGCGTCCCTTTATGACGCTGAAGGAGCCTAGGAGCGTCACAACTGGACGCCACGGACACTGACCAAACGTTGCTCCTGGACGCTTAGGGAGTGAGAGTGTGTTGTTGAAAGATGTATCCATAGATCTCTTAATGTTGCTCACAAAGTGCACCAGATTGTTGCTTTTAACTTCAATATTTAAAAAAAAATCTTCCCGGGGGAGCATGTCCCCGGACCCCCCTAGAGGAGGTTAGGTCCGCCTCCCACTCATAAAAAATAGCACTTTACCCCTGCCTATATGCCGTGAGCTGATTATCGAGCCTTCATTGTAACAGTCGCGGGTGTACTGTGTTTGTGCGTGTGGGGAGCATACTTGCCAACCCTCCCGATTTTCGCGGGAGACTCCCGATTTCATTGCCCTCTCCCGGTTTCCTCCCGGGATCATATTTCTCCCGATTTCTGACAAAATCAGATTTACTCACGACTGTTTCCACTCGGACTTTAATACAGCTACACCAAGCAACTGAAAGTCTGAGAGGGCGAGACAGATAGTCACTGAAAACAGAACAAGAATCGACAACTATACCCTCTGCTCTCTCCTTTCCTGAAAAATACAGGTCCAGCCCACACATATGCTCCATATACAATAACGTTTTTTTTTCTGTCACTTTAATATCAAATCGGTCGGTGACGCAGAGATCAGGGAACAGACGTCACAGCGACACCAAACACGGAGCAGTCTGCTTTATCCACCAACACAAGAACACCAGTCCAGAACCAACAGCAGAAGGACCTGCTCTGAATCAGTCTGTGTCGCTGCGGCTCAGAGACACAGGGGTTGCGGTCGGATAATCCAAAAATCAGCTCCTAACGTCTAACCCTATCTCCTATTCCTTGACCTCTGAGTGAAACGTCACGGGGTTAAGGGATAGTGGATAGGAGAATTCAAAAGGACTTAGGAGAAGAGACCGCGGTACTTTAGAGAATCGACTGCACTTTCACTATCCGACGTGTTTATGATGCGCGTCATGAATGTGCGTCTGCTGCTGTGGGGAAACTATGGAAACTACAGTTTTCTATACAGCGGACTACAACATGGATGTTTAATAAGAACGAGGGACTACTGTAAACTCATCTAGAGACTCTGCACCGTGCTCTGATGCTGTTGCTTTATGCTTTATGAACGTGGACAACAGAGAAACATATTCTTCAGGACCAAAGTTGGAATTGAAATAAAAAAGGAAAGTGAAACTTATGCTCGTCACCCTCTCCCTCCGGTCCACATTAATACAAATGATCCCAATACGTATGATTGTATGAAAAGATCTTAAAATCAATACAGATGTATTTATTATAAACGTTAGTCCTTAACATCTATCACTGTGTATATCACCATTCAAACATCTTTTAAAAGTTGAACAAACCCCACACAGCTCAGTAAACACTGTGAGATGTTGACTTTATTTGATCATTTCAGTAAAAACTAACGTTCATATTTCTCTTTTTGATTATAATACTGATGAACGTTCAAAACAAAGCACTTTGGCAACTTACCACATACGTTTTAAAATGCTTAATAAGCACCGTAACTTTCATGATATCATTTCTCGGTCATAATCGGTTGTTTCCGTGAACGGCCGACTGTTGTGTGACGGCAAATGCTGCGGCTGCAATGCATTGTGGGGCAGCATTTTCTCCTCTCCTTTCGGTTAGGGAGGTCTAAGCTAAAGGAGGTTCTAAAGGAAGTTTGAAACCTCCTTTCCTATCATCTAGAGCAGTGGTTCCCAAACGGTGTGCCGTGAGGCAAGTCCGGGTGTGCCGTGGGATTTTGTGACAACCATACGTTATTATTGCAATATACAACTACACAAAAATTATTATTTTTTAATTTACTATCAGTACTTTGTAGGTTTATATGTACGTAATCTGCGCGACTTGCGCGTCCACATCTCCACGTGCAGTGCTGCATAAACATGGCTGAGTCAGCGATAACTTTCGAGGGGTGGAGGTATGGCCATTATTTTGAGTTCGTCCGAAGAATAGACAGGAATGTGACGGTGAGGTGCAAACTGTGTCCAGGCCAGAAGCTGTTATCCACTGCTGTAAACACCACGTCAAACCTCAACAAACACCTGCAAAGAACACATGCTAAGGTGAAGCTACCGCACACGCTATTTGTTGTTTGTTTATATCACGTAGTCTGTTCTTCTTCTCTGTCTTCCGGTTGTTGCCTGTTTTGAATAACAAATACACACACTACCGCCGCCTGCTGGTAAGGAGAGTTATTGCCACTCACGCATGTGCAGTTCGTACGTGCTCGGCGAGTAAAGTAACGAGTTACTTTATGTAGATAGTAACGAAGTAGTGTAATATATTACTTAAAAAAAAAAGTAATATGTAATATATTTTAAAAAATTCTTAACGACCCCATCTCTGGAGTTGGCGTTCTCTACTCTGATTTACATGAAGAACAACAGGAGGTCACGGCTCTCTGTTGAACAGGACTTGCGAGTGGCCCTCTCAGCGCCCCGACAGGCACATGTATCTCACTTATTTGTAAGTCGGCAAAAATATTTACAATAGCACATGTTTCAATGCTGATTGCTGAAATGTTACATTTATAATTTGTAGTTCAGGACCATGGACAATGCAGCTTCCTTGCATTGACAGTTCTCTGTGCTGAATTTCTGCTGAGTTTCCTTTGCCTCATTTTTAATGTTGTGACCTGTCTGATTTAAATGAGTGTGTTGCTGCTTTGATGAAGCCTAATTTGATAAAGTTTCAAATTAATTTCTGAAATATTTCGTTAATAAATATTTCATGAGTAATATAGTTGTCTTTGTCACATTTTATTTGGCATTAGTAAATAATTATGCACATTTACAGATATTTTACATGATATGAGTGATAACACGTGTTATAAGGGCTATTTTGCACAATAGGTGTGCCTTGAGATTTGTACTTGTCCTTTGGTGTGCCTTGGGCACAACAAGTTTGGGAACCACTGGTCTAGAGAATTGGAACGGCACTTATCCTGGCTGCCACTGAGGGACTTCCGGGTCATTTCACTCCGTTAGGAAGGTTCCTAAGCTAAATGGACTATTCGACTTCAGCCAAAGCTTCACCAACTTTCAGCGATTCATGCCGGATATGCTCAGCGTAGGGCACTGAAGAACGATGCTGTTCCTACTTTGTTTGGACCAGCGGGAGTTTCGGGTACACAACCTGTAAGTATTCATTGTTGTATGTGTATTTATGATGTTTAAAACAAATAAGGTATCTACCACGACTGTTTAAATGGGTAAACGTTTTTCGGACTTCTACGTTGGGATCGTGGAGAAATGCTCTCTGCAGACCCATGCTCACAGCGTTATAAACCTTTTTCTTACTCAATATCAAGCCACACTTATTGTTTTTACTTCGTCTGTGAGTGTTTGTGTGCTCAGGATGAGTTTTGCTTGTTCTAGCTGTATCGCCAAGCCTGTCTGCTCCCGCAGCAGTGTGTGTGTGTGTGTGTGTGCGAGCAGCAACAAGCCTGTCAGCTTCTCGACCAATCAGAGCACACTGGGCTCACAGGGAGGGGGGGCGAGCTCCAACAAGCCGTTTAGGACAGAGAGTGAATACCGGTGAATACACATACTTTACAGAGATGCTGTTTGAGAAACCAATGTGAGTTTGGAAAATTGCACAGTATAAATCTATTCTAGTAGACCTCAACAATGGAAGTATGATCAGTAGAAATGGCCATGACATGGGACCTTTAAATGAAATGCACTTCCAGACCAAGACCTTTACTCACCAGGGAGGGAAGTTTGAATATAAGATAAAACTACACTGACTTCTAAGACGTTATGAATAAAAGGAGGCCCCCTTGTCAGAAGTCAGCTGAGTGAGAGCTGCTCATTCACAGGGCAGGCACTCGGCCGGTCTGTGGACTCAAGCTGGCAGATCACTGCTCCAACAGTTATGCAGTGAAGGAGCCCAGACCGACATGCATTAAACATTAGAGCCCGGTTCTAACTCATTCAACTGTGACTATGGACAGATTCACAGAACTGGTCTTGCCTTTAAGACTTAAAGCTCATGAATCAGAATCAGCTGAAGGTTTTAATAGCCATGCATAATATAAAGAGATATTCATGTGTGTACTGTATGTCTGGGCTTTTATTAACACAGGTGTGTGTGTGTGTGTGTGTGTGTGTGTGTGTGTGTGTGTGGCCTAGCATTACTACCCTTGTGGGGACCTACATCTGTTGCAGCAGCGGCCAGTGTCTGAGCCTCAGACCTGATTTATAGATGACTTCTTGTCTATTTGCATTTTAGGCAGCTTTGAAATGTGCTTTGAAATGGACATGTTTCTCACACAAGCAAAATATGTTCTGAGGCCATACTTTATTTATTACTTCTGCTCTTCTCTGCAGGTATTGGAAACAACAGATCCCAGGCAGAACCAAATGCTACTTTATTTTGGGTGTAATTAACAAGGCGGCTCCAGGTCTAGCTCACAGTGCGGAACATAATGATCTGGCTCCAACACCACTTGAATCATTTCTATTCTTACAGAGGAACGTATTTAGCACATTTATATTTGATTTAAAGATGGCGGTTAAAAGCTGCTTAATCCTGTATTAAGAGAAAACTAAAACATGGAATCCCCATGATTATCTGAGCCACAAAACATTAAAGCTCCGGTGCTGCTTCTGGAGAACAAATCAATGTTCTGATGAATCAGAAGTCTGGAAACAGTGCAGAGCTGCTTTCAAAAGGCTCAGAGGTGTTTGTTGCAGAATGTTTGTAAACTTCTCAAACCAACCAATGGTGACAAAACAGTCAGCACAGAGCCGGCAAAATGTAACATTTAGAGAGTAATTAACTGTCCTCTACAACACAGGCAAAAGGAGCTGTGGTAAAGAAATATCAGAGGGTATTAGACCAACACTGTATTAACTTTAGTCTGTTTGAAGACAGTGTGCAAAAGATCTTACTTTAGTCTTTATCTGCTTGTTGCACACATTATATATATTTACAAAACACAAGCTGTTTAAGTGCCATATGCACATATTACAATGAGGGCGGCCCCAAAACCAAATCCTGCATATGGATTAAAAAGAAATCCCAAAGTTTAGGGCCTGACCGATCAGCGCTGCAAACAACTCCTTTTTTACTTGTGGTTAATATACAGTGTTCATTGCTTGGTTATAAAAAAGCATTGACAAACCCAAGAGAAGGTTTGCTGAAATTATCTATATTTAACTAATAGTTGACTAATTTACTTGTCATTTATGGAATAAAGTTAGAGAATGTGGTGTTTTTGTCTTTTATATCATTTTAAATAAAGGTTTTTGGGGTTTGGCAAGATAACATTTACAATCCACTTTTTTTTTAAGCATGCCTTAACAATGACTGTAACCAATTCTAGTTACCTGAATGTATCACATACTTTAAACACTGATTTTTACCAACAGTTTCTCACCTTAAGATAATACCAGCTGTCCCTGGACAGTTGGAACAGCTGACTCCACTCTGTGGTCTTTAACCCAAGTCAAAGGGGAACAGAGTTCATGTTGGACTTTTATTAAATATTCCTCATTTCACTACTTCTTTCTGCTGCTGTCCGGTAGACAGCATGCTTAAGTGCTGCTGTCAGAATCAGTTTGACTTTGTCTCTGTTAGTTTGCAGTGTTCCTCCTGTCCCTGCTCACTCAGTGCAGCGCTGCCTCTCTGTCACAGTGCAGGTGGCTGATCTGATGGGACATACACTTCAGCTCCCATTAGTCCATGCTTCACATCAACAGACCATATGCTTGTTTGAGACGCGTTGCGGCTCGCCTAGAAAGTAGACGAGAATAGCCGATCGCAGCCGGGGGAGGTCTCAAACAGCTCGCCTGAAGTCGGACAGCTCGGAGTCGGCTTCGTCTTCTTCTTCTTCTCTCGGTTATTTGGCGGATTGCAAACAACTTTAAGGTGCATACCGCCACCTCCGGAGTCGGCTTGACTCGGTTTTCATTTATAAAGAATGCACACATGTGTTTAATCGTTAATGTCAGATATGTACTAAGTACATACATTTGTTCCTGCTCAAGATTAGATTCAACTTTATTGTTATTGCACATATACATAGTTTAGCTTCTAATCAGGTGCAACAAGCAGTAAAGTGAAAAGTAATGTACACAATCTACAGAATAAAATATAGAATGAATTGAATGATGAATAAACAGTGAGGGGTATGAATACACTAGATATACACAGCAGCCTGAGAGCAGTATGAACAGTGTGTATGAATATTAGGGGTGCACCGAATGGGAAATTCTTGGCCGAAACCGATACCGAAAATGGGAAACAGTTGGCCGAAAACCGAATGCCGAAAGGCCGAAAATGATTAATAGAAATATATATATATAATGTATACATTTGTTACCAATGTTGTTCAGCTACCTGATTATGGAAATAGACATGATTATGGCAAAACTTAACTTAAATAATAATCACTATTATGGGTCCATAAAACATTTATTCAGCACTTTTGAATGCATACAGTACATTTATATATGTCATGTATTATTGCTAAAAAACATGATATCGCAGTCTTAGTGTCGCCAACTCGTTTCTAATATGCAAAGACAACAAATGCGTCTATGATGTATTTTCGATCAGACGAGATCTCTCTCCCCCGTCTGTGTGCGAGGGGGCGGGGCAGTTTACACACACGCAGCTGCTACATGCAGCGGAGCACACTGCGGAGATGGCAGAGAGAACGCGCTCCGAGGTGTGGTTAAACTTTACCCGTCTCGATGTGGAGAATACTTGTTATCATAAGTGCAATAAGAGTTTAGCATGTAAGCACGAGCAATTTGTCTAAACATTTAGCAAAAGTGCACCGCATGCAGACGGAGGAATGTACCGGGTTCGACCGTCTTTCTAGCAGCTCTGTAGCCCCATCCACGAGTAACGTTTCCACGTCAGGTGTTATGTATGCTAGCAGCAACACACGGAGTTAACTACATTATACAAACATGGGTTAATGATTAGAGGTAACTGAGTTATTTAGTTTGTTAAAATTTCAGCTATTCTGTTTACAGTCTGTCATCAGATTATTTAATACCATTTGTTAAAGGCTCAGGGCAATCTCATGACAAAGGTCAATGTTCCCCCCCCCCCCTGTGAGCCAGCCGCGAGCATGGTCGCCGCGGCTTTATTACGTCATCACAACAACACGTTAGGTTACCAACGTAAGCCTGTTCTGACATTCGGTGATATTTGTTCGGTGCTAAAACCCTTTCGGCCGAAAGGGCTTTTTAACCATTTTCGGCCGATAATTTTCGGTGGCCGAATATTCGGTGCATCCCTAATGAATATGCTAAGATATATAAAGTATGAAAACGGTAAGCAGTGCAAGTATAGTATAAAATATATAGATATTAATTTAATGATGATAAATATTGTGGAACAATGATGAAAAATGGGAATGGATGTGGCGACGTAAAACTGACACAAAACAACAACAAACTTTAGCCGAGCCAATGGGAGAGTTTCATCAGCAGCACGTGGTAAAAACCACCAATGAGCGCTCAGCTCGAGATGCCAGCGAGTCGTTTCCCATCAAGCATTTCGCTTCCGCAGCCCGTGGAGAGGAACTGCACCGCCTCGCCGCGCTCTCAAGGCTGCGGGCGTCTTTGTCCCGTGAGATTTCAACGTCTCATGTAGGCGAGCCTCCAGAGCAAGTCGGACAAAATGACTAACCATCATGCAACGCACTAGCAAGACGTTGATCGAAATTGCGCAGGTCTGCGCAGGTCTCGCTCGTCTCAAACAAGCCTACTATGTTCAAAAACAGCAGAACACACTGTAGAGCCAACAGCAGAATACTAAGAAGGCCTTTGAGTGAAGGACGTTTAGTCATTAGACTGGTATTGAGATGCAACGTTGATATAATGAATTCAAAAGTGAAACAAATACATGTATGAGATGAGTTAGTTAGTTAGTAAGTCGACTGTGGCAGCTGTCAAGGAAGCAACTCCTTACAAACAGTGATGATCAAAGATCATGTGGTTATCATAGAGACTAAGTACATAAGCAACACAGCAGATTCATCAGAACCCCATCAAAGTAGCAAGACGTTGGTAACTCTTTTTTTGAATTGATTTTCCAGTTGACTTACAACATATATTATTACAAAATACTTTTTTGTTATTTCCCCATCAACATACTTCCTTGACATTGTGAAACAAACAACTTTTTTCATCTGCATACACTTTTAGAGCTCTATTTAACTGAACTCTCAAAGACAAAACTAATTTGTCCCAAAATGTTGTTAAGAGTGGAAAAGGTTTTTGTTCAAAAGATGAAAAAAGACCCAGGAATCCAGTTTTGAATCTCAAAGTTCTAAAGCCAGCTTAGGCTTTTTTGTCTGTTCTTGGTGGTATGAATAAACATTGATCTTTGAGAATCAACACTGTGACATAAATACATCTTTCTCACTATCATAGACCATAGACTCTATGTTAGTCTACAACAGACACGAGCTGCTTAAGATCAAGGAAAATGTGGGCTTTTTTGCGAAGTTTGGCCAGGGTGGACGTTACCCCGGTTCCAACCAAAGGCTCGCTGGTCCGGGGAGATCGATCGCAAACAAAACCTTCATCATCCAGGACTTCTTCACGTCACATGCTGTGGACGTGCTTTTTATAACGGAAACCTGGATGTCTGCGGGTGAGTCTGCTGCTTTTACAGAGCTATTGCCTCCGGAGTGCAGTTTCATTCATTCTCCCCGGACCACGGGCCGTGGAGGAGGTATAACGACGGTCTTTAGGAGCAGTTTATACTGCAAACCCACGCCGTCTATCTCATTCTCCTCCTTTGAACTGAGCCTGTTTGAGCTGGGACGGATTAATCCTGTACTCTGTACTGTTTGTTGGTCCAAGTACAATAAATAATTTATAAAGGAGTTCTCAGAACTATTGGCCGGTGTTGTAACAAACTATGACAGCGTTTTAATTGTCGGGGATTTTAATGTGCATGCCTGTTGTATCTCTAAGCCGCTAGCTAAAGACTTTCTTGATGTTGTCAGTGTTGGGCAAGTTACTTCCAAAATGTAATATATTACATATGACTTATTACTGTCTTTTGAAAGTAATAAGTTACATTACAATATTACTGTCTCTGAAATGTAATGAGTTACACTGCTTCTATATTACTTTTAAGTTACTTTTTAGTTACTTTCACCAAAATAACCGCAAAAGAATGGCTAGGTGTTTTAAATGCTAAAATGTAGTTTAGTGCAGCTCATTATACATCCAGTGAAGGGCGATGTGGTATAGCATAACAACTGTGTAGGCCCTTAAGGCTACTAACAACTTGTATTACACGGCTTAGTTGAATACTCGATTCTTTGTTAATCCAGTACAGACCACTGTCAAGGACTATAATGAAGGTTGCTAAGGAGGATCCAGAAAGAGAAAGGAAAAGAGGTTAAAAGACGGAGCGCTGGACGTCAGATAAATCACCAGAAGAAGGCAGACAGGAAGTAAACACTAACAGGACACGGAATGGGCTCTGTAGTGTGTTTAGTATATGGCCGTGTACAGGCCCGGCTCCAGAACAAAATTACTCAGGGTGGATCTGAGATTACAGGGGGCGCAGCAGTAGCAGGTTTACATGAGCAATAGTGGCCGGCAACAGCAATGACAAATAGCATTGATGGTCCCAATGAACACATTATGGCCTTTGTTATGTTTTGAAACCAAGCAAGTGAGAACATTTCAAGTGAGTTAAAAGTGCAATCCTGAAATATCTCATATAGTCCAAAGTGGACTATGGCAAAGAAAAGCACAACAGCTTCAAAACTGTACTGATAAAACAAATGAGAACATATTGTAAATCAAGGCAAATATGATTTGAACCAGCTCATGGTTTGAAATGGCAAACATTGAAAAGCAAAAGTATTATTAAAACCATGTATTAAATCATCACTTTGGTCCCATCATATACTCGGGGAAGAGAATATTTACTGTGCTTGAAAACTGGATCACATCATCATGTGAGGTTGACTTTGTGACCTGGAGAACATTTCAGCTGCAACATTAGCTCGTTGATAATCTTGGGATATGAGATCTTTGTGTAGCCATTCGTGGTGAAGGCATCTGTGCTATTGGATGTATTATGTTTGACCCAACATTTCTACAGGCATGGCAGAATATGGCACTATTTTCCAGAGGTGGGAGTAAGTCCTACATGTGCAAGTCATGAGCAAGTCTCAAGTCTTGACCTACAAGTATCAAGCAAGTCCCAAGTCACTGTGGTGAGAGTCAAGTCAAGTCATTGCTCAGGTCAAGCAAGTCAAGTCAAGTCATACGACATTCTGATGAATAAGCCCAGTTTCCGCATTGAAATCAGTTAAAAGACAGTGGTTATGAAAATGGATTCAACCCACACTATGATCTTCATTACATACACAGTTAATCATTTGAAATCTAATTTAGACCGATGACAATCATATTAGATTCATATTAACCCTAGAACTGCAGACAATATAGCTAGGACTCAAAAAGTCTGTTCAAAAAGGCACAATTCCAGGTAAGAAAATCATATGGCAAATGCCATTACCTACACATATTTAATTTACATTTCTGTTAACACTAGAACCGCCAACAGCGTCAGCACCTACATAGATATCATTTTCAAATCATTTAATTTGTTCCTCTTCATCATTTCCTTATAAACAAAGTAGGACGATTTAAAACTCAATTTGGTTAATTTTGAAATGGCTTCAGTTTATCATCATAACAGATCAAAAAGTTCAGATTCATTTTACAATAAATCAAGGAATGATGCACTTCTACAAACAAAAACATAATTAAAACATTTAAACAAACTACTAAAAAGTAGATGAACTACATTATTCAAAAGTGTACAGTAACTTCTGATAACAACACAGGGGAAATAAACGAGGCATCTCTTTTCCTCTCTCTCTCTCTCTCTCTCTCTCTCTCTCTCTCTCTCTCTCTCTCTCTCTCCTGGCAGCCCGTCAGTATCAGGGTTAGTCAAAATGAATCCCTTGGCGGTTCTGGTGTTCATTTACCGTTGTCTTCTCTTTGCAATGCTTAATCGATTTGAAACCAAGTCTAACGTAGCTTAAACTTAGCGTTTGCTTTCTAGCTAACACAACACATGCACGCACCTTTCTCTGGGTTTTTCTGTAGTGACGAATGAAGTTGGATGTTGTGGTGGTCGTGTCACTGATCTTTATGCTGCAGACCCTGCATACCGTTGTTATCTTCTTATTACCGTCATCGACAACATAATCCTTGAATCCAAACTTCACTATTTTTGGAGTAACGCTAGCCGCTGCCATGTTAACTGAGACTCCTGCCTTCTAGTGGGTTGCCAGGTTTGCGCGCATGGCGCTATAATCACGTTTTTCGAAAAAACTCAACATAATATCTCACTACAAAAACAAACGCAAATATTTTTATTTTAAACAGTCAAGTCCTTTCAAGTCATCTATCTCAAGCTTAAGTCAAGTCTCAAGTCATGAATACCAAGGCAAAGTCAAGTCAAGTCTTTTATCAATGTTAGTCAAGCAAGTCTCAAGTCAAAAAATATGCGACTCGAGTCAAGTCATGTGACTCTAGTCCCCACCTCTGCTATTTTCACATGAATATTCCATTGTCTATTTGTATACCACGAGCTGCAAAATGACCTCCTAACCCCACTGTACAGGTGGGTACTTGTTTAGATATACCTGGGCAGGCTAGGTTTTGCCGTGGTATCCTGGCACCTGCGGGCCGCAGAGGGGCGCCGTAGTTTCGGGCGACGAAGACTGCTGCTCCGGGGGCGAGTCAGGCGGGAGTAAGCTAGTGTCCACAACGGAGGGTAACGTGATGTCCCCATCCGACCTGTTGCTACTAAGCTTGTTTGAGACAAGCGAGACCTGCGCAGACCTGCGCAGTTGCGATCAACGTCTTGCTAGTGCGTTGCATGATGGTTAGTCATTTTGTCCGACTTGCTCTGGAGGCTCGCCTACATGAGACGTTGAAATCTCGCGGGACAAAGACGCCCGCAGCCTGAGCGAGGCGCGGCGAGGCGGCGCAGTTCCTCTCCACGGGCTGCGGAAGCGAAATGCTTGATGGGAAACGACTTGCTGGTATCTCGAGCTGAGCGCTCATTGGTGGTTTTTACCACGTGCTGCTGATGAAACTCTCCAATTGGCTCGGCAAAAGTTTGTTGTTGTTTTGTGTCAGTTTTACGTCGCAACATCCATTCCCATTTTTCATCATTGTTCCACAATATTTATCATCATTAAATTAATATCCATATATTTTATACTATACTTGCACTGCTTACCGTTTTCATACTTTATATATCTTAGCATATTCATACACACTGTTCATACTGCTCTCAGGCTGCTGTGTATATCTAGTGTATTCATACCCCTCACTGTTTATTCATCATTCAATTCATTCTATATTTTATTCTGTAGATTGTGTACATTACTTTTCACTTTACTGCTTGTTGCACCTGGTTAGAAGCTAAACTATGTATATGTGCAATAACAATAAAGTTGAATATAATCTTGAGCAGGAACAAATGTATGTACTTAGTACATATCTGACATTAACGATTAAACACATGTGTGCATTCTTTATAAATGCAAACCGAGTCAAGCCGACTCCGGAGGTGGCGGTATGCACCTTAAAGTTGTTTGCAATCCGCCAAATAACCGAGAGAAGAAGAAGAAGAAGACGAAGCCGACTCCGAGCTGTCCGACTTCAGGTGAGCTGTTTGAGACCTCCCCCGGCTGCGATCGGCTATTCTCGTCTACTTTCGAGGCGAGCCGCAACGCGTCTCAAACAAGCCTACTGTCTGCAGTAGATGCAGTGTTGCTGGCGTTTAGTGATGGTTGCTTTAACCATTTTCGTATAAATGATTATCCACAGATGTGTGTCACTGCTGTGGAAGCACTTTGGAAATGATGCACGCGCAGCGGAGCAGGTCACGCGCACCTGACACAATTTGTTGTTTGTATTTTTCGCTCCGTTCTCTTTTTTGAATAGAGGGTGCATAACATTCAACTGCCCCGAAGATCCCGACGCGAAGCCTGAATGGTAAACACCAGGTTTACTAATCTACCCGCACAATTTGTCTCTGGTGTCGGAATGTCTCGCTATGTTAGTACATTCTTAATAAACAAAACACCATTTAATTTCGGGTTGAAATGTGTTGTAACTGCGTTACTGAGCATTGTAACGGGTAATATATTACCCACATTTCATTAGTAATGCGTTACATTACTTCGTTACAGCAAAAAGTAATATATTACTGTAACTCCGTTACTTTTGTAACGCATTACACCCAACACTGGATGTTGTAGATGCTTTTAACTTCATACAACATGTGTCTGGCCCCACGCAAGATCATGGGCACACATTAGACCTAGTCTTATCCCATGGTCTGCCCATTTCAAATGTAAATGTGTGTGATGCAGCTTTATCAGATCACTTGCCTGTGCTATTTGATTTTATTCTGCCCTGTCATAGTCTTAAATCATGCGCTCCTGTCCGTCACGGTCGTATGATGAAACCTTCCACTGCTGCTAGTTTCTCCCCTGCCTTTGTAAACTTAGCCCAGTCTGATACTATGTCCGCTGACTCCATGGACACTGAGCAATTAACCTCAGCCTTTCTCTCTTCCTGCACTGGAGCTCTTGACATTGTTGCTCCCCTGAAACTCATGCGCCCCAAAGTTAAATCTAAACCCTGGCTCAATGACTTCACTCCTGCTGCCAGGCGTGAGTGCCGGCAGGCTGAGCGCACGTGGAAGAAGGAAAAGCTTCATGTAAGTCTTGACATTTTAAAAGAGAGTTGGAGAGCATTGTAAAGGCTGAAAAGATGAGCTATTTTTCTGATATTATTTCAAGTAATTTAAACAAACCTTGTGTTCTTTTTAAAACCATTGATGCTATGTTAAACTCTCCTTTATCCACTTGTATTGAAGCTTCAACTGAGGTATGTGAAAAATGTCTCTGCTATTTTATAGACAAGATCTCCACTATTAGAGCCAGTATCTCACCACCCTCTTTTGACCCCTCCATTGACATCACATGCACTGCTGTCTTCCAGCAGTTTGGACCTGTGTCGTTGTCATCTCTCAGTGACATTGTTGCTAAATTAAAACCCTCATCTTGTCCCACAGACCCAGTCCCTCCTCGACTTTTTAAAGAGGTATGGGACACTATTGGACCTAATGTCCATAACATTATAAATAGCAGCCTAGAGTCCGGTTCTGTGCCAGTTTATTTTAAACAAGCGGTTGTGGCACCCCTGATTACAAAAAAAGAATCTGGACACTTCTGTCTTCTCTAATTACAGACCCATCTCGAAGCTTCCTTTTATTTCAAAATGTTTGGAGAAAACCGTACTCTTACAGCTGCAGTCTTTTATACATGCACACAATATTTTCGATATTTTTCAATCCGGTTTTAAAGCGCTCACAGTACTGAGTCTGCCCTTCTAAGAGTGTTCAATTACCTCCTGGTCACTACAGACACTGGTGACTCTGCCATCCTTATGCTCTTAGACCTCACAGCTGCGTTTGATACGATTGACCACTCCATCCTTATCTCTGGTCTAGAGCACTGTGGGTATCAAGGGCGCTGCCTTAGAGTGGTTCAGGTCCTATCTGTCCCAGAGATCTTTCTCTGTTAGGCTTGGTGACTTTGCATCCTCTTCTGCCCCCCTATCCTGTGGAGTTCCCCAAGGTTCTATTTTGGGGCCCATTTTATTTTCTTTATACCTTCTTCCCCTTGGACTGATATTTAGAAAACATGGCGTCTCCTACCACCTTTATGCGGACGACTCCCAAATATATCTGCCCCTGAAAAAAACACCAGCTCTCTGATGCCCCTGGTCGACTGTCTTAATGACATAAAGGCCTGAGTGGCGCTAAACTTTTAAATATAAATGAGAGTAAAACCGTATGCAAAACCCATGGTCACAAATCTTGGCGTCAAAATCAACAGTGCTTTTAAACTAGATAAACAGATCAACTCTGTGGTTGAGTCCAGTTTTCATCACTTGAGGCTCCTGTCCAAAATCAAACCGGTTTCATCCTTTTTAGACTTTGAGTGTGTTATTCATGCCTTTTTGTTTCTACTCGTTTAGATTACTGTAATGCACTTTATGCCGGCCTAAACATTTTATGATTCTATTGTTTGTTTTTAAATCACTTAACCTGTTAAGCCCTGGGTTTGTAATATTATATTTTATTATAATGTTATGTTCATTGTGAAGCACTTTGGCAAACCCTCTGTTTTTAAAATGTGCTTTATAAATAAAGTGGATCGGGTATTCTCACATCAAGGATGGGAAAGTGTTGTTCCAATAAGAACTACTTCCACAGACATGAGGCCTACACTCACTTTAACATTCTGTCTCCGTGTATTTTATCTTGCTGCTCCGTTTTACCAGTCTGTCGATTGTTACTGTAAAGGATGGCAACCTCAAGTAAACCTTTCGAGTTTAATAAAGGTTTGATTTGAGCTGAATTGAAAGAAAATGTTTATATAAAGTGATGCGATCAACATTTAAAACTCTGTATTTGAGTTAGGTTCAGCAATAGTATACAAATTAAAGGGAAAACCTGAAGAAACAAGTAAATAAACATAACGAAAATAGAAACTCCTGTATTCATTCACTTTACTTAAAGGTGTCCTATCATGCAACATTTTAGTTTTTTCAGAATAAAGTATATTGAACTTGTATTTTCCCCCCGGGCGCCGTACATAATGGCAGCCCACTGCTCCTAACACTAGGATGGGTCAAATGCAGAATGTACATTTCCCCTCTGTGGGACGATTAAGGGTATGTATATAACATAACAAAAAAAGAATCACATTGTATCACAGTATCCATCCAGTCCTCTCACACACTGGTGTTGGAGGTTCCTCATGCAGACTGAGGAGTGCTGCGCTGGAGGCCAACAGCACGCTGCAGTGGCTTCTCTCAGTGTATCCCCGCTCCTGTTCTACATGAGGAATACAACTCCTCCTCTCTCTTCCTTTTCACACTCCTGTGTTCACACACTTGTCGTTTCATTCTCTCCCTCCCTCTCTCTCGTTTTATTTCTAATCGTGTTCAACTTCAATACCCCTCTTTCATCCCCCCCTCTCTAATCAAGCTCTGGTTGTATGTAATTCTCGCTCGCCCTCTCTCTCTCTCCTAATTACACTTTGTTGATGTGTTGTTGTCCTGACCTCTTTCTTCGTCTTCCTCATTCTCCCTCTTGTCCTCTCCCATCTCTTTTCCTATCAGTCTATTCCCACGGCTTCCAACCTGCTTACCATCCATCTCTCTGCTCTGCACGCTGATGTCATTACATCTTTCACATATACATGTGTGTTGCTTCTGAAGAGGCACTCCACAGTTACTGAAACCTAAATACAAACGTGTGATCATCTCCATCAAGGTAGCTTTGATTTCTATTGAAGAAATATTTTGTTTTCTGAAATGAGTGAAGCATTGTTATCATCACTGGCATTTATCTAAACTCTGTCTGTCAGTCCTATGAGAGGTTGATCGACCTCTCTCCTATAACTATCTATTTGATTTTGCCTCGATGTGAGAGGTAACTGCTTCTAGTCATCGGTTAGTTTTCATTATAAAACGGTCAGTTATTTCATTGCTATAAATAGAGTGACAGAGTTCAGAGATAATAGCATTACTCTGCATTCCTATCAATTCTGCACATTAACACATTTGACCGGGGAGAGGTATCATAAAGTAGCGGGAAGAGACAGGAGGAAGAGGAGGAGGAAGAAGATGACAGAGGAAGCCAGGGGAGTGGAGCTGAAAGGCGGTACCTCTGCATCTCTCTGTCAAATGAAAAAGGCAAATGATATTCCAGAGAGGGGGATAGGAAGGGAGACAGATGCATAGAGGAAAAGAGAGTAAAGAAGAGAGAATCAGAGGGAACCTGTGAGGAAGTGGAATTCATGCTGCATGTGAACGCAGTGTTGCTGTTGAAGTTATTCACAGAACCACAACATTCTACAAGATGAAGTTTGAATACATCATGATTAAGTATGATTTACCTGCCGCAATACTCATATTTACAGACTTTGAACACACCATAATGCAACTTTATGGAACCCTTATTCAGATACTATTATTAAGCTTTCCAGCTGGTTTCAACACAGATTTAGTGTATTTACAGCATGCGTGCGTCTTTACTGAAAATGTAATCCCAGAAAGCCAATGGTGTGTTTATGAGGAGTGAGGACTGTGTGTGTGTGTGTGTGTGTGTGTGTGTGTGTGTGTGTGTGTGTGTGTGTGTGTGTGTGTGTGTGTGTGTGTGTGTGTATTTGTCAATTAATAAAACAAACTGCCTGTTGGGGAATAATTTCTCCAGCATGTCATCTTTCGCCCTCTGACGCAGATGCCCAGCCTCGAGCAGCCGTTATCTCCATTAAAGGTGGGGTAGGTCATTTTGGAGAAACCAGCTCGAGTGCGCTAGAACTTGAAAATACACAGCCGGACAAAAATCTGCCACTTCCTCACAGAGCCCCTCCTCCAACACACAGGAACGCACACATGACCAATGAGGGCACGAGATAAGTTTGTGCACAGATGGAAGGCTGACAGGCAGGTAGGCCATACAGTTACTTTAGCCGGGCCGGCTCAGATGATTGGTCGTGCTTTTTACAGCACTACGGCTTCCACAGGTGACTTTAATGTGTGTATTGTCAAAGAATTGAATGTATTCATTGCTATCGGGGTGTTAAGAGCATTCCATGGAATATAACAAAAAGTGCTTCTGAAATAAATTACATACCCCACCCTTAAGGAGGGGCTGCCCTAGCATGTTGTTGTTGTTACCAGTTTGTGACCGGGCAGCTCTCTGTCAGAGATAGTTATTGTTGTGGGACACCTGGAACACATCCTTCTCGGGTGTAGAGGACCCCGAGCCATAAGCGACAACAAATGTGATTCAGTGTCCTCAGCTGTTTAGTCTCTCTATTGAAGAATGTTGATTATTACACTCTGAACTAGTTAAAACGTGGAGCTACAGGAGGGCTCTTCAGGATTGATTGTGGCATCTCAACCGTGTGGTCAGACCACGGTCTGTCACGGCCCGTGACATGTCTTGTGAATTCTCCGGCCGAAGCTCCAAATAAACCATCAGTGTTTGCCATCAGAGCTCCAGCTCTCTTTGTCTCTATGAGTCCTGACTCCAAGTGCTTCAGAAGTTTCCCCCACACTGCCCACAGCAAAACTGCCCGCATCTCACATCCTTTTTCATTTGAAGATTCACCAAAAACATAAAGCCAGGCACAGAAACTCAACACGTGAGGATCGTGTATGTGAATTCTAACATGTAGCTTAGCATAGTGATTGAATGCAGACCACCATCAGCAGCTGTATGATGATGACTTGAATACACAATAAGGCAGTCCATTCTGTTTTATGAACATATCTATTTGCAACAGCCCTGTTTTTGTGTGCGCTTGTTTAACCAACACACTCTCACTCCCTAAGCGTCCAATAACGACGTTTGGTCAGTGTCCGTGGCGTCCAGTTGTGACGCTCCTAGGCTCCTTCAGCGTCATAAAGGGACGCAAATAGCTTTCAACTGATTGCAATGTATTCCCATCTGCGGCGGGATTTGACGCTCATGGAAGCACGGCATTTGTTTGTGTCGGCTGCCCTTAAAGGCAATGTGAGCGTCCATTCCCATTGGATAACGGAGAATTGTACACCCGGAAGTAAGTATTCCTCTTACTGTCGATTGATTTTACAGTGATATCTGCACTACTCATCGACTAAAAAACACCAGATTATCCTTGTTAATTACACAACATTGATTGGTTTAAATTGTGTGCAATGCTTTTGTATCTTTCCCCTTCGATTCGGAGAAACAAATGTTTTTTCGGAGTAAAGGATGGCAGAAGACACTACACTACCCAGAATCCCCAGCTATCGTTTGGACTACACCATGTGCTCTGTTTGACAAACCCCGTGATAGTCCTCAAGCTCTGTGATTGGAGAGTGTGCTCCGAGGGTTACGCCGATTCTCGAACAGCACTTGAAATGGGATGGAACCACGTCAGACTGTCCAAAACTGGATTTGAACGGGTCCACCGCGTCCCCCCCTCCCCCACCCCGTCCCCAGAACTACACATGCTGGCTATTCTGTTTCGCAACATGCTCTCTATCTATGGCACGTCTCTACTGGGAGTTGTAGTTTTAAAAGACGTTTTCGTATTTCCCATAATAAGAAGTTGCCAGTATTAAACTGTGTACATCCCTGGAGGTTTAGGGGATAGGAAACACTCACATTTAAAACATATAATTAATAAATGGGTGAAAATTGCTTGTGCCCATAATGGGCAGCATTAATATATATATACACACATGCCAGCTAAGGTCAGAAGAGCTTTATTTAACAGCTGGTCTTATGTTTGTGACCCCTGTTGTTAATTGATAACATTACATTACATTACATTAATTGATAAGCCTGAAACATGCACTTGTCAAGGTTCAGAGGCACATTTTGCAAATATGGCAGTAGCCATCGATCAGCTTAAGATAAGATATAATTTATTGATCCCAGGTTGGAAACATCAGCATGTGTAACAGTTGTAAATATGCAGTGGTGTTTATTTGTAAATCATTTAGTATAATCACACAAATTCTGTGTTTTATATTTAACAATTCTGTGTTCTTTATGTATTGATTGTTCAATACCTGACAAGGCCGGAGATGAAATATCTACATACATCTTATAAGAGTATAATACATATGTATAATATCAGTTAAAATAAGTGCTTCAACATAGTTAACATTGCTGGAGGTATGCACAAATATTGATAGTCTTGTAATGCACTATTGAGGAATCTGCGACCCAAGTTTTTCATTCAATGCATAACTACACCATAGTTGTGTAGGCCTATATGATATGTCAATAAACCTTAGAAAATCTTGAAATCTTGAAAGGGATGTGCAAAATAGTCATTATATACAGTCTTTAATTAACTATTAGTAGAGAATAACGAGTAATGAATATACTTTATAGGGATCCTATTAATATCTAATAATAAAAATAATGAAATTCAATAACATGCTTTAACCACTAGGTGTCCCTTTATATCAGCTGTGCACCTTTATGGTGTAAATACAGCCAATCTACCAATTGGATCAAATATAAAAGTCAGCCGAATTAGTGTTGATACTGCAAGGAGACGTATTGTGTGAAAACAAATATAAGATGTTGTTTAATTGCTGATATATTTATGATCCACGTCACGTTTTCAGTTCCTCATGTTTGTCTAGAAGTCTTCTCATCAGGGCTCTATAAATACAGAACAACGGCAGATATGTAATATTTAATGCAGCGAACCGTGTATTACAATGCTGTTATGTGATGACTTTCAAAGAGAAAAGCAAGCACACTCGGAATAAAGTATTATTTTATTTTTTTTAAATGTTTTAGGTCTGTTTCCGGGTATTTGTTTATGACGATGTGATGTGATGTGAGACTGGAATTGCACAGGGGAAAATAACGTAGGCTATCTTTAGATGCGGATTGTGTTAAACTAATATGTTTGCGCTGTGGACCAACACTATACATTGACGGGGAAGGGGGTAGCAATAAAGATAACACCATTAAACAGTTACACAACATAACAGAAATAATATCGATAGCAGCGTCCCTAGCAACCACCTTGGTAACAATGAAAAGGTCGCGATTTCCTGAAGTAATCTTCGTAATAATTAGCAAACTAAAGATCATGTACATCCACTGCACACATAATCTGAAATAACAACTCATATTTCTCGCATCAAATGACATCAAAACGCATTTCAATGGCCAAACTAACTTTAAAATAGGCATTTTCCATCGAGAATAAAACGAAGTTCGGCCATGTTTTATTTTTCTGCAGGGAGAAATTTGAAGATCACGTGACATAGACGCCAGCCATTGGAATGAATGGTGTGAAAAAAACGGGTTTGTCAAACAGAGCACATGGTGTAGTCCAAACGATAGCTGGGGATTCTGGGTAGTGTAGTGTCTTCTGCCATCCTTTACTCCGAAAAAATATTTGTTTCTCCGAATCGAAGGGGAAAAATACAAAAGCATTGCACACAATTTAAACCAATCAATGTTGTGTAATTAACAAGGATAATCTGGTGTTTTTTAGTCGATGAGTAGTGCAGATATCACTGTAAAATCAATCGACAGTAAGGGGAATACTTACTTCCGGGTGTACAATTCTCCGTTATCCAATGGGAATGGACGCTCACATTGCCTTTAAGGGCAGCCGACACAAACGAATGCCGTGCTTCCATGAGCGTCAAATCCCGCCGCAGATGGGAATACATTGCAATCAGTTGAAAGCTATTTGCGTCCCTTTATGACGCTGAAGGAGCCTAGGAGCGTCACAACTGGACGCCACGGACACTGACCAAACGTCGTTATTGGACGCTTAGGGAGTGAGAGTGTGTTGGTTTAACACAACAATAGAGGGCTAGGGGACTCAGCCCACTTCCAGTCTATGAAAGCTCTCACTGTTCTCAACACTCCGTCTGATCCCTCAGGAGGATCCTGTGCTGCATTCAAACTGATGTCTGATATATACCATCACCAGCAGAGATAATCAGAGTGGAGTGTGATGTTTGGAACAAACAGTGACAGTGCATTCTGCTTTTAGGGGTGTTCCCTCTCCTGTAGTGTGTTCTATAGGTTTGTGTGCATGTAAATGGTCTGCAAAGGCTAACATCCCTTTGTTCCCTCCAGAGGGAGTTTCTCTCCCACAGAGACAATATCAGAAATACATGTAAATGTGGTAAGTCTAAAAATGTTAATGTATTCAATGATCAAATCAAACTGGCTCTGATGTTAGTGTTATGATACATGTGACAGAGATTACATTTCCTCCTCACATTTTTTTTAATTCTGGTTTATTTTTGTGGCAAATGTTATTTTCGTAATGGACCATGAATGCCTGGAAAGCGTCCTGCCGTGCTTGAGGTACAGAGTGTTCCTCTGAGGCTGCTCTCTTCAGTGAACTCAGAGCTCTGAATTATTCAGTGCACCAGTTCAATATTCACGCCTGAGCAGCACCTCAGACACGAGGTGGAGCGGAGAGGAGACCACCACTTTAAACCAATGTTTTTATTATTTCAGTTCCAAGTTCCTTTCTACAATCAGAGCTGGATCTCTTGTTGGCGTACTGCAGTCGACAAAGACTCAATATCCTGTTTGCATTGTATCCATGCTGAATGAGCAGCAAAGCTACGTTTAGCTTGTTCCTCTGCAAAACCAGACAGACATAGATCCTGCAATCGAGAGCTGTGATTGGTCCGTTTGGAGCAAAACTGCTGAGTGAGTTCTTTAATATTTTTCTTTTCGTAAAAAAACATTGCTTGTTTAAACCATGTTGCTTTGTCAAGAGAGAATAAAAGAACATAAAAACAATTACTTTGAGTTAAATCTCCTTTTCAATAATGCTACACACGTTTACTGTGAGCTATTTGAAATGCAAACCTTCCCCTCACCATTATTGCTGCTTTCTATCAAATTAATTAAACAAGACAAACACAATGTATTTGCATTACAATGAATGTGCAACAGACCCAGTGTATCTGTGGAGGAGCTGCAGCAGCAACTACACTCCAAAGCAAACAAGGGAGCACAAATCCTCCTTAATAAAGTGATTTGACTGACACTGAACACGAGGTTGAGGCTCAGAGTCTGATTCTCTGGATGGTACAGTTTGACCAGCATGACACATCTCACAGGCTGCGGCTGACATGACACCTCATTCAAATGAAACCTTTTTTCGATGTAGTGAGGTGTTCACAGGACAGGGGCTCTGGCAGGAGGATTGACATGCAGCACGGTCTCCTTGGATCAGTGGATAATTATCTGCATAATGAACACTTATACTGTTGGTTTTTAAGTAAATGCTGTGTAATGTTGTGACATACGAATAAATGTTACTCTAATGAATATTTATTTTACTTATAGAGGGAAGACCTGGGACCTCATTTATAAAGGGATATACGCCCAAAAGATGGCGTACACCAGTTTCTACGCAATGTTTGCGATTTATAAAATACTAACTTGACGGGAAAACGTGCGGTCCTCCACGCAAACTCTGACCCATGCGTACGCACTAAGCACAACAACGGGAGAGACGAGAAACTGCGACACTGCGTTGGCAGAAGGAAGAATGGAGAGAAATGTGTGGAAATAATACCATAAACAAAATGTTACCTCTCATTTATCATATATGAAGAATTCATTTTCAAGCATTGATTAAAGCCAATCTTAAAATGATTAAACAAACGCCTGTTTGAGACTCCTCAGTGCACACAAAAACATAACTTGGAGAAATAAATAAATACAGAAATGTTATTGATCACCCCTCGATGATGTTCTCTTGATAAGAAAAGTATTCTCATAAATGATGCGGTAAGCAGGAGGACAGAATTACTTTAAACTGACGCCGTTTTGCATTTCTATAGGTTGTAGATACGAGCATGGTTTTATATACTATCGTGTTTAATCATGTTTTATGCCGTTCGCCAAGACTTGATAAGTCGCTCATAAAACACAGGAGGTATGGAAACTAAGAACACCATATGTGGTCAATTGTACAGCTAATATAACACAACACATTAGTTGTATTTCCTTTAACTGGTGGATTATGGATATATAGTTGCTGATCGAAAGCTGGGACACAAACCACCAAATACAAACAAATAATTCAGATCCAGTCGTCATGACTCCACTCCGGAGGGATTCCCCGATCACTTCTTACAGTCTCTCATCAAGGGGGGGTCTCCTGTCCCCGGCACAAACACACTGCCTGAGGAAGGCTGTGTATTTTGTCATGAACCTTTTTCGGACCTCTTATTTATTTATTTTGGTGACGATCCGACCTCCATGCTGCTACTCTGGTTCAAACGGCATCCACCAAACAATATGATTTATCTCCACCTCCCCAAAATAACCCAAATCTGACACGGTGTGAGATGTCTTTTTTAGCTGTTCTGTCGTCATTTCCTGCGATCTTCTTCATGCAGTCAGTCAGAATGAATGAATGGGCGTTTCTTTGACTATTTATAGGCAAATATGGGCGTTACGTGAAGCCCGCAAAAGCTGCACCGCATTTCGAGTTGATTGTGATTTATAAAGGGAAACCGGCGTAGGATGTGCCGTACGCACTTTCCTCGCTGGTACGCAGTCTTTTATGAATCGGAAAATGTCTGTGTATTTATTTGCTTTGTCCTACTTAAGCAACCTTCCCACGTCAATCCTACGCAAGGCTTTATAAATGAGGCCCGTGAACACTTTTTTCACCACTGGCTTTCACCCCAGGAGGATGCTCTTTGCTTTTCATCTTGAATCAACTGTCAAATCTTTGGCTATAGCAATAAAGCAGACGACACCCCTATACAACACAAAGTATGTCACTGAGTGAATGACAGATGAAGCTGCACAGTGATGGAGTTGCACCATTTGTCAGTTAAGTTATTGAAGGCTGCTCTTAGAAAGACAGATAGAAGGGACAGTGTTTATGTTTATTCGAATAATCTGTTAGAATTGGGCAAATATAAGTTATTACTATTATATTATATAATTAAAATAATTATGATTTGTTGAAATGTAATCTTTTAAGATGGCGAGACACTTTAATAAATAGAGAAAGGGATGTTTTCACAGAAATATCAATAGAGAGAATAATGACCAGTTTAATTTCTTAACACTAGTTTGAAACAGTTTATGATAAATCAGTGGAACTATTAATGCCACGTTTCCTAGTTTATCAAAGTAAATATGTCAATGAAAATATATTTTTATTTACTAGGCTATTATTTTAAATCTTTGTAATGCAAATAACCTCTAAAGACAATAATACCCAAGTTAAAGCATTTAGAGGTTTTGTGAAGCTGACAGGTGCTCATTTAAGAGGGTCCTGGGGACATTGCAAATAATTACTGTCAAATGGCAATATAAGGTTTAGATGTCATTAGGAGGGATACTGAACATAGTGTGGGTTATTTTGTCTATAGATATATTTAGGGAAGGACCAGAGGAGCTTCCTCCTCCCACTGCACCATGCATTATTCATGACGTTAGGTATTTAGGTTGAACTCCCTCTGAGACATGTGGAGCTACAGTCTGGGATTTATTTGCAGCCTGTACTTCTCTGCAATATTCTGGAGGAGAGAAACCTGCTTTAGAGCAACTCAATGAGATGAAAGCAGAAAAGACAGCAGGGTATCAGGAGGCATTAAGTCCCTGACAACCATGACACTGTTAGAAAAACTGCTTATGATGGAGGGGTGAAATAACAACAGCAGAGATGGGAGAGACTGGTTCACTCTGAGGTTTAAAAGACAGGTTTGTTGCCAAATATTATCATGGATGATCTTGATTGAGAAATGAAATATGCTGATGAGGAGGAAGGAAGATAGGAGAAGAGGAGCAGGCTGAAAAACACTTTGGTTACATCAGCACATTGCAGACAACAGCCCAACTACATCTCAGAAATCAGCTCACACTAAATACCACAAATATATGACTATTAAACTGCTATCATTTGTGGTAGGAGTGGGGAGAAGAAGGAGGAAAAATAATGTTCATTTTTGTAATAGATTTATGTTTGTATACAAATATCTGCTGTGCCAGAAAGAAGTATTTGCTGTTAGGGTTGCGTTCTACATCCTGACATTACGTACATCATGGGAAGAAGGTTCACACCAGAGATAGCTTTAGACAGAAGTATTCAATAAACAGTGAAGACGTTACTTTAACCACAAGCTTCGAGGAAGCTTTGACTATTTCGATATTTAACCAGGACCACTATTGTTCACTGGCTTCAACCAAGTCCTTATAAAACATGATATTTAAATTAATAGATTTGTATGCAAGTATTAGACACCTTGTGACAGGAGGTGACCTTAATGAAGTGATGCCGCGGCTCAGTCCTTCTAACGTCCCAACAGTGATAATCTTTTTTTTATTTGTCAGGAGCCGAAAAATAAATGACATGTGATGATAGAGAAGGTTTAAAACCATATTCTACATTTTATCGTTATCCACTTAATTAGTTGTTTAAGAATGTGATTTTTTGATAAGGATGGCACTTTCTCACCCAAAACTGTCAGCATTCGGAAGTTTAAACACGTTATCATCTATAAAACGCAAATTAAAGCATCAAACTTGCTCAAATGAAGAGGCGTCTATGGGTACTACTTTCATCAATGATACGCGAGCGTTCACACACTGAAGTTGTATAAACATAGCTGGCCAATCAGGGCGAGCCTACCTGAATGCGTGTGCATATAAGGCAGCTACACCTTCTGACTGTCATCCTTCACCCTCTTCAGCGAGTGGCATAGGAAAGACCCCCTAGATAGAGGGCTCCGCCTGTGCTTATATAACTAGGGTTACAATACGTAACCCCCCCCATTCTATCTCACACAGGCTCCGCCTTCTACTGGACTCTATGGGTACAGTGGGTAGAGCCCCGATGGATAAACTCCCTGTCGCCCTACAACATCGACCCACCACACTGCCCCTGACCGGCCTTTGGTTAACAGCCACCACACCCCAACTTCCATATAATCCAGTTGTGACCGTGGGGAAGTCGGGGCTGCAGCTTAATTGGCTGGGTAGAGACTAATTGGTCTGAATAAGCCCATAGTTCCACCCTGCAGGTGCCAGTGCAAGTAACTACACACTGCACACTACGTTTCCCAGGTCCCTAAGGAGCATGGGGAAAACCATGTCCCCCACACTCACACACGCTTACCTCGTGTAGAGTGTGCATGGACCGTAGTGGGGAAGGCTCTCCAAGAGATACTTATGAACGGGCCTGGCGTAGACCAAGACGCCGCCGTTCATAGATGGACGACTAAAGCCGTCTAGCTGTATAACCCTCGACCTGGAAGAACTCCTTAGGTTCTTGGGAACAGAGGATGGGTTCGGTCTGAGTGTCGCCCTGCCAGAGATGGGGTCGTTACTAAAAAAAAGTAATATATTACATATTACATATTACTTTTAAAAAAAGTAATATATTACACTACTTCGTTACTCTCTACATAAAGTAACTCGTTACTTTACTCATTACTTTACTCGCAGGGCCGGCCCGCCCCTCCCTACAGGCAGATCACGCAGACTGCTAAAGTTTCAAATGTAAGACTGATCCATGTGTTGCACTGGAACCAGACACCGCAAAGACTTCAGCTGAGCACGTACGAACTGCGCATGCGTGAGTGGCAATAACTCTCCTTACCAGCAGGCGGCGGTCGTGTGTATTCGTCATTCAAAACAGGCAACAACCGGAAAACAGAGAAGAAGAACAGACTACGTGATATAAACAAACAACAAATAGCTGTGCGTTAGCTTCACCTTAGCATGTGTTCTTTGCAGGTGTTTGTTGAGGTTTGATTATGACTGATTTTAGTAAGTAACGAAGTAACGCGTGTCGGGGCAATGTTAGTAACTGTAGTGTGATTACTGAATTATAAAAGTAGCACGTTACACTACTCCGTTACCAGTAATATTATTACAGTAACGCGTTACTTTGTAACGTGTTACACCCAACTCTGCGCCCTGCTACGTTCACCACAAACCAGAAGGCAACTCGGGTGCACCGATAGAGCGGTCGGTTTGCATACTCTCCTGGCAGAAGTTAAAGCAAGCAGCAAAGCTGTTTCTTTTTGCTTATTTCTCTCTCAATGCTAGCGCCTTCAGGGAGGAGAGCTCCAGAGGCTCAAACGGTTCTTTAACCAAAGCCTCGAGCACCAATGGCAGTTCCCATTGCGGGGTGGAGACATGCACCACTGGGCGCTGTCTCCTGATCCCCTGCAAAAAACGCTTCATAAGCGGTTGGCTAAAGACTGGTCTGCCGCCAAATCCCGCATAACAGGACGAGATAGCTGCTGCATACACCTTGACTGTGGCATGAGCAAGCCCCTTGTCCACCAGTAGCTATAGCTAGGATAGAATAGAGCCTAATGTAACGGACAGAGGCTCTAGACTCCCTTCCTCGCACCACGTCTGTCTGACCTCTGACAGAGTGGCACGTAGCCTGCCCTCCTTCTCAATGGGGCGTACACCTCACTCTCGATGGGGGCGTACTCCTCCTTCTCGAAGGGGTCTGCATTGATCAAAATCCCCAGATACCCCACCTGCTGGTGAGGTATGGGACTGCTCATGACTACGAGTTCGTTGAGATAAAAACAAAAACATAGGACTCCATCACTTTTCTCTCATTTATCAGAAAAACAGAAATCCCTAAAAAATATACCATTACTGAATTGTCTAGGGTGCTATTGAACACTAACCAGTAGTTGTATGGAAATATCTGGTATAGTTCTTGCAAATGAGATTTCTTTAGACATAGGCCTACCTCTACTCTGAGACAGTCAAATTCTGAATGGGGGATAAGTGGCATAATAGCCTATAAGTCTGAGAGATCGGGCTTTCTGTGCAGCTGCTCCTCACATGTGGAATTTCCTCCCAGACCACCTGAGGACTCCACAGACCACTGAAGCCTTTAAGAAGCCTAAAAAAAGGCAAAAGTGCAGATCTGTAATGAAGATCCATCTCTAAAGAATAACACAAGTGTTATAACCTAAAGCAAAACAAATGTCCCAAACTACAGGAAGTACTTGAGGAGTAGTGGAAACAAGACTGCACTGTGTGTTGTGGAAATAATTATCATCATCAATTATCATGCCAATTTGTAACATACAGGACAAACCTCGATGTCTGTTTACCTTCTTTAAGGACACAGGCGGCTTAGCCAATAATGTTATTGTTCCCATTCTGTGACCGGTCAATACTGGGATACAGATGGTCTGTGTTGTGGGTACACTGGGACACTTCCTTCTCTGTATTTGTGGACTCCAAGGTAAAATCTTCGAGGTCATAAGTGTCCGAGGCAAGTAGCTCTGTGTTCCCACACTGTTTAGGCTATCTCCTCAAATATGTTGTTTACTCTCTGCGAAACCAGTTAGATGGGCTGGCAAGAGAGAGGCTCTCCAGAATTGACGTGGCAACTCTACCGTGAAGTCAGAACCTCTGACTCTTGGACTTGTGATGTGAATCCTCCGGCCGTTAACTCCAAATAAACCATCATGTGTTTGACATCAAAGCTACTGCTCTTCCTGTGTCTCCTTCCTGAGTCGGTGACTCCCACTGCATAGCTACACAGAAGTTTCCTCTACAAATTGGCGTTGTCGGCAGGATGCCAACAGATCTTCAGATTGTGGTAAGTGTGATTTTCAAATCTACTTTGGACATTGCCTTATCAGAATCTGTGATTGACGGTATCCTAAAATTACCTGTGAAACTGAGCAGCTGCGTTTCCTTTTGGTTAATGAACATTTGGGGATAGATAAACCCAGGAGATCAGTGTCTGGGGACTCAGTCCTGGCTTATTTCCTCTGTGTGTGCTGCTCGGGACGGAAGTGCCATACAGGCATACACAGCTCATGTTTAGAGATACCTTAAAGAAAGGGCATCAGTGAAGTGGAGCTTCTGTGTGAATTGAAAGCAATGTAAAAGATTTGTATTGGACAAATCGCCGGATTTTGGGGGTCGTAGTGGCTAAGCACAGCAGTTGAAAATAAGCAGCCAGAGATATTTGCTGCTATCACCTCTGTAAAAACACGGCTCCAGCTGCAGCCTTGCGTGTGTGTGTAAAACCTCACTGCGTGTGTGTGGGGCTGGAGCAGTGCAGGCTGAGAGGGAGAAAGTCACAGCTTATTGCCTATAGGTTTTAACGCACGGCACCGCCGTCCTTCAAACGGGACGGTCTAAAAGCACTCGTTGTTTAGGACCGCTTTTCTCATGGTTAGACGGGCCAGCACGAGGTGCGTGCATCACCCGATGCGCTACGGCTCTCTGGAGCAGGTGGCGGTCAGGAGTGCATACATAAAATTATAGGCTAATTGATCAGAGGTGTGTAGTGGCAAGCAAGCATAGGCAAACTGTGTTTCACCTTGAGGTGAACTCGATAGCAAGTGTATATCGGCTGGTCGTACGGACTACAGTCAACTGAGCTGTTGTTTGGAGAGAAAGGGCAGGGAAAAGTCTGTGGGCTCCGATCGGGGGGGCACAGCGCCACTAGAAACAAATAGCCTAGTGGTTGTCGCAAGAGGATAAGCTAGTTACCGCTCTTGGACGGCTTTCAGGCACCGATAAATAACTTGTATGCAAGGGTGAGGCGTGAGAAGACGCCGCACTGGAGAGAATTCCCCCCCCCTCTAAGATCTCTAAAATCCGGACTAAATTGAGCTGGATGAGCTTTGCTGTCGCGCTGGTGTTTATTAAGAGTTCATGTTTTGTTTGTCTGATTGTTTGTATGGGGGTCTATATTGGTTTGTCCCGCCGTCTAGTGTATGTTTTGTAACAATAATTAATCAGTCCATAGACAGGGTAAAATGAACTAAACTTTAATTATCTCACCAAAAGTAAATGACCTGAGAAAAATAAAAAAAGTGCTTTTATGTCCTGCCTCTGAGTGCAGGGGAACATGTAAACAAGAAGCACACTGTTCAGGGTGAGCGCTAGGTGTAAGAAGAAAAGAAGATTATATTGCTTTAAGAATCCATTCTTAAATGGTATTGCTGGTATGTTAAGATATCTTTGTGACCTTGTATAAACCCTATGCCCGCCTTGCGCCCCGAGACCCTCAGAGACTTGCCTGAGGAGATCAGGGTTGCAAAATCCGGTTTTAGGTCAATGTTGTATTATTTGTTTCATTTATTCTTAATCTATGTATTGTATAGTAATAATGAATAAAAACGTAATGTATTGAACACATTCCGAAACAAAGCAGATAAGCAGAACAAGACTCAGACATAATACTAATTGTTGTTGAAACCTTTTGCGCTGTTGCAGCAAAATGGAAACTGTGTTAATGATTCTGTTCCAACTGGCCACTGGAATCAGGTAATTAATATAAGTTGAAGTTCAATTACAGTTTTAAAAATAGTTTAACATTCTTTATTAAACTGCTCCAATTATTTCTAGTATCAACCAATTGGTCTCCATAGACATTACTAAAATTAAAATAGTTGTTAAACTACTGACAAGTTTTCTGAAACCGAGCTTATGAACAACAGAGTAAAGGTTGCTGGTTAAGCCAGGATCAATATATTTGTTGAAGTTTTTATTGTGTGCATAATAAATGTGTTAAATTAATTGAGCAATTCTTTAAAAGTATAATGTTGCAATTTCTTTAAAATAAGTAATCACAGTTACAAAATAGGTGTTGTTTTCCAAGGGCCTCTCTTTCACAGGCCCACACTTTGAATCATGACACTTCCAAGTCCTACAGAGATCAGTATCACTTTGTGTTGCAAGCCAAATCCAGGGGTTCTACTCGAGCCCAATTTTAAATACCATAAAGAAAAGTATTGAACCCAGCTCGAGCTAAATGCCAAATGTATTTAATTAATGTGCAAGTGTTTTGATTTATTTAAAATGTTCTAGTCTAGCTTCCTTCGAGTTTAATATAAACAACAGATTGGTTCTCATAACATTCTCACTGCTGTGCTGTCCCAAATGTTTTAAACCTTGGGCAGATAAGCACACACACACACACTTTGGATGAGTAATCACTTCATCCAAATTGTAAATTGTTGCCTTCTTTAAAGTTATTAGTAATTCAAGATTAATTATTAAATTAAATTAGGTACATAACAATAAACAAAATAACTTTGAGTTGATAATTTCGTTCACAACATTAGACCTTGTCCTCTAATCTCTACTAGAATAAGATAAGTGTGCATGTCTGGGTGTGGAACACTCCTGTAATGTACCTAATCTTGTTATCCTTTTCATTACAGAGCTTGGGAAATGGTGTATTGCTTAGATTCGGATCCGTGCAAAGTCCAATTATGACTGACTTTAGTTATAATGTTAATTTGATTTCAACCCATAAGTAATTATTTAGATTAACTCAACATTTCACATGATGATGGATTAGTGCTCCACATTTTTCCCACTAATTTGTTGTGCAATTAGGCCAATGGTAAAGAGAGACATTGATGACCTTGTGTCCCTTTTGTTGGTACGTGGTTCCATTCTGTCTATGGCCTTGGACGGCTTCACTAAGAATCACCCAGTTCTGACACAGTTCTGAGTGCAGTCACAGAGATGCTATGGCTGATCTACATGAAATGACATTAATGGTCTGGTCTGAGAATGGACACCATTACCTGCTTCCAGAGACAATGCCGCTCCTCAGACTGAACAATACTGTCTCACGTGGGCCACTCCCCCCACCAAGCCATGAACTGAAAGAACACCTGGAAGCCTCCCGGTCACACCAGCACCAACCCTTGGGTCAGTCAGATGGGACTAACGGCTTAACTTAGGGCATTTGGTTCAGAAATATGACTCTCGTTACCGCAGAGTGGGTTGTTTTTTTAAGGCTATTCATACTGCTATGCAGAGGATGCCTGTAGGTTGGCAAGCTGTTAAAAGCCCCTACTATTTTTTAAAATAGGCCTAAATGTCAGGGGCCTCTGAATGTCTAGTTCTACATGTATTCACATTATATGGACAATGTTTCCACCTGGTGAAACTGAAGGCTGCACGGTACTCAGGCTACAATACGACCATTCTGTTCTGCTCTAACGATTCAATTGATAGATTCTACATCAAAACAATTAGCTTTTATTGTTTCCAATGATAACGTCATTTTAAGTGGAGGAATGCAAACCTGTTTTCAAATATAAGGTTTTGAATGTGTTTGACATTTCTCAGTAAAAACACCCTCAGACACCCACTATCATTCATGCTATGCCATCAGTAGTAACTCAGATGTTAGGGGGATGAAGCTTTTCCTCCCAAATCAGATATGCTTTGTTTTTTTAACAAAGGTATGCATTTCCTGCATAATATATGTTTCTCACAATTGTTTTTTTTGTAAGCTGCACACAGGTGATACTGAGTCTTCTCGATTAATAGATTACACCATGCTTAAATAGACTCCTAAGTTATTATTTCATATGTGACATATGTAAGAAAAGGGAGGGAAGAGTCAATTATATTGAGTAATTGATTTTATATTGGAACATTTATTTCTCAAACCTGTTTTATGGAAGAGGAAAATATTTCTGATAAACTAATATGTTATCAAACGGTAAATGGTGAATTAATATAACATTTAGAATCATTGAGAAGGGGTGATATCCGCAGGGACTAGCTCACCTTTAAATTACAATAACATTTCTCTACTTTGGACTGATGAGTTTATGATTCTTGCATGTTAAATGACTAACACAAACCTTACATTTATGCATGTGCATGTCTCAGGAAGGCTCCCAAATAATTCTGAGGGGCCTATCCTATTTTTGTATTTAAATGATAATGTGCTAATCCATTACCTTGAGTTGTCTGCACTCAGGAAAACATCCCTATCAAGTGTTAACCCAATAACTACAGTAGGACAGCTCTGAAGGCCAAGGGTCAGAGAGAGAGCTACGTGGGTCCACGCCAGCCACTGCAAGGTCCTAGTCACCAACAAAAGTAGATGACAACAAGTGATGTGTCCTAATCACCAACAAAAGTAGATGACAACAAGTGATGTGTCCTAATCACCAACAGAAGTAGATGACAACAAGTGATGTGTCCTAATCACCAACTTGCACCACACTTGCACTACATACACCAAAACACACTACACACAAGGTGTCACAGGCAAGTGCCAGCTGAGCGGTTCCATATGCCCTCTGGTTCCTCGTTTGTGTTACCGGTGTGCGGAGTCTGACTGTCCGTGTCACAAAATCGACCGAAGGAATACACACACACACCCCATGGAGCATTCCCACCTCGTGATGACGGCTCGCCTGGGAAAACGACAACGCAACCGTGAGCAATACAACTGGCCTGGCCCAGTGATGTGGGGTTTAGCTCGCCACAAGATTACGTTTGGTTGTGCGGCGACAAGCTCTATCAAGTTCTGGCTCCCCTCTGGATAGGTACATGCACTCTAGTGGATTTGAATCCAGCAATCAGGCTTAACAACACTACTCTTTAATGTATTATCCATGCATAGAAAGACCTACAATGATGTTTCAAGTACTGGATTAATTTCAGTTTTGGCCCAAAACAAATATTTATAATATTTCATATAACAATTATGTAGCATATTTGATCCTCAAATTAGAGAAGTATAATTTAAAGAAATTGATATTCTCAACATTAGATAAACACAGAAGAATCCTTTCCAAGTACCATAAGTAGCTCAGGTAAGTATGGCTAATAGGAATACTTGATAGACTTAATTTGGTACAGATCAGTGGTAGCATTTACAAATGTAATAATTCAAGGTTTAAAAATGTTTAATCCTTCCTTTCCAGGTTTTTACAAAAGTCTTTGAATATTTGCCTAACTTTTCCTTTTCAGATTTTGAACAATGTACTTGACTAAAATGAATGTATTGATTTCACTAAGTGCCTTACTCTTGACTAAAGCGTATTTGAGTAAACGGTAAAAGTAATCCTAAAATTGAGGGCACTGCACTTTTGCAGATTACAGATTGATCAAATCACCAGTGTGAATTCTATACTCTAACTGTACATTTTTAGCTGGATCTCTTACGATCCTGAGTTTTAAAATGCTTTTGACTAGTGATTGCCTTGAAGTAAATCTTTAAAGCGGCAAGCTGGTTTTGATTTTATAGTTTGATGAATGAAATTAACTAATGGTAAATGATCAAATATATTAGTTTAAAAACAAATATTTAGCCATTGTGCACCTGTGTTTTATGTGTGTTCATTATTATGCTTTTGACAAAAGATGATCAAACACTGATGAGAGATGATTTTTCCTATTATGATTGGCTGTATCAATCATTGTGATTGAATGTTTCAATCTTATTCCACTTTGTGATATAATTGATGTAAGGTGAGACCACACTCGAACCTGGAGACGCCTATTGAGTTAATTATTGACCAAATTATTATTAGACTAATGTTTTTAGGTTATCATAAATGATAAAAAGAGAGGACTGTTGTGGAAATAATTATCATCATCAATTATCATGCCAATTTGTAACATACAGGACAAACCTCGATGTCTGTTTACCTTCTTTAAGGACACAGGCGGCTTAGCCAATAATGTTATTGTTCCCATTCTGTGACCGGTCAATACTGGGATACAGATGGTCTGTGTTGTGGGTACACTGGGACACTTCCTTCTCTGTATTTGTGGACTCCAAGGTAAAATCTTCGAGGTCATAAGTGTCCGAGGCAAGTAGCTCTGTGTTCCCACACTGTTTAGGCTATCTCCTCAAATATGTTGTTTACTCTCTGCGAAACCAGTTAGATGGGCTGGCAAGAGAGAGGCTCTCCAGAATTGACGTGGCAACTCTACCGTGAAGTCAGAACCTCTGACTCTTGGACTTGTGATGTGAATCCTCCGGCCGTTAACTCCAAATAAACCATCATGTGTTTGACATCAAAGCTACTGCTCTTCCCGTGTCTCCTTCCTGAGTCGGTGACTCCCACTGCATAGCTACACAGAAGTTTCCTCTACACTGTGCATGTTTGTGAGCAACTTCATTGTCACTGCTGCCCCACAGAGACTACACTCAGGATTTGACGAAGGGGAGGAGGTGAAGAGCATCTGCACAGCAGGAGTCAGCAGTTTGACATCACTGTACAGCAGTGGCGAACCGTGTCTATCTGTAGACACACACACACACCCCCCGCCGCATATAATATAATAATGTCCGTAATGTCCGTATTTTCACTGAATTGTCGTCTTGAAAAGGGTACTCACAACAATTCCGCAACAACTTCATCTTGAGTGTTGCACTTGTCATTTCAACGTTAAAAACAATAAAACGGCATGAATTGCTTCGTCACATTCATTTATATCCTCTGTCTCTAGCCAGTTAACTACCAGGCCTTCTAGAATACCCTGGAACCGAGGGGAACTCTGAAAGTATACGCCCATTGGCTACAAATCAATATATGATTGGTTGATCAATCTGTCAGTCCAAACGTACGCTCTCATTCAGTGCAACGGCCAGGGCATTCTATCAAGGATGTAGAATACCTTGGTTGAAGGATATTCTACCCAGAGACCCAGAATAAGATCTGATTGGTTGCTTTCTTTTCTAACACAAAACGACCGACTAATATTACAGATCAATAACACAGATACGATTCTCATTTATTCATTTTATATACATTTTATTTATATAATTAAATCGATTTTTTGTTTGTTTTATCTGAGTGTTCCAGGGTATTCTCTGAATACCTTGAAGGCCCTGACGGTTCGCCACTGCTGTACAGTGATCAGGAGGAGGCCAACACACTCTCACTCCCTAAGCGTCCAGGAGCGATGTTTGGTCAGTGTCCGTGGCGTCCAGTTGTGACGCTCCTAGGCTCCTTCAGCGTCATAAAGGGACGCAAATAGCTTTCAACTGATTGCAATGTATTCCCATCTGCGGCGGGATTTGACGCTCATGGAAGCACGGCATTCGTTTGTGTCGGCTGCCCTTAAAGGCAATGTCCATTCCCATTGGATAACGGAGAATTGTACACCCGGAAGTAAGTATTCCTCTTACTGTCGATTGATTTTACAGTGATATCTGCACTACTCATCGACTAAAAAACACCAGATTATCCTTGTTAATTACACAACATTGATTGGTATAAATTGTGTGCAATGCTTTTGTATTTTTCCCCTTCGATTCGAAGAAACAAATATTTTTTCGGAGTAAAGGATGGCAGAAGACACTACACTACCCAGAATCCCCAGCTATCGTTTGGACTGCACCATGTGCTCTGTTTGACAAACCCCGTTTTTTTTCATCATTCATTCCATTGGCTGGCGTCTATAGAGGCTTCTCAATACTCAAATTTCCCCTCCTCGACTCCCCTCCTCGGTTCCCCTCCTCGAGACTTAGACCCGCCCACAGGAGATGCGAGCGGAGGACCGAGGAGGGGAACCGATGAGAGAGGAGGGGAAGCAGCAGACGTTTAAAGAAATTAGAACTCCTCTCCTCTGAGCGGTCATTTTAAAGAGACGTCCGTTCATTATTACGTGGCAACAGCTGCATCAGCTGTCGAGTGTTTTGTCATAGTGCTGTATCTCTGTTAGATCAGCTGAACATTGTTCCCCCACATATTTACTTTGAATTCATTGAGAGTGCGGTATAATGAGACAATAACAGGCTACAGATGCGGGGACACACACACAAATATATTTATATAAATATATACAATTTAAAGTATGAGAGCACTCTCATAACACAACACAATAACACATAACACAATCAGACACTGGATATATCCCCCCCTCTCTCTGGTCGCTGAAATGGGGAATTGAAATTACGGGCCAAAAGTTGTATTTACAAGTAGGCCTATTAAAAGTAAGCAGAGGACACCAAACCAACTGAGACCCGTCTGTCTGCCGTATTTACGCACTGTACAACACACACCTACACACTGTACCACACACACCTACAGCTCCTAAAGCATAAGCCGTTGTGTATTTTATTATGTGAAGCAATGGTCTTAGAAAAATATCGACTCTTTGTTTGTAGATATCTACTAAACTAAAGCAAATAAAGAGAGTAGGCCTGTTATACTGAGTGATATATATTATACACACTGCTCTGCTTTCTGCATGGACCTTACAGCTGTTCTCTCTGGAAACATCGCGACGCGATGAAAGCAGTTTCTAAAATAATATCCAGGGGATGCATGCATAGCTGTCATTGGCTGAGATAAGTCCGGCCGTGCGTCACGCCTCCACCGTTCCCGGAAATGCATCCGTGGAGGAGCCGTGGAGGAACCATCAGTGTATCCTCGGTTAGAGCTCCTCCAGAGAGCCTCCTCGACGCTCGATCCTCGGTGCTCGGTGTGCATTTAGAGAAATTAGATGTCCTTCAAAATGGCGCGCTGAAATTCATTTCCGGGTCACTACCGGAGGACCGAGGACCGAGGAGTCGAGGAGGGGAAATTTGAGTATTGAGAAGCCTGTCATGTCACGTGATCTTCAAATTTCTCCCTGCAGAAAAAGAAAACATGGCCGAACTTCGTTGTATTCTCGGTGGAAAAAGCCTATTTTAAAGTTAGTTTGGCCATTAAAATGCGTTTTGATGTCATTTGATGCGAGAAATATGAGTTGTTATTTCAGATTATGTGTGCAGTGGATGTACATGATCTTTAGTTTTCTAGTTATTACGAAGATTACTTCAGGAAATCGCGACGTTTTCATTGTTACCAAGGTGGTTGCTAGGGACGCTGCTATCGATATTATTTCTGTTATGTTGTGTAACTGTTTAATGGTGTTATCTTTATTGCTACCCCCTTCTCCGTCAATGTATAGTGTTGGTCCACAGCGCAAACATATTAGTTTAACAAAATCCGCATCTAAAGATAGCCTACGTTATTTTCCCCTGTGCAATTCCAGTCTCACATCTCACAGCACATCGTCATTAACAAATACCGGAAACAGACCTAAAACATTTAAAAAAAAAAAAAAAAACTTTATTCCGAGTGTGCTTGCTTTTCTCTTTGAAAGTCATCACATAACGGCATTGTAATACACGGTTCGGCTGCATTAAATATTACATATCTGCCGTAGTTCTGTATTTATAGAGCCCTGATGAGAAGACTTCTAGACAAACATGAGGAACTGAAAACGTGACGTGGATCATAAATATATCAGCCATTAAACAACATCTTACATTTATTTTCACACAATACGTCTCCTTGCAGTATCAACACTAATTCGGCTGACTTTTATATTTGATCCAATTGGTAGAGAGGCTGTATTTACACCATAAAGGTGCACAGCTGATATAAAGGGACACCTAGTGGTTAAAGCATGTTATTGAATTTCATTATTTTTATTATTAGATATTAATAGGATCCCTATAAAGTATATTCATTACTCGTTATTCTCTACTAATAGTTAATTAAAGACTGTATATAATGACTATTTTGCACATCCCTTTTCAAGATTTCAACTATGGTGTAGTTATGCATTGAATGAAAAACTTGGGTCGCAGGTTCCTCAATAGTGCATTACAAGATCTATCAATATTTGTGCATACCTCCAGCAATGTTAACTATGTTGAAGCACTTATTTTAACTGATATTATACATATGTATTATACTCTTATAAGATGTATGTAGATATTTCATCTCCGACCTTGTCAGGTATTGAACAATCAATCAATAAAGAACACAGAATTGTTAAATATAAAACACAGAATTTGTGTGATTATACTAAATGATTTACAAATAAACACCACTGCATATTTACAACTGTTACACATGCTGATGTAACGCAAATGTTCCAACTTGGGATCAATAAAGTATATCTTATCTTAAGCTGATCGATGGCTACTGCCATATATGCAAAAGGTGCCTCTGAACCTTGACAAGTGCATGTTTCAGGCTTATCAATTAATGTAATGTAATTAGGGCCGGCACTTTAACGCGTTAATTAAGATGAATTAATTACACAAAAATTAACGCGTTAAAAAAATTAACGCATTTTAATCGCACTTATTTTTGCACCGCGGAACGTTTCTCACTGGATGAGTTTCAGGCGTACCGATTATACTGGAGCACCAACTAACGTTCATGACTTCAGACAACAACAAACCACAGTGAACAACAGTGGGAAATGTTGTTTTAAAAAACGGACGGATGGAAGCGTCGATAAGAGCACGGTTGTGTGCAAATTATGCAAAAAGGAATTCGCATATCACCGCAGCACATCAAGCCTCAAGTATCACCTCAATGCAAAACATATATCAGCTAGCGTGGACGTTAGCCTCTTTTATCGCGTTCACACCAAAAAGAGCCGGTACTAAAATTAGTTCATGAGAACCTTTTTACCCCCACGAAAGTCCCTGCTAGAGAGCAGAGAGCTGCAAGAGAGCAGGGACTTTCGTACGGCTCTCTTGTGAGAAAAGAGCTATATTTCTGATTGGCTGGGCGGATTGCAAACCACGCCCCGTAAAACTCCCAAAAAGTTTTGTGAAGCCGCCATTTTATTATCCTCGCATTAGCATTATTAGCATTAGCCCAGCGCAGAAACGCAGAGAGACTAACTTATGGCAACACAAAATAAAACATGGGAGCGGTGGAGATGAGGAGGTGTCGGCGTTCTGGCGATTTACTCGGAAGGCTGCTGGGACTCCCAGCAGCTTCTACTGAAGCCAGTCCCCAACTCCGGGGACTTCCGGCCGGGGACTTTGGGCGGCAGTATACGACGTGAAGTGGTTTGCTGCCTGCCAGTAAACCCAATGCAGAAGAAGAAGAAGTGACGTCAGCGGCTTCATTTGCCTAATCCTCCCCCAGGTTCAAAGAGTTCTCATGAACTAAGTTCTCATGAACCTTTGTGGGAAAAGTACTGCGGTGTGAATGCGCCTAATGGTATACTAAAATCCATGTGAAAAAAATTGCTTCTCACTGTTCTCAGGTCAAATATTTATATGTGATTAAAAATGCGATTAATTTCGATTAATTAATTACAAAGCCTCTAATTAATTAGATTAATTTTTTTAATCGAGTCCCGGCCCTAAATGTAATGTAATGTTATAAATTAACAACAGGGGTCACAAACATAAGACCAGCTGTTAAATAAAGCTCTTCTGACCTTAGCTGGCATGTGTGTATTAATGCTGCCCATTATGGGCACAAGCAATTTTCACCCATTTATTAATTATATGTTTTAAATTTGAGTGTTTCCTATCCCCTAAATCAGGGCTATTCAAGTAGTTTGGAATGGGGGCCGGTTGATGAAAATGATCCAAAGCAAGGGGCTGGGATAAAAAATGACTTGAAATATGAGCAATCATATTAAGAGCTTCAGATACAGTAAATACTACAGCAGGTCACCCTTGAAAAAGAGATCAATGATCTCAATGGGATTCACCTGCATCAATAAAGGTTTGAAATGACTACAACAGCATAGTGGAGTGCATATATTTTGTTTAATTAAATCAAACATAGCCCCAAGGCCTTTATAAATGGCAAGTTCAGAACTCAGTACATGTGAAGCTAATATAACCATCAATATCATTAGATTTAGATTAAATTATCTAATAATTCACACAACATAGCAATTTGGGGCCATACACAAACAACAGTGCATATTATGGTATAATAACAATAAAGACAAGTGAGCCATACCACATCAATTGCTTAATTAAAAGCAAAAACAATTATCAAAAGACTTGTATTAATTACCAAACCACAACACACAGCCTTTTAAAACTCAAACCTTTTTTGATTAACATAGTGATAACTGTATGCAACCAACTTGGCAGATATGTGCCATCTAATGAGAGAAATGGCATTTTTTCGATTTAGCAAGAGCAGGAAAGTCGGGAGTATACGTTGTCATGGCAATACGCATACAGTGATGCAGATGCTGGTCAGTGAGGGATGCGCGATTATTAGTTTTTATGGCATTCATGTGTGAGAATGCCGATTCGCACGTGTAAAACATTGTGAGGACAAAAAGTGCAAGACCCCTTGAATGAGGGAATTTCTCGTGGCTGACTTCATGAGTCCAGAACTTTTCAGAACCTGCCAGCTGAAATGACTGTCGCAGGTCATCTGATGACTGAATGTCAATGAGTTCGAGTTGTAAAGACGCCTCATTTAATGTCACAATCAGCTCCTTTGCTTTCAGTGCAAACTCCCCCTCTACATTCACAGAGAAAGGGTCCTTCACAAATCTCATCACTTCAGTCGGGAGACTGAAATGTTCAAACCTCGCGGCAAAGTTGGTTTTCAATGCGTCCATAAATCCAGTCATCACCTCTGTGATTTGTAAACCTGCAGTGCGCAGTGTTGGAAAATGGAGCATTTTGCCTGGACATAAATCCGCAAAAAAAAGTGTGAGCTTTTTTTGAAACGCATGGAGTCTCTCCACAAGTTGTGTAACCATTTTATCTCTGCCCTGCAGCTCCAAATTGAGTTGGTTCAGATGTTGGAAAATGTCGCTCAAAAAGCAAACAGCAGCGTAAAACTCATCATTCTCTATCAGACACAGAAAGGCGTTGGCTTTTTTATGTTTTGAATTGCGGAGAAACGCCATGATCTCCTCCTTAAGTTCACAAAATCGTTTCAAGACGTTTCCTTTGCTTAGCCATCTAATGGCACTGTGCATGAGCAAATCATTATATTGAGCTGACATGTCTGACAACATCTGGCGGAAAAGGCGGTGCTGTAAACTGGAGTTACAACGAATAAAGTTAATAATCGCCATGACAGAGTCCATTGTGTTTTTTAACTCACCACTCAGTTTTGCGCACAGGAGGCTTTGGTGGATGAGGCAATGCAGCGATCTCAGCTGTGGAGCCACATCTGCCAGCCTATCGGACAGTCCCTGTGTTCGGCCCGACATCGCAGGGGCCCCATCCGTTACATGCATGTTAATACGATCCAATCCCAACTTGTGCTCCTTGAAAAACGAAACCACTTTGTGGAACATCACCTCACCGGTCGTGTGTCCATCCAAAGGAATTAATCCAAGTAGATCCTCCCGAAAGCACTCGCCATCAAAGAATCTAACATAGAGGCACAGCTGTGCAACATCGCTGCTGTCAGTGGATTCATTAATAGCTAGCGACATAACCTCCGCCTTTCTCAGTTTGTCCAAGAGAATCTCAAAAACGTCCGATGCAAGGGTCTCCACTCTCCTTGATGTCGACGTGTCAGGAATCGGAATGTTCTTAATTGAGTCAATAACGCTTTTTCTGATTTTCTCATCTGCAACCACTTACTCAATTGATGCAAGCATACACTCTTTGACTGTCTCTGCGTCCGTAAAAGGCCTTTTCTTTTTGCCTAATATCCAGGCCACTCGTAGGGATGCTGCGGTAGCTCTCTCTTGGTCAGTGCAAGCCCGAAACAGGGAGCTACGTCTTTGGTCATAGCACGAAGTTAGCCCGCTGGAAAAGTGGCGTCAAAGTTGGCGTGAGCTGTCTTAAAATGCCTTCTCAAGTTGTACTCTTTACACACCGATAAACACTCATTGCAGATTAAACACACGGGCCTCCCACTGACATTTACACACAAGTACTTCTCTTTCCCCACTCGCTGTTGAATTGCCGGTTTTCGGTGTCAACCTTTGGTTTTTTTAACGTAGAAAGAGACATTTTGATATCCAACTATGCTGACCAGGTTTGATTAATCGTACCATTGGCGCGAAACCGAAAAGCGAGCCGCAAGGACGCGCGCAGAGACGCAATAAATGACAGGAGTTGGTAGTAGGTGGGTTCGAAACCCGAGCCCGCCAAAGTTTTCAGGCAATGTCTTCCCCTCTATCTCTCAATGTAACACCCTCTCAGGAATAAAGCCACTCTGGTCCAAAACAAATAATAATTAAATTAATTTTTTTTTTTTTAAATAAACTTTTTTTTATTTATTTATTTACTTTTTAACATTATACTCAAAGGGCCAGAAAAATATCACACGGGGGCCGGATTTGGCCCGCGGGCCGCCAGTTGAATAGCCGTGCCCTAAATGTACACAGTTTAATACTGGCAACTTCTTATTATGGGAAATACGAAAACGTCTTTTAAAACTACAACTCCCAGTAGAGACGTGCCATAGATAGAGAACATGTTGCGAAACAGAATAGCCAGCATGTGTAGTTCTGGGGACGGGGTGGGGGAGGGGGGGACGCGGTGGACCCGTTCAAATCCAGTTTTGGACAGTCTGCCTTGGTTTCATCCCATTTCAAGTGCTGTTCGAGAATCGGCGTACCCCTCGGAGCACACTCTCCAATTACAGAGCTTGAGGACTATCACGAGGTTTGTCAAACAGAGCACATGGTGTAGTCCAAACGATAGCTGGGGATTCTGGGTAGTGTAGTGTCTTCTGCCATCCTTTACTCAGAAAAAATATTTGTTTCTCCGAATCGAAGGGGAAAAATACAAAAGCATTGCACACAATTTAAACCAATCAATGTTGTGTAATTAACAAGGATAATCTGGTGTTTTTTAGTCGATGAGTAGTGCACACATCACTGTAAAATCAATCGACAGTAAGAGGAATACTTACTTCCGGGTGTACAATTCTCCGTTATCCAATGGGAATGGAAGCTCACATTGCCTTTAAGGGCAGCCGACACAAACGAATGCCGTGCTTCCATGAGCGTCAAATCCCGCCGCAGATGGGAATACATTGCAATCAGTTGAAAGCTATTTGCGTCCCTTTATGACGCTGAAGGAGCCTAGGAGCGTCACAACTGGACGCCACGGACACTGACCAAACGTCGCTCCTGGACGCTTAGGGAGTGAGAGTGTGTTGAGGAGGCAGACACCAGAGATGGGGACTCGAGTTTGTGACTCGGACTCGAGTCGCACTTAAGTCGCACACACAGAGACTTCAGACTTGACTTGGACTCTTGCTCAAAAGACTTCGGACTCGACTTGGACTCGTGTTTTGGGACTCGTGAACAATCATTGTGTTTTCTATTTTTGGCGTATTAAAGGTGGGGTAGGTAAGTTTGAGAAACCGGCTCGAGATCGCTAGAATTTGAAAATACACAACCGGAGAAAATCTGCCACTTCCTTACAGAGCCCCTCCTCCAACACACACGAACGCGCACATGACCAATGAGGGCACAAGATAAGTTTGTGCCCAGATGGAAGGCTGACAGGCAGGTAGGCCATCCAGTTATTATACCCGGGCCGGCTAAAAGAATTGGTCGTGCTTTTTACAGTATTACGGCTTCCACAGATGACATTTTTGCATGGATTTTTTGTCAAAGCACTTAAGATATTCAGTGCTATCGGGATGTTAAGAACATTCCATGGAATATAACAAAAAGTGTATCTAAGAAAAAAAAAAATCAAGGATGCTGGTGCAACAACGTCAAATTTCATCAGGCACTTGAAAACTCACCCGGAGAGGTCAGTCACATTAACGCATATGGACGGTTAGCAAACATGTTTAGCTCAGCATCAGCTATGTAATGTTAACTTAGCTTGCTACTAGCTTTGTAACTGAATATTTGAAAAGATGAGTGAATGTTTGCTTGTCACACTTGTTTGCGTTGAGTGGCGTTGACATCCAATCTTGACATGACATAAAAATGGTCGGTAACGTTAATCATTACGTTCCGCTGCCACCATCTACTGGCTAACGTTAAAAGTAAAAAAATACATAGTTACATACATAAATACATCTGTCGGTTTATAGGCAGGTTACAGGTTTATTGTTGACCACGTAACGTTAATGTTACAGGTTTATCAGGTTACCATTACACTGGGTTTGAGTGAGAGGATAGAGGAATATGTTTATTTATAGTAGACCTAAAAGATGTAATTAGAGACCCAGTGTAATTAAACAATACGGTTGCAGAGGTCACATTTTAACATTTTTGTCCACTGGCCAAATGGCTAGCCTAGTGAATGTTGAAATGTTACCAGCCACTCAATAGATTGCCATTGTTATTTGTGGCTGGTGCGTGCAACACACAGTACCAGCCACTTGCATGATTGACCAGCATTTGGCTGGTAAATGGTGTTAATGGTAGATATCTCTTTTGGAACAGGTCATGTTTTAATATCACCAGTTCAGTATATTTCAGATAATATTGCAGCAATAGTTTTTTAGTTGCAAATGGCACAGAACAAATATTTACTTTTAACACAGTTTCCCTGCGGGGGATTAATAAAGTATTTGTGATACTGATTTCTGATTCTGAAGTGTTTTGCTTATAAGTTGTTTGCATTTAGCTAAAGTGTGATGTTTTTCCTCATATTGCATTGCAATAGCCTGTTTAAAGTGATCATATAACAAACAACTAATCAGTACTGATACTGTATGCTAATAGATATAGGAGTGATAATAATACAGTAAATGCTTTGAATTTCTTAGATATAGCTGTGCAGTATTCTTAACAGACTGGATAGCAGCAGACAATAGAAGGCTTATTACAACCAGAAGAGACTTGAGACTTGACTTGGACTCGTAACCAAAGACTTGAGACTTGATCAAGTCTCACCCCACAAAGACTTGAGACTTGACTTGGACTCGTGACCAAAGACTTGAGACTTGACTTGGACTTGCAAAAAAAGACTTGTGAACATCTCTGGCAGACACAAGGATGGAGCTCCATGCCATACATCTTGCAGAGTCATATTCCCATATCATTATGAAGTCTGATGACACAGGTGTGGAAGTACTGCTCATATATTATGCAAGCAAAGGAATGTTTGGTTCATCTCTGTACATGCATGCAGGCCATGGAATGAGAGAGAGATATGTCCCCATCAACACCACATGTGAGACAATTGGAAAAGACATGTCTGGGTCCAGGCTCAAGGGCGTATGGCACTCTCAACTCTTTCCAGGACATGCCGGGGCCCTGCCTGCCTATAGCTTTGCCGATATCTGTGTTGATAGGTAATAGATTAAGAGCGGTGAATCATCTTAGAAACAGGAAGCGCTCAAACGTTTGTGTGAGTTTATCTAATTTAGCAGTGATTCCATGTCAGCCACAGCTTGTCACAAAACATCTTACTGATAGTGTGTTCAACAAACTTAAACTAGCTTTATTAAATGTCAGGTCTTTGGCAGGAAAAACATTTTTAATCAATGATTTTATCACTGAGCACAATCTTGATTTTATGTTTTTAACAGAAACTTGGATTGAACAAAATAACAGTGCAGCTGTTCTTATCGAATCAACCCCTCCCAACTTTAGTTTTATGAGTCAGGAAAGAATGCATAAGAAAGGGGGTGGAGTTGCTATTTTGTTCAATGATTCCCTTCAATGCAGGAAGACATCGTATGGAAACTTTGATTCTTTTGAATATGTGGCCCTTCAGCTGAAATGCTCCTCTCAAGCTCTGTTCCTAAATATCTATAGACCACTCAAATACTGTGCAAGCTTTTTGATGATCTTACCGAACTGCTGTCTATAGTGTGTATTGACTTTGACCATCTAGTCATTGTTGGTGATTTTAACATCCATGTTGACAACCCCCAGGACAGAGGGACTAAAGAACTGTTTTGTGTTCTTGATAACTATGGACTGACTCAGCATGTGACGGAGCCCACGCACAATAAGGGGCACACTCTGGACTTAATTATCTCAAAGGGTCTGAATATCTCTAAGGTTGTGGTGACTGATGTTGCACTCTCTGACCATTCCTGTGTTTTCTTTGAGAGTTCTATTTCTGTTCACAAAAATGTTCAAAAAGAGGTAACCACAAAGCGATATTTAACTGAAAATACTAGGGAAATGTTTACTCAGAATTTTTCTTCCACACTTGCCCCTGCTAAAATCTCAGTAAATGAGCTAGTAGATCATTTTAATTCAAAAATTAAAAATGTTATAGATGCCATTGCTCCAACTAAGGTAAAGGAAGTGACTGGGAAGAAAATATCTCCATGGAGAAAGGCCATGCCCGTGAGAGCAGAAAAAAGACAGTGTCGAAAAGCTGAACGTAGGTGGCGAAAAACAAATCTCCAGGTTCACTTTTAAATCTATAAAGAGAGACTTGGCCTTTATAATTTGGAATTGAAAAACGCACGACAATCGTTCTTCTCTGACATCATTACCAAAAACAAAAACAACGCACGTGCCGTGTTTGCTACCGTCGACAGACTAACTAACCCCCCAGTGTCAGTAGCCTCTGAATTTCTATCCACCAGGGCGTGCAATGATTTTGCCTCCTTTTTCACTGACAAAATTCAGAAAATCAGACAAGCAGTCAGTGCCTCTGCATCAGGAACAGCAAATGTGTTGTCTCTGTGTCCACTTAACATCAATTCAAACACCATGACACAATTCCATCAGATTAATGATAAAAACCTAGAGGACATTATACAACTTCTGAAATCCTCCTCCTGCTGCCTTGATATTATTCCAACAGGATTTTTCAAAGATGTTTGGCCTTGCATGGCCTCAGATCTACTTCATATAGTAAACAAATCTCTTCACTCAGGTATTTTTCAACAGGCCCTGAAATCTGCAGTCATTAAACCGCTCTTAAAAAAGAATAATCCAGATGCTTCAGTAATGATGACAGGCCCATATCAAACCTCCCATTTCTAGGTAAAATCATTGAAAAAGTTGTTTTTCAACAGTTGAGTAATTTCTTGCATTTAAATAACTGTTTCGATGTGTTCCAGTCAGGCTATCGTCCAAACCACAGCACTGAGACTGCTCTTGTAAAGGTCTTTAATGACATCCACTTAAACACAGACAGTGGCAGAACTTCAGTGTTAGTATTATTAGATCTCAGTGCTGAGTTTGACTCTGTTGACCACAGCATATTACTAGACCGACTGGAAAACTGGGTGGGACTTTCGGAAACAGTTCTAAATTGGTTTGAATCCTACCTAAAGGACAAAAACAACTTTGTTTCTATAGGTAAATACACATCTGAGTTGACAAATATGACATGTGGGGTTCCTCAAGGCTCCATCTTGGGGCCTCTTCTCTTTAACATCTAAATGCTACCACTGGCTCAGATAATGAAGAACAACAAAATAAGTTACCATAGCTATGCAGATTCACAAATCTACGTAACAATTTCACCAGGAGACTATGCTCCAATTCAAACACTGAGTAAGTGCATTGAACAAATCAATGACTGGATGTGTCAGAACTTTCTCCAATTAAACAAAGATAAAACTGAGGTAATGGTTTTTGGAGCCAAGGCAGAACGTATAAAAGTTAGCGCTGAGCTTCAGTGTGCAATGTTCAAAACAACAGATAAAGCCAGAAATCTAGGTGTAGTCATGGACTCTGACCTGAGTTTCAACAGTCACATTAAAACAGTTACTAAATCAGCCTACTATCACCTAAAGAATATATCTAGGATTAAAAGACTAATGTCACAGCAGGATTTGGAAAAACGTGTCCATGCTTTTATCTTCAGTAGACTCGACTACTGCAATGGTGTCTTCACAGGTCTCACTAAAAAATCTATTAGGAAGCTGCAGCTGATTCAGAACGCTGCTGCTCGAGTCCTCACTAACACTAAGAAAGTGGATCACATCACTCCTGTTCTGAAGTCTTTACACTGGCTTCCTGTGTGTCAAAGAATAGATTTCAAAATACTGCTGCTGGTTTATAAAGCACTGAATGGTTTAGGCCCAAAATACATTTCTGACCTACTGCTATGAACCATCCAGATCTCTCAGGTCTTCAGGGACTGGTCAGCTTTCTGTCCCCAGAGTCAGAACTAAACATGGAAAAGCAGCGTTCAGTTATTATGCTCCAAATATCTGGAACAAATTCCCAGAAACCTGCAGGTCCGCTGCAACTCTTACTACTTTTAAATCCAGGCTGAAGACTTTTCTTTTTGTCGCTGCTTTTAATTGAACTATTCATATCTTAGACTGCACTGTAACTTTTATCCATGTATTTTTTCTTTTAATGTTTTAAATGTAAACGTAATTAAACTCCATGAAATTTATGAGAGGGACTGCTCGAAAGTAGGATATTTGGGATATCCGTCGTAGCCAGGGTTTACGATCAGTTTTTGGGTGATTTGTACTGAGGAACAAGTATCACATCACCGACGGGTGAAAAATAGTGTTTTGGTAACACGGGGTGTTCAGGTAACACTTAAAGACTTTGTTATGGAACGCAAAGCAGAGTAGGGGGCTAGCACACCCTCCTGAGGGTCCGATTGTGGATGTCATGCGAGCATAACATGGTGAAAACAATCAGTCTAAATTAACAATCGGGACGGAAATGTTCGGATTTCCAAAGGGAGGTTCTGTGAATAAATTAAAAATCAAGAACCGAAAGAATTGAACTATTCATATCTTAAACTGCACTGTAACTTTTATCTTTTAATGTTTATTTTATTAGCTTTTCTTTTTAATGACTGATTTTAAATGCCATTTTCTTAATGTCTTTCATTTTTTGTTTTTCTTTTAATGTTTCTTTTATTATCTTTTACTGTTTTTAAATGCATTTGTCTGAATGTCTTTCATTTTTGTAAAGCACCTTGAATTGCCTGGGGCTTAAAGGTGCTATATAAATAAACTTGCCTTGCCTTGCCTTGCCTTGCCTTACCAGCATGTCGTGCACTCACTGGCTGTGGCACAACAAGTAGTACAGAATAGGAAAGACAATCAGCATCAGCAGGTCGTTTGTGACCCTGACCAGAGCTGTTCCAGTGCTGTGGGCGGAACGGAAACTGGACTGGAATTTCTCAAACAGGCCGTTTAGTTGGAGATGGTCCTGAAGCTGGGCGGAAACCACATGTCTAACTGTCTACCAGCATGTCATGCACTCACTGGCTGTGGCACAACAAGTAGTTTGTACAGAATAGGAAAGACAACAGCATTCACCAAACTCAAGACCCATCTGAGCGAGCTCAAAGATCTGGCCCATGTTGGACTCTCTGCCAGCTTGGAAGAGTCTTTGCCAGTCGCAAGATAATTTGCGCTTCTGCTATATGGAAAAAAGGAAATTGGACTGATGTGCACAAACTTGGAAGAACTGAGGTTCATAATTGTATCAACAACAGATGCAGCCTCTGAAGATCTGCTGGCAACAGAGGATGCATTTCAACAACATGTAAAGAGCAATGTTTCAGACAGCGATATGGTGTCACAGGCCGAACCCAAACCCTTGTTATGGAGTCCTGTTGGCAAGCGGTGGATTGTCAGAGATGGGGCCATTCAACCAGAGCTATTTACAAAAACCCCAGCACCTACAGAAGTGAGAGACATTACTCACTTGTATTGCAAAGATGCAAAGTGTGAAGAGAGTGGAAAGTGCCAGTGCCTCTCTGTTGGCCTTCCCTGTACGGAGTTCTGCACCTGCTGTGCAGAATGTCAACATGTGTCCCCTAACGTTTCTGAGGAGCCTGACATTCAACATTATATTCTAGTATCTATATACTTGATCTCTCACAGAATGATTTGATGAATTGTATACTGCACTTTGAATTAAGGTTCCAGTTTCAATAAAACCTGTACTATTTACACTTATGTTTTAGAGGCTTACAATTTAGAACTAATACACTTTATTGTATTGGGTTACTCTTATTCGGACTATTTGGTGATGTAGTTCAGCCACCTGGTATTTCCCTCTCCAAATATAATGACCATCAGAGTGAGCATTCTTAACTTATAGGCCAGTGGTTCCAAAACTTTTTCAGTCGGGACCCCCTTGGGTAAATATTTCCGGGACCCCCCAACCCGGTTCCCATCTATATTGGTAGGATTAATTGTATATTGTTGTAAAAACATTAAATTTTCTCTGCTAATAATAATAAGATACAAAGATCCAATTATAATTTTATATTTTATTATAGATTACACATGAACAAAAGTGCTTGTAATAGATACTGTGAATTAAATTGGCCTAATTAAAACTGGTTGGCCTTCTTCCCTGAGTAGTAGATTTTTAAATTCAAATTTCTTTAAGGAAAATATATGAATTAACTACTATTTCTACTGTAGGTTGCAAACGATCACATCACGTTACCATTCCTATTCCACACATAGCTTATCAATTACTTGTGTGTGCTTGCTTTCCCTCGCAGATCTTCTCAAACCGGGGCTGTTGTTTTGAGACTGCCACTCTCAGTTCATTCTCAATGTTCAGCTTTGATCTGTATTTCGTTTTGATGGCAGCAACAGCAGAAAAAGCCTATCTCACACAAGTAGGATGTTGCAAAAGGCAGCATTATGCCCACAGCTCTCTGACCAATGAGATATTTTCGAGCAGTGTTTGTTTACAATTGAATAATAGTAACAATACATTTGATTTATATAGGTGCACTTTAAAAACAACGTCATCTCAAGGTGCTTCACAAAGCTAAAAGGAGAAAATAATAAAATAAAAAAGTCTTCCCGCGACCCCCCTGCAGTACCTCCGCGACCCACCAGGGGTCGCGCCCCACAGTTTGAAAACCACTGTTATAGGCTATTATGCCACTTATCCCCCATTCGGAGTTTGACTGTATGAGAGTAGAGGTAGGCCTATGTCTAAAGAAATCTCATTTGCAATAGAACTGTACCAGATATTTCCATACAACTACTGGTTAGTGTTAAATAGCACCCTAGACAATTCAGTAATGGTATATTTTTTAGGGATTTCTGTTTTTCTGATAAATGAGAGAAAAGTGATTGAGTCCTATGTTCTATCACCAAAAAGTACAATTTCCGTCTAAACTAAAGCTAAGTTTACAGGACTATAATTCAGTATTGTTTTAGTTAAATAATTGTCTGACTATTTGGTGATGTAGGACAGCGACTTTTCCTCATCCACGTGACCGAGGAAATCGATCCAAAGAGCCCTTCCGTAGACACGGAGGCTCTCAGGAGATCATCACGGTCTTTATTTGGAAAGTGCCACGCGGCGTGATCCCACTGTGGCCAGGGACATCACACGGCAAGCAGCGGCGGCCACACCGTGGACCAGGATATTAATTTGACGCCTCCACACACAGCCACTGACGCCTTCAGTGGCTGCCGCCATGACGCCTCCACACCAGAGTTCCCGTTAGCCGGTAATTACCGGACTACGACCGGTAAAATATGCTGAAGACCGGCAAATCTAAATCTCTCCGGTCAAAGTGTCCGTTCAAAATAATTTCCGTTTAGCGCAATACCACATCAGTTGTGCAATTTGCACCATTTATGTGACAGACAAGAATAGTCAATTATAATGTCCAACACTTAATGTGGAGAAAGAGATGTCCTGTATGGGTTGATTGTGCGTTGATCTGTTGGTAATGCCTCGGGGTTCCGGTGGGCATGTAAACAAATGCATAATGCTGCGCTATACTTTGTGGCCTCACCCAGTTGCATAGCGACACTTATTGTTTAGGTGTCTTTTAATAAGCAGGTAGTCATATCATTAGCTAGAACTAGCTGGATCTGATCGATATGGACATAAACGCGAGTGAAGTCTAATCTGACGGGAGAGAGAGATCAGCTGCTGCTGACGAGTTGACACGCAGCTCTGCATGATCAGCGGTGAGCGGACAAAACACACACTTCAGGTTAGAATATCACACGTAGCTATTTTAATGACCTCTCAAACTACCGTAACTAGTTATAGATATGTTTAGTTTTACTGTCGGGTCACTCATTACTGATCCGCGAGCTGCATGATACTGACGGGCTGTCAGGAGAGGGAGAGAGCGCTCTGTTTATTATTCCCGTGTTATTGTAAATTACTGTTCACTTTTGAATAATGTAGTTAATCTACTATAATTAGTTTAATATTGAATCATATCAATTTGTTTTAAAGCTCAATAAATAACAAAGACCTTTGACAGGCACTTTTCTCATTTTGTCCGAAAGATTTAAACTTTAACGGACATGTTGACCGGCGAAGAAATATTCTAACAGGAACTCTGCTCCACACACTGCCAGATATCTGGCAACGGGGGCGCAACAAAGGCTGGCTACGCCGGGCGACCGGGCCGTAGAACCCCTGGCGGAGGCGGCTCACCGGTTTCGGCGGCAGTGGTGGGGGAGCGGTAGCCCTACACGCTCTGCCGCCATGGTCATCACCAGGGGAAGTCCTGCTGGACAGACCTGGGCGGTAGACTTCCATGGACGCCGGACCCGGAAGTGCCCACCAACGAGAAATCCTTGTCATCCTCCCCGGTAAACGGAGCCATCCGCCCCGCTGGAATGGCGAACGTGAATGGCCCCGCCTCGGCCATATCCTGGTCCCCCAAACACTCGAAGCAGAGGTGGTGGGGATCGGCGCCTGCTATTAAGCAGGGCACGAAGGACAGGCGCGGGTCTCTAGAAGTGGCGACTCCATGGAGGTATGAAGAACTTCTTTCTTCTTCTTTCAAACGTTTTACTTTTCTCTGTCAGGTGTTGTCCTGCTCGCTGAAGGGAAAATGATGACAGTCAGGAGGTGTAGCTGCCTTATATGCACGTGCATTCAGGTAGGCTCGCCCTGAGTGGCCGGCTATACAACTTCAGTGTGTGAACGCTCGCGTATCATTGATGAGAGTAGTACCCATAGAGTCCAGTAGAGGGAGGAGCCTGTGTGAGATAGAACACACTTCATCCCTCTTCCTCTACTTCTGGGACTGGTCAGCTGTCTGTCCCCAGAGTCAGAACTAAACATGGAGAAGCAGCGTTCAGTTATTATGCTCCAAATATCTGGAACAAACTACCAGAAACCGTAGTTGCCTTAATATTATTGCAGTATAATAGCAGAGTATAGGAAGATGTTAACACCTACAAATCATCTCACACTGAGATTAGCTATTTACCTTATACAGATATTACAGCATCTCCTCTCTGTCTGTCAATGCGTCATGGGCGTAATGTCCACTGGGGACAGGGGGGACATGTCCCCTCCACTTTTCAAAATCCTGTTTGTGTCCCCCCCACTTTTAAAATGTGTTTTTTTTTTTTTACGCAAGTGGTCGTCGTCACGGAGGAGCGTCTGTATGTGTGTGGCAGGAGCACATTTTGTGTGAGAGAGAGACAGACAGAGAGAGACAGAGAGAGACAGAGAGACAGAGAGAGTTACGGGGGTTGTTGTTAGCATCTGGTTCTAGCTCGGAGCTAACGGAGATTAGAAGCTGTTTCAACAATAAGGAGAGGGAGAGTCCTCTCCTGTCGGACTGAGATAACGTCAGCTCAGGGAGGAAAATGACTCGCTGAGTGATTATATTGTAAACTTTAGTCTAAGTTATCTCAGTGGGTCTTAAACGGTTTGGTCTGAACAAATATTTCCATCTATTTAATATAGTTGTTCAAAATAAGTTAAAAAATAATTCCAATGTCAGTAAAAAATTAAAAACACAGTTTGAAAGGGGAGTGATTAGTAAAATATGCATAAATAAAAAGAAAGAATGCAGACTAGGAAAGATAAAGATAGGAGAGAGGAGTATATCAATGATGTGTTATTGGTTGTGAGCATATTCTAATGGTTTTTGGAGTATTGAAATATATACAGTTCTGTTTCATATGAGTGTTGAGAGCTGTATCCATACATCTCTTAATTTGTGCACCAGATTGATGCCTTTAACTTAAATTTAGAGAAACAAATCTTACCGGGGGTGCATGCCCCCGGACCCCCCTATAGAATGTGAGGTCATCACAAATAAAACAGGTTCATGGATAGATAAGTGTGCACACTCATTATATACACTACACATTTTTCTTGGATTTGTTAACACTATAGTCCCTAATATATATTTGTAGAAAGGCAGGAAATGGAATTAAATCGAGAACAATGTTTCATTGCGGAGGACCCCCTGTTTTGTGTCCCCCCCACTTCTCAAACCAAAGTTACACCTATGCAATGTGTTACTGTATTTTAGTTACAAAAAAGGCACAAAAAAATTCATTTGACTCAGTGGACTTTACAGTACTGTATGTACAGAATATGAATACAACACCCTGTGTCCTTGCACCCTCACATCGGACCAGAAGAAACTCCAAAAGAAACCCCACAGTTATGGGGGAAACATTGAAGAAACCTCGGGGGGAGCAACAGAGGAGGATCCCCCTCCCAGGACGGACAGACAATAGATGTTGTGTGTAAATTCAAAAGATAATGCATTTACAACATAGGTAGTCCAGATGCTTGAAGAATGCACGTGTCTATATGTAAGAGCTGGAGCCTGACCTGACACACAGCTGAGCTGCAGTGGGGTTTCCTGCCCCCAGGTCAGCAGCATCACTCATCATCTGGCTCTTTACAGGCCTTAACATAAGTGCCATCATTGACATTTAAAAGACACATTACCTATCAAGCTGTGGTATTTGTCAGCTCCCATAAAGCTACATGATCAATGCTAATAGACATCAAGGTATATGAGACTTATGGGACATGAGGCATATGCAAGACGTGTGATTTACAACATGTGGCCGTCTGCTGCAGGCAGGGGGGTGCACACACAGTGCCATAAATCAGAACGTTCAGCTTTTTCACACATTTGATGGAAAGTGAAAAGGAGGCTGAAGCCATTCTGTGAGCTTGTTGTTTTGCAAACCCTACATTTGTATAGTCTGCCTCGGTAGCTCATAAGAACAGATATGTGCTTTAGTTTCACAGAGATTAATAAATGCAGATAAATGCTTTATGTCTGTCAATTTAACAGTCTGTGTTTGATGTTCTGTTTTCCAGGAGGGTGTATGATAAACAATAGTGATAACGGTTTCATTTAGAAAGATCAGAATTCCTTTATTTGAAGAAAATAAAGCGTGAATGCATGAGGGTGTATTGCACGTCTGTATTGGTAACATATTGTCACTAATATATTATTGAGAAAGACATTTAATCATCTGCCAGTTTTTCATTTCAGTAAGTGCACATTGATTTAAATTGAGTTCTATTTTTCATATACGCACTAAATAAATACACGCTTAAAAAAATTAAACATTGACATTAATGAAATTTATTTAAAATGTATAATATTGCTTCAACTAACCTAATACAGTTATGTGAAATCTGTTGACATAAAACATTTTATAAAGGTCAGAATTTCTTTTTTCAGTGAAGAGACAAATAAGGGAAGTGAAAAACAATGATCAGTTGTTTGTTGCTGAAAAAAATAAATACGGTAAATCAACAATGGTGTTTAAGCCCACCGCTGAGAGACTGCAGGTTTTAACACTCCACCACCTCCCTGATATCATTCAAGAAACATAATGAGTCAGAAACACTAATGGCGCTTTTCCACTGCAGCATGTAGCGCGACTTAGCCCGACTTAGTTTGGCCCGGCCCCCTTTTTTTTGCTTTTCCACTAAGGGTAGTTCCGGTTAAGGGGTACTTTTATCACTTTTTCTGGCCCTCCAAAATCGAGGTTCTTACCGGGCCAACAACTGGGCTGAATATGCTAAACTAGTGACGTAAACACTCTCGACTGCTGATTGGTCAGAGAGAATCGTCACAATTGTTGCGCGAGACAGTCCCCAAGCGTCGCACCATTTTTAAAACAGACAAGCTACAAATCCATAAAGAAATGGCAGCAAAAACAAAAAAACACCGTGGTCGTTTGACGAGGTACAGACGTTATTCCACCTCGTTGCAGATGAGAAAATACAGCGGGAGCTTGACGGCGCAACGCGAACCGACGCCTGGACTCGGCAACGGTACGTTTTTGCTAACGCTCTGTTCTTTGCTTGAAAGCGTTGTGTCCCTATCTATTGTAAAGCTCACTTCTAACAAACAAGCCTATTTTATACTTACATTTATGTTCGACAACCCTTGCTTTTATGGAGCCCCTGAGCTATGGTTAGCTCAGATAGCATTAGCTAGAGCTATTGTTTGCTAACACCATATGTACCATTGTTTACGTCCAGTTTTCTAGAGTTGTTGTTGCTATTTAGTATTGTGCTGCAGTAGTTTGTGGAATTAACAAGTCATGTATGCTGTTCTAGATGCCGTTGTGACTAGCGAGGAGGAGTCCCGAACAACGAGTGATGGCAGTGCTCCAGAGCACCGTTAGCCTCGAGCACCAGCAACGCAGACCAACCCAGTCTCACGGCATTTCGTGTTATAGTCACAACATTTAATCTATTGATTCGTGTTCACCAACACGATTTTCCCCTTTTTTTCGTGCCACACAGAACCATTTTAAAAGCAATGTATTTCTATTGGTAGTATGTTTCGTGCCTGCAACACGTATTTTTGTCCGGTCGGGTCTTGGAAGACCGGAAGCTGTGTGGTTCATAAAAACATGTTCTTACTCAATATCAAGCCACGATTATTGTTTTTATTTAAATCATATAATGTCGGACTTTTTTTTGCCGTCTGTGAGGAAAAGAAATGGGACTCAGAGCCTCAGAATACTGAAATCTGTATTTTTTAAATCTTTTTTTCCTTCTAATTTGTTATTTTTTTCTAAATAACACAGTGTTATTTACTCAACAATAACACACAATTATCCTTGTTTTTATTTATTCGTTTAAATCTATCATCTTGGGCTTTTTAGCCGTTCCTCAATAACTGAATTTCAAAATAAAGTCACCGGAAACAGACGTAGGCCTCCAGATGTAGCACTCCAGATCGGACTCACATGGGTGTGTCCCAGTCAAAAGCCCAGCGGATCCCAGTGGCTGGGGGCGTTGCCAAATTTCCCCATTTGTTCAATTACAGGATTTAACCATGAGATGGCGCTTCATTCACAAAATACACAAAGACAACTGGGTGTTGTAGAACTTAGTCTGTTTGCAATGTTTGCAGCTCTGCAGTTGTGTTTGCTGAATACTGTAGCATTTAATCACTTATGTGTTACTGTATGGTTTTCACAAGCTACTATAATGAAAAAACATTAATATTTTAATATTTTAGATCAAATAAAGTATATAGTTTGCTTTATGCAGTATATTTCTTGTAATATTGTTGGGGTGTTTTTACACAGTACAGTAGATTGAAGTAAATCAACTTATACATTAAGATAAGATAAGATGGACCTTTATTAATCCCGTGGGGAAATTCAGTAGTTCAAACAGCAACAGGGTGAGAGTGAAAAACAGGACAGCACAGATTCACACAGATTAATAAAATCAAAAATAAGATGAGCGATAAAAATAATAATAATGAGAAACTATGAAATAAGAAATGAATAAAACTAAAATGTAATTATCATATTATATATTATAATGTATTGTATTATTAAGTAATATCATACATTAACCCCATTATAGCAGATGCCACATTGAATGGATGAACACATTTATGCATCAATAATTACAACAGAGTATTTCTAAATACAAGTTGTAAAAATACTTATATGTATTTAATATTAACCCTTTGGAGTCGACCGTCACGCCGGCGTGATCAGATCACATGACCTGTTCAAGCCGGTGCCGCATAAAAACAACAGTCCGGACAACATTGCCGTGTGTTTCTGTCGAAAGTACTGGCTTGAAACTATATCCCAGTCTTTGTTTCATGCAAAAAGACCCAGTAAACACGGAGATACGATGATATAAAGTTAATACATTTCAAAAGTATGAAAAATGGAAGCACATATTTTAATATCTTCGCCGTATTTTATCATTTTACGAAACGGAAAATACTGGAAACTGTAGATTCTGCTCAACAGGATGTATTTACCAGGGAGGGGGTGAGGTAATCAGGTAAACGGAGTGATACGAAACGAGACGAAAAGAGACGAAGAGGGACGGCGGGAACCGAAGAGAGACGGCGGGAAATGGAGAGAGACGAAGATATACGAAGACAGGCAGCGGGAGACGAAGAGAGACGAAGAGAGACGAAGAGAGACGAAGAGAGACGAAGAGAGACGAAGAGAGACGGCGGGAGACTGCGATTGAAGTAAAGTGACAGACAAACATTGAGAATTTAGATATAGTTAGATAGATTTAGAGTTTTGAAGATTCAACTATGATGAAGAGAACTCTGAACATGAGTCAAGCTTTAAACTTGTTTTTTGACATGGAGGAGGAGGAACCTGTGATGTTGCCCTCTGTGTCGTATTGACAGAAACCGCTTTGAAGCGTGGCACAGATAAAGACAGAAAAAACAGATTTTTGTACATAATGTGTATATATATATTTGTATTATATTTATAATAACACTTTTGCCTTATCAGAATGAAATCCCATGCTACCTCAATCAAACTTTCACATTATCATAGTGACATCCCATGTATATATTTCCAGCTTTTAAATGGTTTCGTTGTGTATGTTTGTGTTACATATGAAAAATAATATCATTTTCAAAATCTGTTTTTACGTTTTTTTTGTGATTTTGGGTCCAAAATGTTCATATAGTATCTCAAAATGAAAGAAATAACTATCAGGTTATATAGGTGAGGTTGTCCTTAAAAAAAGATACCAAACATTGACATGCCAAACATTTCTTAATGGGGTTTAGTAAGACAAGTCAAAAGTATGTGAAAACGGCCAAATTAGCCCAGGACTCCAAAGGGTTAATAACATAATGATTACTTTCAGATGATAATACTTTTCAGGGTTGGGTCCGGTCTGACAGCGCTTAGGTCTCTGCTGCAGAGAAGATCACTGCTCTAAACAAAGTCAAAAATCCTACATCCAAACGGAATAAATATAATTAATTATGATGAATACGTTAAGTCTTGTTCATTGTTTTTCACTTTTATTAAATGTTTGATATTTCCGGCACAGACCCTTTCATACCGGCAATGCGCGATAGAAGCAACATAAAGTGTGACAGTTTAAATATGCCAGTGTTAATTTCGTCAACGAAAACTATGACGAAAAATGTTCATCAACGACCTTTTTTACATGACTAAGACGAGACGATGACGAGCTAAAAATAGATTCTTGATAACGAAAACTATGACGAAATGTATATTTAGTTTTCGTTGATGAGACGAGACGGACTAAGGTGTTAATGGTGGACTATCGGACATTCAAAATGCAGCATATTTCCCCCAAGTGTCTGTCAAAATGCATTTTACGTTTCTAACTTGCAATATCATTATTTCCGCTCTCTTCACTCCAGAAGAGCGATCTCCCTGTATGTGCGGGGGATCACAGGAGGGGGGGGGGGGGAGAGAGCTGTGGAATGTGACTCCACACATTCCGATGGCCAATTAGTTTTAAACAAAGAGTTCCCAACATACAGCATAGGAAACATGGGGGGTTGGGGCTGGTGAACGGTATGGTCCTAAGGACATAGGCGGCGCGTGAGGCTCAGGTTTGGAAAGGCTAAATAACTTTTTTTTACCTGACGCTGCCCGGCTCCGGCGTCTATAGAAAGTAGATCAACTCAGTGAAAGCACCGCCTGCTGACCAATCAGAGCTCAGTGTGCGGAGTTTAAATCGATCAAGTCATATTACAGGAGAAAGGAAATACAGTTTAAACTGCCGTATGCAGAGAAGACGCCGACGTGTCGCACTTTATCATTCAGATATAATATCATAATATATCACATTTCCTTATCTGAGTCAGCTTCTCGAGCCGTATCTGGCCGTGCATCACCTATTGTCACATACTGTATGTAGAAGTATTATTTTAAGCAACACATTAAGTTGACTAAACACTAAACTCAAATGTAATAAAGTCAGATCCACTCGTGTCTTAGATGGGGCAGTGATATCATAAAACTGTTGTACGCTTTCAAACACTCGGTAGTTATTTTTTAACCAGTTGTTCTATATTCACCTTGCAGGTGCAACTCTGTGGCTTGTATCCTGGATTATATGTTTAAGTCATGGATGGTTAAAGTTCATATTTGTCTAATATTAGTTTACTTTTCACTATTGAAGTATGATTCATTCAATTCATTCTATATTTTATTCTGTAGATTGTGTACATTACTTTTCACTTTACTGCTTGTTGCACCTGGTTAGAAGCTAAACTGCATTTCGTTGTCTCAGTACCTGTAATCTGTGCAATAATAATAAAGTTGAATCTAATCTTGAGCAGGAACTAATGTAGGCTATGTACTTAGTAGCCTACATATCTGACATTAACGATTAAACACATTTGTGCATTCTTTATGAATGCAAACCGAGTCAAGCCGACTCCGGAGGAAATCATATTTCGTTTATTTTTAACGAAATAAATGTGATTTAATCCACATAATTTACTGTGTTAATTGTTTACTGTAGTATTGTTTAATTTGAAGGTGCCTGATGTGAACATTTCCAGAATGTATTGTCTTAACTTTTTTAATGCCTCTGTGATGTGCTGCTACCCATTTTCCCCTCGGGGACTAATAAACGAATACTATACACCTTAATTCATGTAATAAAAAAATCTCAGGACAGTAACACTCAAAGCTAAATGTGCAATATCATGCTATGTTACTATTTATAATGTTATTGTTGTTACAACAGAAGATGTTTTTATTTAAATTGAAGTTAAATGCATCAATCTGGTGCACTGAGGGCAAAATTAAGAGATGTGTGGATACAGCTCTCAACACTCATATGAAACAGAACTGTTCTTACAATGTGTGTTGGAAGGTATTAAATTACTATGCATATTTTATTGTGTAAACACACAGCTGATCACCTGAGAGCTGCCGTTTCATTCAGACTGTTTAAAAAAAACGACGGTCTGATTTCAACAACTCAATGTGTGATTGTTATAGCAGTAATATTAGACACTAATAATACAGTAAACTATTAACACTGTACATATTATTGTTTGCCCGTGGGATTAGGATGATCGGTAGTGAGACCCGTGCTGCATTTTCCTCCGGTCGGATGTGATATAAAAACAAAGTGATTATTTTTGTTGTTGTAAACTCACGTAGATTAAACTACATGTATTAGTGCATTCATTTCAATTCGCGAACATATGATACATTAAATGATCGTGAGAATGATGATTGAAAATCGTTTGTTTGAGCCGGGCTGCATTTCCTGATCTAAAAACATAGCGATGGTTTTGTACTTACACCTACGTGAATTAAACATTATTTTGTTAAATAAAAACATGGTGATGTTTAGTAAATGATTACATGTCTCTTATTTAGCACAGAATATGATCCTATCCGTGACATATGGATCTTAACAAATATCCGCTATATCAGATACCTGTAGATCAGCTGTTTATTTCACATGAGTTCCAGTGTGGCAGCTTTTCACGGCTCCCCCTGGTGGATCCATGTTCCATTGCAGCTGGTTTCATTATAATTAAATGTATTTATCAAGGGGGCGTTTTAAGTCCTGCGGGGGGGTTTTTCCACCCCGTGCCGATCACGGACCCGCACGGGTAGGCGCCTGAAATGAAGCGCTACATCTGTATAAGGGACATTTCGAGCATCATTGCGATACACACCACACACCCACTGAACTGATTACCCAAGATCCTCAGCTAAAAGCTTGGTGATTGGATTGTTTAGCCGCAATGCACGTTGGGATATGGTGTTTATGCGATATGAAATCCGAAAAACATTTATAAAAAACTGAATACTTCATTCCGAGTGTGCTTGCTTGTCTCTTTGAAAGTCATCACATAACGGCATTGTAATACACAGTTCGGCTGCATTAAATATTACACATCTGCCGTATTTCTCTACTTATGCTGTAGAGTCCTGATTAGAAGACTTCTAGACAAACTGGAAGTACTAACACGGAAACTGAATACCTGACGTGGATCATAAATATATCAGCAATTAAACAACATACGTATTCAATTTCTCTTCACACAATACGTCCCCTTGCAGTATCAATACTAATTCGGCTGAATTTTATATTTGATCCAATTGGTAGGTTATATTTACACCATAACGGTGCACAGCTGATATAAAAGGAAAGATATTGCTGATTTTCTTTGAATATAAGAATGTAAATACTGAGTTGAAAGAATAGTCAGGGGTTTTGGGTGATGGGAGACACATCTATGGATTCAGAATTTCAATAGCTTACCATTAAATGACGGATATACATTTATGTCTGTGATTTTTTACAAATCAGATATTAGAAGTAAAACATGTGAAATAATATAGTAATATCCTGTAAAATTATGTGAAAACATGAATAAAACCAGTGCTGGAATTGGAACGGTACTCACCGGTACGCAGTACCGGCACTTCTGATTTTTACCCATGTAGTACCGGCGCTTCTTACTGAGTACCGGCAAGGTACTCAGCCACTGCCGGCACGTCATGACGGCCCGGACTGGCCATCGGGAGGACCGGGAGGTTTCCCGATGGCCTTGCCTGTTAAGTGGCCTGCTGGCCTGAGGATCTTTTTTTATTCGTATGTATTGTGAACGCAACACTGCGCAAATGTGGCTCTGACTCTGCCTCACAGAGGGTGACTGGCTGTCTACATGATGTGGCCTGCCGACATGGCCACTTTCTTACAGATCATACTAATGCCCTCGATTGGTCTCTGTGTGTCATTCAAGCTCGGGAGGGTGTGTGTTATGTGGGGCGCGAGCGAGCGAGAAAGCGCGCGCACCGGTTACGTGTATTGTTGTTAGCATCTGGTGCTAGCTAGCTGCGCTAACGGATATAAGGAGCTGTTTCAACAACAAGGTGGAGGGAGAGTCCTCTGCTGTCAGACTGAGAGACTGATAACTACAGCTCAGGTGAGGTAAATTACTCTCTGAGTGTTTAGATAGTTAACTTAGTCTAAGTCAGGGGTGCCCAACCAGTCGATCGCGAGATGTGTCTAAAAATAGAATAACAATATTCTGTTTTATCGTTAATGTCCTATAACATAATCTTCCCGTGCCAGAATAATGCACTTGAACGCACCAAAGCGTTGTGATTGACCGGCGTGACCCCATGTGTGGGGGCGTGGCTGGTGGGCAGTGGGCACTATTTCGCTGACGTTGTCCGTGGCAACAGGAGTGACAGTCCACACACACACAAGACCGCAATTATGGCAGAAGCAAAAAAGCCCAAAATATATAATTTTCACTCCGAGTGGGAGGATGATTATTTTTGTATCTATTCCAATTCAAAGTCCATCTGTCTCATCTGCAATGCGAGCATGGCTTTATCGAAGAAGGGTAATTTAGAAGCGGCATTTCAAAACAGTGCACAAACGCTACGAGACGGAATTCCCTCTTAATTCTGCCCTACGCTCCCAAAAGGGGAGGGGCCTGAAAGGACAGCTAAATGCACAGCAGTCCATTTTCACCAGGCCCAACAACAAGAGCAAGGCTGCTACCATAGCATCTTATCGTGTCAGTCACATTCTTGCGAAACACATGAAGTCTTTCAAAGACGGCAAAGTTGTGAAAGAAGCATTCCTGGAGGCTGCCGATGCGCTTTTGGGGGACAGTAAAAATAACATTACATTACATTTAGCTGACGCTTTTATCCAAAGCGACTTACAATAAGTGCGTTCGACCAAAAAGATACAAACTTGAAGAAAACAGAATCATATAAGTACATCAGGTTTCATAGAGCCAAAACATTTCAAGTGCTACTCAACTGGCTTTAGATAAGCCAGTCCTTTATTAGTATATAAGTGCTTTGTTAATAGTTCTATTGCTCGAAGTGGAGTCGAAAGAGATGAGTTTTCAGTGTGCGCCGGAAGGTGTGTAAGCTATCTGCTGTCCTGATTTCAATGGGGAGCTCATTCCACCATGTTGGAGCCAGGATAGCAAACCCACGTGTTTTTGCTGATGGAAACTTGGGTCCCCTTCGCAGTGCGGGTGCAGCGAGCTGTTTGGCTGATGCAGAGCGGAGTGCACGCGCTGGGGTGTACGGTTTAACCATGTCCTGGATGTAGGAAGGGCCAGATCCATTCGCAGCATGGTACGCAAGTACCAGTGTCTTGAAGTGGATTCTAGCAGTTACCGGAAGCCAGTGGAGGGAGCGGAGGAGCGGCGTGGTGTGGGAGAATTTAGGAAGGTTGAAGACCAGACGAGCCGCTGCATTCTGGATGAGCTGCAGAGGTCGGATGGCACATGCAGGTAAACCAGCCAGGAGGGAGTTGCAGTAGTCTAGGCGTGAGATGACGAGAGCCTGGACCAGAACCTGCGTGGCTTTCTGGGTCAGCTGGGGACGTATCCTCCTGATGTTGTAAAGCGTTTATCTGCAGCAGCGGGTTGTAGCAGCGATGTTTGCAGTGAAGGACAGGTTGTTATCTAGGATCACACCCAGATTCCTTGCAGTCTGAGTCGGGGAAACAACTGAGGTGCCGATGTTGATTGTTAGGTCAAGAGTGGGACAATCTTTTCCCGGAAGGAAAAGCAGTTCAGTCTTGTCAAGGTTGAGCTTGAGGTGGTGAGCAGACATCCACTGAGAGATGTCAGCTAGACAAGCAGAGATGCGTGCGACGACCTGGGTCTCTGAGCGGGGAACAGTAGCATTTCAACAGGTTTTTGATATAATAAAAACTCAAGTTAGATACCGTTATTAATCAGCTTCAAGTTTTAGTTTGTTTGAACTTATTCATTATAATTATTGTACAAAATGGTATAAGAATGCAAACATTAAGATCTGTTCTGTTTAAATTGATTATAGTCTATTATCAATTCAGGTTAAGAAACTAGTGTTGCTTGCATCCTATTTTAAAAGGCATTTATTTTTATACTCTACTAAAATGCATCAAAAAAAGGGTTTGATTCTATTAATGTTGTCTTTTTTATTGCACTTTGGCAGCAGATTCCTGTGTAGCTTCAGATCTGAGTTGTCTTATTAGTAAGCCTAATTTATACTTTTGTAGCAACACTATTTTTATATAATGGCAAAGAAAGGGTTCAGAGTCTTTTCTTTTTTTCCTGTGTCATATGTGGCAGCACTTTTCAATGTTTCTTGAACTCTGTATCAACAACACTGTTGTGTAACTTCAGTTAAATACTTGTATGTGTGTAGATTAGAAAGAGGTAAGATAAAGGATCTGCAGTATTTTATGAAGTATACATCGTACAAAGGTCAGTTTTATACAAGTAGAAGTGTGTATTTACCTGGTAGGCTGTCAGTAATGGCTACGCCTCTCTATTTGGACTGGTAGATCTCGGCAGACTGGCAACTTTAAAAGTAGCTCTCGGTTCAAAAAAGGTTGGGCACCCCTGGTCTAAGTTATCTCAGTGGGTCTCAAACGGTTCGGTCACCATTTATGTAAACACATATTTCCATTTGAGGGGGTAGTGATTAGTAAAATATGCATGAATAATTAAAATAAAATGTTGACTAGGTGAAAAAAGGTAAGATAAACTTGTTGAGAGCTAAAACTAGTCTTTGCTGCTGCCTCAAAGAGGAGCAGGGAGGAGAGGAGGGAGACAGGAGAGGCTGGTTCAGGAGCACAGACACACTCACAACTATAAATGAACCAAAAACAAATAAATACTAATAATAATCTTACCGGGGGAGCATGCCCCTGGACCCCCCTAGGGTGTCAGGTCCACTCCCCACTTATAAAAATAGCACTTTACCCCTGCACCCCCTCTAATCTCAGATGCACCCTGAGTCATTTTGTTTAAGTACAGTGAGCCTTTCTAAAATATACAGTAAAGACACAAACCCACCAGCATTATAGGATATACGATGACTTTGAGCCAAATACTTGTTTTTGGGCTGTATAAATAAATTGACTTGAAACAGTTGCTGATTTAGAGTACTGGCACCTTTTTGATTCCAATTCAAGCACTGAATAAAACTACACATCTTCAGATATTACATTACATGTCACTTGTTAGACGCTTTTATCCAAAGCGACTTACATACTCAATACTGTGGGCAATCCCCACAGGATCAATTTAGGGTGAAGTGTCTCAGGGACACAACGATATGCTGACTGCAGTGGGATTTGAACCTGTGATCCTCAGACCAAGGCTCTATCCACTGCGCCACACGCCTCCATGTTATATGTACACAAGTGTCCTACACTAATAATACAAAGTTATTATGGCTGTGTGTACCTTGTGTGCACCCCACCGCCTAGTGGTTAAAGCACATTATTGAATTATTTTTGTTGAATAATGTTATTTTTGTTGAATAATGTTATTTGATGAACAAAATATTAAGAGTACATACTTTCATAGGGGGAAAGTAGAAGGTCAATGATATACATATATAATATAAAAAATCAAGAAGATATTATAAGTCTAATATATTAATATACTAATATATTGCTTTCCTGCAATGTTAACTATGTTGAAGCACTTATTTTAACTGATATTATACATATGAATTATACTCGTATGTATGTAGATTAGTGCTGGGGGGAAACGATTATTTTGAAAACGATTAATCGGGCGATTATTTGATCGATTAGTCGACTAATCTAACGATTATTTTTCTGTTGTTCAATTGATAAAAAACGTAATGTAAAAAAAAAAATTTCACGATACTGTGTCTCAGGGGATCTTAATATTTAAGAACCTATTAATGTGTTATACCAGATTAACGGAAATAATCTCAGCTAATTGACGATACAAACCATGTTTACCAAAACAAAACACAAGTCTCATAAGAAGGATCTAAATGACCCCTGAGCGAAAAATGCTAACGGACATTGGCACAGAACTCAAGATAAAAAGTACCCTTATTACTTATCGTAGCTGCACATACAATATATCCGATTAAAGCTGAGACTCCACAGATTATGTAGGTATATAGTATCATCACTGAGTGATCCGGACTCGCGACAGGGGAAGCAAATACAGTCATCACAACACGTACCTTCACAGAGCTTCTAGGGAGATCGTCTCACCACCGTAGCTGTCAATCTGATCAAAAGACGTGTTCAATGGCATTACAATGAGACAAAACGCGGCTGAATCGGTTAATCCATAGGTTTTTAACGTCTATGTATAAAAAAATGATTGAATTTATAATCCATAATTCCATTTTATGTAAAAAATCGGAGAGCAAATGCTAGCTGCTAATGGTAGCCACCACAGCTAGCTGCTGCTTCTGCTAGGCTATGCAGCAGTCTCAGTGAGATATAAATTAGGGCCGGGACTCGATTAAAAAAATTAATCTAATTCATTAGAGGCTTTGTAATTAATTAATCGAAATTAATCGCATTTTTAATCACATATAAATATTTGACCTGAGAACAGTGAGAAGCAATTTTTTTCACATGGATTTTAGTATACCATTAGGCGCATTCACACCGCAGTACTTTTCCCACAAAGGTTCATGAGAACTTAGTTCATGAGAACTCTTTGAACCTGGGAGTGGATTAGGCAAATGAAGCCGCTGACGTCACTTCTTCTTCTTCTGCTTTGGGTTTACTGGCAGGCCGCAAACCACTTCACGGCGTATACTGCCGCCCAAAGTCCCCGGCCGGAAGTCCCCGGAGTTGGGGACTGGCTTCAGTAGAAGCTGCTGGGAGTCCCAGCAGCCTTCCGAGTAAATCGCCAGAACGCCGATACCTCCTCATCTCCACCGCTCCCATGTTTTATTTTGTGTTGCCATAAGTTAGTCTCTCTGCATTTCTGCGCTGGGCTAATGCTAATAATGCTAATGCGAGGATAATAAAATGGCGGCTTCACAAAACTTTTTGGGAGTTTTACGGGGCGTGGTTTGCAATCCGCCCAGCCAATCAGAAATATAGCTATTTTCTCACAAGAGAGCCGTAAGTCCTGCTAGAGAGCAGGGACTTTCGTGAGGGTAAAAAGGTTCTCATGAACTAATTTTAGTACCGGCTCTTTTTGGTGTGAACGCGATAAAAGAGGCTAACGTCCACGCTAGCTTCCACGCTAGCTGCTATATGTTTTGCATTGAGGTGATACTTGAGGCTTGATGTGCTGCGGTGATATGCGAATTCCTTTTTGCATAATTTGCGCACAACCGTGCTCTTATCGACGCTTCCATCCGTCCGTTTTTTAAAACAACATTTCCCACTGTTGTTCACTGTGGTTTGTTGTTGTCTGAAGTCATGAACGTTAGTTGGTGCTCCAGTATAATCGGTACGCCTGAAACTCATCCAGTGAGAAACGTTCCGCGGTGCAAAAATAAGTGCGATTAAAATGCGTTAATTTTTTTAACGCGTTAATTTTTGTGTGATTAATTAATCTTAATTAACGCGTTAAAGTCCCGGCCCTAATATAAATATATAAATATCTTTGCGTTTTGGACTAACTTTAAAATATTCTCATGCTTTTGAAGACCTAGGGCGAGATGTTTTCGTTTGGGGGCTTCGTGCGCAATCCTGTGAGGAGGAGGTGGTAGCCGTTTCAGTCTCCATTGTGTTTGAAGTGCGATTGCGAACTGCTTGTTGCTTTGGGTGACCCACGTGTGTGTAGCAACGCGTCGACGCGGAAATATGTCGTCGCCGATATTTTGAAGTCGACGCGTCGCTACAGCACTAATGTAGATAGAATAAGAAATGTGCAGAATATGACAGTTTAATGGTGGAGGTACACACATATTGATAGATGTCTTGTAATGCACTGTTGAGGAACCTGTGACCCAAGTGTTTCATTCATTACATAACTACACCGTAGTTGTGTATATGATATGTCAATAAACCTTAGAAAATCTTGAAAGGGATGTGCAAAATAGCTATAATATACAGTCTTTAATTAACTATTAGAGAATAACGAGTAATGAATATACTTTATAGAGATTTGCAGATAAATGTTTAGTCTTCTCAAGCACCAACTATCAAATATCTCTCCTGATTGTTGGCACTTGACAATCACCTTACCTGAATTTTACTCAGGTGTAACTAAAGTCTGATTTAAGGGTTGTTTATATTTCACATAATTAATCAGAATCTGCAAAGTAACTCAAATAAATGTAGTGGAGTAAAAATACCAGGTTAACCTCTGAATTGTAGTGGAGTAGAATTACAAAGTAACAATGAGCTGTCATGTGGGTATATATTAATGCTGCGCATTATGGACACAAGCGATTTTCACCCATTTATTAATTATATGTTTTACATTTGATAACACCAATGTGTTTAATACTGGCAACTTCTAATTGTGGGAAAAACGAAAACGTTCAGTAGAGACGTCCCATAGAACATGTTGCCAAACACAATAGCCAGCATGTGTAGTTCTGGGGGGGCGTTCGATTCCAGTTTTGGATAGTCTGGCGTGGTTTCGTCAGTGGCGAGCGAATATCGAGAGAATATCGAGAGAGAATATCTTAGGCCCTCTGTGAGGGCCTAAGATATTCTAAAAAATAATATTTGAAAACATTAAAAAAAACATTGCACACCCGCGAAATCTGAATCTGACAAGCGAAATACCATCCTTTGAAACGCTGCATATTAATATACAATATAACAGTGCTTCTTTGTCAATATGACTGACGACCACACTTATGCAGTGCTGAGGTAATGTTAATTCATCATTTAATATTAATTCCTGATGGATATAAGAGGGATACATTAGCAAACATCTGTATATATATATATATATATATATAATGTTTCGTTTTTTTGTTTGTCATGTAACATATTAACGTTTTGACCTTCTGTTTAGGATGTAAAGGTATCTATTTAATATTTTATTTAAAGATAGACATTTATAATATGTTATAAATGTCTATTTTGTTATATAATACAACATATAACATTTTACATTAATAACGGCATGATTATTACACAGTCAACCCTTATTCAGAGTGCCTAATAAATGTATATATTTTTTTACAGTGCAGATTTTGGCTTTTTTGGGACCATCGCACATGTGTGTAAGTAACAAGTATGCTGTATAACAACTGTCAGGTGGTGTTATTGATTATCTTTGCAAAAGAGCCCCCACCGATATTGATTTTGAAAAATATCTTTTAATTGAAATATGGGAGCAAAAACAAAAGGGTAGAATTGATATACCATACCATACCATATTATTTTATTATTGCAACTGTTTTTATTATATTGTGTTGTTTTGTTTATATATATGTATGTGAGTGTGTGTATAAATGAATTAATACATCTGTGTGTATACATGAATAAATACATGTGTGAGTACATATAAGTGTGTGTTTATATATATATGTTTATAAATGAATAAATGTGTGTATATATATATAAAATAGTATCATTAAATAATGCTGTCAGATAAATGAAGTACACAGTAATAGTCAAGGTTATATTCAATATTCTTCACTTACACCAGCTGATAAGATATTTAAAACGTCTTTTGTTTGTCCTGAAAACGACATTTGAGGATGCACACAGGCTATTTATAGATGATAAAACACCAGTAATACAATCTCAGGACTCTTCGATATGGCTTTGATTACAGGATCGTTTACTTCCAGTCAACAAATCCTTTGGAAAGACAAAAAACAACTATTCAATATCCTGCTTTACCGCGACCGCTATAACTGCCGAAGAAGAAGTCTATGACGCTATCGCGTAGAGCTACGTCGATCCTTGCGTAATGCGGAAGTAGGCGTAGTTAAATCTAAACTGGGTTGGAAAAACGATAGACGCAGACGGGAGGGCTTGTTGGTCCCTCTCTACATTCACAGAGGGCCAGCTATAGTAACTCAACGAGAGAGTAATGTCAAATGACAGTACAATTGACCAATCATATCTTCCCTCTAAATGGGCGGGCTTTATTTTCGCGGACTTTATGACAAGTTCCGCCCGCTGTGAGGTCTATGCAAGTGGTGCAGTGACGCGTCCTAAAACCCGGAAGTAAGCTTCACTCGGATTCCCTCTACAGAAAGCAACGGGATTTCTCCATAGGGTTTTGGAAAATAGCTCGAAATAAGGTCTGTGGAAAACAAATCTGTTAGATAAATGCACGTTTTGTTCAGCCGGATAATATCCACATGTCTACCCTACTTTTATTATTTTCGAATCATAAATCTAATCGATAGATTTATGATGGATAGATTTATGATTAGCATAAGTTCGTTCATGATTGCTCACTTCAGTGATAGTGATGACATCGTTGCGAAATTATTAAATCATTTTCAAGATTGAGTTACAATGATGAACTGGAGTGGCAAAGGATCAGCTGCATGACCCGCCATCAAGTGCTTCATCCAAAAGGACAGGAGGATGGACTTTGTGTTTAAGTGATTTGATCATCAAAGGTAAGCCTAAGTCATTTTCAATGTGGGCCGCCGTGCCGACTTAATTCATTTGTAATTGTTACTTGGCTGTGAGTGCCCTGTCATGATAGGTGTTTATATAAATGGTGTGGTAGAGGGTCGCTGTCATTGATGCGTTTTGCACCCCGGGCCGCGGTTTTGATATTCCGCTGAAGTATACGCTGTGACGTAATATCTCTTATTTTCTTTCGAGGGAAGGGGGGGGGGGGGTCAGAGGGCCTAGGTATAAAAGTCACGGCTCGCCACTGGGTTTCGTTCCATTTCAAACAGCTGTTTGACGCTCGGCGTAACCTTGGCGCAACCTTGGCGCACTGCGACTCCAACATCCAATCCCAGAGCTTGAAGATTAATCACGGGGACTGTAGTCCTAAACGATAGCTGGCGATTATGGGTAGTATAGTGTCTTCGGCCATCCTAAACTCCGAAATGTTTTTCGGATTTCATATCGCATTAACACCATATCCCTACATGCATTGCGGCTAAAACATCCAATCACCGAGCTTAAACCATAGCTGAGGATCTTGGGTAATCAGTTCAGTGGCTGTGTATCGTAATGATGCTCGAAATGTCCCATATAGTCCTACGTCTGTTTCCGGTTATTTTTATTTTGAAATTCAGTTCCTGACGGACGCCAAAAAAGCCAGAGATTATGGAATTAAACAAATAAATAAAAACAAGGATAATTGTGTGTTATTATTGAGTAAATAACAGTGTGTTATTTAGAAAAGAATAAGAAATTAGAAGGAAAAAAAGATTTTAAAAAACACAGATGTCAGTATTCTGAGGCTCTGAGCCCCATTTATTTTCTTCACTGACGGCAAAAAAAGTCCGACATTATACGATTTAAAATAAAAACTGTAGAGGAAACTTCTGTGTAGCTATGCAGTGGGAGTTACCGACTCAGGAAGGAGACACGGGAAGAGCAGTAGCTTTGATGTCAAACACATGATGGTTTATTTGGAGTTAACGGCCGGAGGATTCTCATCACAAGTCCAAGAGTCCGAGGTTCTGACTTCACGGTAGAGTTGCCACGTCAATTCTGAAGAACTCTACCCCAGACCCATGTATTTAGCTAGTTCAGAGAGCATCATCAACATGCTGCATAACAAGATAGAATGATAACACCTCTATCAGCTGACGCCAACAGGCAGGAACAGGGAGACAAAACACTGAGAGCACAGCAGCCAAGGTTACAGGTGCGTGTGCTCAGTCAGGACAGTTTGAACTGATACACTGGGTCAAAGTTATGGGCCTTGGAAAATATTCCACAACAAAAACAATAATCGTGGCTTGATATTGAGTAAGAACATGTTTTTATGAACCACACAGCTTCAGGTCTTCCAAGACCCGACCGGACAAAAAGACGTGTTGCAGGCACGAAACATACTACCAATGAACATACATTACATACATACACACACATACATACATACATTGCTTTTAAAATCGTTCTGTGTGACACGAAAAAAAAAAAAGGGGAAAATCGTGTTGGTGAACAAGAATCAATAGATTAAATGTTGTGACTATAACACGAAATGCCGTGAGACTGGGTTGGTATATCAGTATGTAGTGTCTCTACTTTAAAGACTCCTCTCCTGCTGATCTTCAGGTGTATATGTATACGGGCGGTTTTGGCGCAGTGGTTAGAGCGTTGATCATCAGATCAAGGGACGTTGGTGAACTCCAGTTCGAAATCCACCTCGGCCGCCACTGCGTCAGGCCGTTGTGTCCTTGGGCAAGACACTTTACCCGCATTTGCTCCTGTGGATAATGTCCACAGTAATGACATTTACATGTCTAATATGTGTAATATGTAATTCTAAAGTGCTTTGAGCACCTGTAAAAGCGCTCTAATAAAAAATGTAATGCATTATTATTATTTTATCAGTATGTTGTGTCTCTACTTTAAAGAGTCCTCTCCTGCTGATGTTCAGGTGTATATCAGTATGTAGTGTCTCTACTTTAAAGAGTCCTCTCCTGCTGATGTTCAGGTGTATATCAGTATGTAGTGTCTCTACTTTAAAGAGTCCTCTCCTGCTGATGTTCAGGTGTATATCAGTATGTAGTGTCTCTACTTTAAAGAGTCCTCTCCTGCTGATGTTCAGGTGTATATCAATATGTAGTGTCTCTACTTTAAAGAGTCCTCTCCTGCTGATGTTCAGGTGTATATCAGTATGTAGTGTCTCTACTTTAAAGAGTCCTCTCCTGCTGATGTTCAGGTGTATATCAGTATGTAGTGTCTCTACTTTAAAGAGTCCTCTCCTGCTGATGTTCAGGTGTATATCAGTATGTAGTGTCTCTACTTTAAAGAGTCCTCTCCTGCTGATGTTCAGGTGTATATCAGTATTTAGTGTCTTTCCTGTGACATGTCTCCATTCTTTAATGTATGAAACCAGAGCCCAGTCTGCTCTGATTGGTTACTGTAGTGTCTCTACTTTAAAGAGTCCTCTCCTGCTGATGTTCAGGTGTATATCAGTATGTAGCGTCTCTACTTTAAAGAGTCCTCTCCTGCTGATGTTCAGGTGTATATCAGTATGTAGTGTCTCTACTTTAAAGAGTCCTCTCCTGCTGATGTTCAGGTGTATATCAGTATGTAGTGTCTCTACTTTAAAGAGTCCTCTCCTGCTGATGTTCAGGTGTATATCAGTATTTAGTGTCTTTCCTGTGACATGTCTCCATTCTTTAATGTATGAAACCAGAGCCCAGTCTGCTCTGATTGGTTAGCTGGCCGGCTCTGTAGTGATTGGTCAACCGCTTATAGATGTCCCGCCCTTTAGCCTATCACGTATGATGTGTTGGAGTGCTAGCCAATATAAACAAAAGCGTACATAAAGATGTCACTATGTTACTGAAGTAGAGAGAAACTCCCTCTGGACATAACAGCCTGGATTTTAGCCTTTATAGACCATTTACATGCACATAACAGCTATAGCATACACTACAGGAGAGGGAAAACCACAAAAAGAAGAATAGGGCCTCTTTAAGACTTAAAGCGTATGAACCCAGCAAAGTCTGAACGACTTCCCAACTCTGAAAGTGTGAACATCAGAGGAGCAAGTGAATGCACCACAGGCTGTGGCAGAGGTCTGCGCTCCATCTGATTCAAATAATCTTCTCTCACAGGGAATGAACAGGAAATACATTTTAGAACTGGGTAATGTTCCACCTCATCTTAACCCTACACTCTCTGCAGTTGCTTCTCATGAACCGAGCCAAACATGCAGTGGCATTTATTTTAAAGCCGCCCCAGGAAATGCAACGTATGGTTGAAGCATTGATGCTTCCAGCCTTTGATCACTATAGCAGGTTCCCACCTGTGTTAACTGAGTCCTGCTGTGTGTGTGCTGTGCTCAGCCAGATCCCAGCAGGATGGAGGGATGCTCTCACTCTGCAGTAGGTTGGTTGTGAACAGATACCCAGCTGTCCTCAGTCTGTTCACTTCCTGGCAGAATAGCTGCAGAAGGCGTTTTCTCAACAAGGATTGTAATCCCTAATTGTATAACTTTAAATATATCTACTGATAAGTACCTGTATAAAGATTGGGTGGATGTGATTGTAGAGTTGCAAATTAGATCTTATCTGACTTACTGTAAGGAGTGTGTTGCTGAGGAGGATTACAGTTCATAAAATGAACGTGTCCACTGAATGTCCTCATACATCAGAACTCTTGTGTATCAGTACAGTATGTGTGAGTGGAAACGGCAGTTTAACTTAATGCAGTCAGTAGATGTCTTTATAAATCTGCTGACATTTTTCCATTACCAGTCCGTGGCCAAGGAGAAGCTTTACTTCATGGTTACCCAATTACACATTTCTACACTTCATTACATATCATCAATCTACAATGTTCAGTGCATTTGAGATTGTTGTGATAAAGGGCTTTAATTTGGCTTTACACTTGACCAGTCATGTGTGCATCCACCACAGCGAGTCACTTCCTACGTTCCCATCGAGTCCCATCTGCCAGAGACTGCAGGAGGAGTGAGTGTACAGGCACTGATAGAGGCTCTGGTTTGGGTTAATGATGCATTTGCTGTTTAATTAGCATTATGAATATATATCTGCAGAAATCATGATGTAAATGAGTGGCAGTGATGGATCACAGGCTCTGACATCACTCCTCCCTCTCCACCATCTTTCATCAAGGTTAAACACCTTGGAGATCTTATGAGCATTATCTTTGGTATTTCCATTTTAATGCATCACTTTCAAATATGACACAAAGGTGTACTGAAATGGAAAATGTTATCATTCTAGTTATGCTTATGAAACTTGTTGTATGTTGCAAGAGCATTGAACGTTTACACATAATTCTTCTAGATGTACAATTGCTAACAGTTTCCAGTAAACATGTTCTAACCTACACAGGAGTTGTAAAGAGTGTTGGGTCTGTGAATTCTTATATGGTTGGTGGCCCCTTCTCCCTGTTGAAGAAACTTTAACATGACGTTTCCCTGTTGCATGAAGATGTGTAAGAAACAATCCTATATGTTTTCTTGTCCATCTTTACCCCTCCTCTTGTATTCGCTGTGTGAAAATGTGAATGTAAACCTTGTGTAGACTCTTGTACTCTTGTACTTTGCTGCAGACTGCTTTACACTATGTAACGTTGTTCCTTGTTGCAAGAATAAATCCTTTAAAAACTGTCTTATCTCAAAAATCTTTTTTTCAGTATAGCGGAAATGTTTCCTTACAATTGTATTATTATTGGTTGGCTTCTACTGGTTTCAATTCCACCACAGTACTTACTTCCATATATCAGGTGTCTGTCGTCTTAGATGAGAGTGCTATGGCAGCCATTTGAGTATTTATTCCATATCCTTGATATCAGATGGCAGCTGCCTACATTAGTTGGCTCTTTGATTTCACTTGTTGATCATAATAACAAAAATACTTTTGTTTTATATTTTTGTAAATATGGTCATATTTTAAAACAGTGTATTTAAGCTCTTAAAGAAACTATTTGGGCTGGGTGGCGCTCTATAGCTTAGGGCCAATAGGAGACCTCTATGCGTTCTTTCCCCTCCTCCTCATTAGCATTCTGTGCAACTAGTGTGACTAGTGTACCTTTGGGATCCACTAGTACTACTAGTGAACATTTTAAGCCTCACTAGTTCACTAGTCGAATGTTAACGTATCTCACTAGTTAACTAGTAAAAGGCAAAGGGTTCACTAGTTAACGTGTAGACATTTTGAGCCCCACTAGTTAACTAGTAAGGTCAAAAGAGGCGTCAACTAGTTAACTAGTGAACCTTTTGCCTGTACTAGTTAACTAGTGAGTGATTCTGGGTGCTACTAGTTAACTAGTGCAGACAAATATATGCCACTAGTTAACTAGTTGTGCTTCTTGTGTGTAACTAGTTAACATGTCAAAGCTTTTCCAGCATATGGCAAGCCATTTGAGTATTTATTCAATTTCCTTGATATCAGACGGCAGCGGACTACACTAGTTGGCTCTTTGATTTCACTTGTTAGATATATGGTCAAACTAGTCAGGCACTCTGCTTTACTAGTTGAATAAAACATTTCACTAGTCGCTCTTTTTCAGCAACTAGTGGCACTTTTGTCCGACTAGTTAACACGTATGCCTTACTAGTGACGCCAGAAGAAGCACTAGTAGCGCCAAAGTCCCAACGTGTAAGCTTTTTGATGAACTAGTGGCCCTCTGACCGTACTAGTGACCCTAAAAGTCTTACAAGTTAACTAGTGCGCTGCAAAAGCTCTGACATGTTAACTAGTCACACAAAAGAAGCACAACTAGTTAACATGTCAGAGATTTTGCAGCGCACTAGTTAACTAGTCGCACCCAGAATCACTCACTAGTTAACTAGTAAAGGCAAAATGTTCACTAGTTAACTAGTTGACGCCTCTTTTGACCTTACTAGTTAACTAGTGGGGCTCAAAATGTCTACACGTTAACTAGTGAACCCTTTGCCTTTTACTAGTTAACAAGTGAGAGAAGTTTAAATTCCACTAGTGAACTAGTGAGGCTTAAAATGTTCACTAGTAGCACTAGTGGATCCCAAATGTGCACTAGTCGCACTAGTTGCACAGAATGCTAATGAGGAGGAGGGGAAAGAACGCATCGAGGTCTCCTATTGGCCCTAAGATATAGAGCGCCACCCAGCCCAAATAGTTTATTTAAGAGCTTAAATACACTGTTTTAAAATATGACCATATTTACAAAAATATAAAACAAAAGTATTTGTGTTATTATGATCATATGACTGTATATCAAATTAGGTAAGAACATTGAAGACTTTCTTAAAATTAGAAAGTTGCCTTAGGACTGCAGGCAGGAATATAGATCCTCTTTAACACATGTTATTAAACTGCAATGTGAAAGGTGCTTGGATTAGATTAGCATTGTGATAACAGAGGGACATTATTGATGGATAGAAAGAGGAAGTAACGCTCTTCGGATCACAGCTTTGAGAGATCGCCGTGACTTTCGTAAATATTAGTCTTGGCAAATATGGAGAGGTTGTTTATCGTCATACGGATCTATCGTTACCCTGATTTTAAGATCTGTCCAGTGTTTCAGCTTTATTCATTTCTTGAGCACCGCTGATAAAATGTCCCACGATCACTTCCTCTACTTTTGTGTCTCGAGTACCGGTGTTTCTCACACACAAGCGTGCGCACATTCGCACCAACAAAAACACACACACAAAGCGGAATATAGCAGAAGCAGAAACATGTATATTTCTAGGTAAAACACACACTGACTGACTTCCCACGGACAATATGTTAACAGTAGGCACTAAATACCCGACTGATGCACCTCACGTCTTCAAGACGTTGCTAAAAACATCGCAGGAGAACGCCCCCTCAGGCTCTCCCTCACAGAGCTGAACTGACCAATCAGAATCTGGGTCCCCGCCTGCTTCATTTGCATATAAAGGCTCACTAGTGAACGTGTATGGCCTTCACGTTCACTAGTGAGCCATATGAACTGCAACTAGTTAACTAGTGGATGCATATCGGTCTCCTATTGGCTCTTAAGATAGACCTCGCCCATCAATCTTCACAGAAGTTCAAACACAAACATGGGAACCGTAATATGTGATTTTCACAGAGCATGCTTTTGAAATGATTTCTAACAAAAACCTTTCTAAATTATAGTAAATTATTAAAAAAGTTTTAGTCAATACGTTTTTCTGCCTAAAATAGTTGAAATTGAACGTAAACTATATGAAACACCAGATGCATGGCAATTAACCCATTTTTGCCCGCTATTTAAATTGACTTTGGTTAGTTAATAAAAATATTGATATTATATATATATATATAGCATATAATTGATGCAGTCTTTCTGAACACTTTTTAACAAAAATACTGCAAATAAAGAATATTTAAAATGTTCTGCACAGATAGTGCCCTAACTTACAGCAGTTGAAAAGATTTGTGGCTCTCTAGATAAAGGGCGTTGTATGGTTGCTTGTATTATCCTCAGATAGTGGTTTGTTTAAATAACTAGTGACATTTTAATAAATATTGCAAAAAAGGGCTCCAAAAAAGGCATATATATATATATATATAACTTGGCCGGCTTAGCCAGTGTGTATTTCTTCAAGCACCACAAGATTCATAGTTTATAAAGTACAATTCTGGGCCATTGATTGTGTCATTTCTTCAAACACATACAGTAAAAATGCCTGTTTTTGAAGCCTTAAAATGGTGCAGGAAAAGGACTTTATATTGGGTTATACTTAAAGACAGAACTATTCAGTTAAGACAAGAGAAAAAAGGAAATAAAATTGTTATAATGGGTGATTTAACATTAATGACAGACGTAATTTGAAGTCCCTGGCACTCAGACTCTAGAGGGGTCATGTTGTGATCATGTGTTCTTGTTTAAGATTATTCATACTAATGTGTGTATTTAACATCCATATCACTCTTCAAAACTGAAACAACTAAAACATTTTTTTTAAAGCATTGCAGGCCTAAAGCTCCACGTCAGTGACCTATATTTTAATTTCTTCCATCAAACTTTAAAAATGGCAAACAGCATGTTTTTAAAGATGTAATCTTTTAAGAAACAAAATATCAACTTTGAACAGAAGGGTTTTAAACACACGTTTTTAATGCAAATAAACTTCAACTTATATATATATATATATATATATATATATGATATACATCATATATATATACATACATATATATGCAAGTATTGCTAATGCAATTGTTTTTTAAGTTTTTGTACATAGTCTCAAATGTTTAAATTGTTTATGGAGGCATTACAATTTAAGACTGATAAATTAACACTGAAACTACTGGTTTTTTTGCATTAAGTCATACTGAGATGTTTGCTGAAATTGATTGCATGTGGTACAGCCCTACTTAGAAAAAAAATCCACCAGCCGCCACTGCTTATAAGGCTCTTCACTCAGTTTGGACACTGACCAATCAAAATCTGGGTCCCGCCTGCTTCATTTGCCTATGGCTGACTAGTTAACGTGTTGGCCATATGAACGGCAACTAGTTAACTAGTGGATACATATTGCAGCTTACATGTTAACTAGTGAAGGCAAAATGTTCACTAGTTAACTAGTTGAAGCCTGTTTTGGTCTTCTAAGCTGACTAGTGAGGCTCAAAATGTGCACTAGTTAACTAGTCAGGTCCAAATTGTCCACTAGATGCACTAGTACAATTGTTTTTACCTTACTAGTTAACTAGTTACACACACTTTAGCTCACTAGTTAACTAGTGAAGCCTTAGAGGAGTCACTAGTGAACTAGTGACACAGATGTTTTTCTTACTAGTTAACTAGTGGAGGGCATTTATTCTCACTAGTGAGGTTATATTATAAACATGTTAGTCTTTGACCTGACATGTTACACATTTTTCTTACATGTAAGCCCTTTCCTTCAACTAGTTTGGCTTTTTTTTGCACTAGTGAGCAACTGCATGCAACTAGTTTGCTATTGATTCAACATGTATGGCTTTTTCCAGAACTAGTGGATATTTTCAGCCCACTAGTTGTGCTTTTATTCTCTCTAGTTCAACACAATGACTTACTAGTTGACGTGTACGTGCAACTAGTTAACTAGTGAATTGTTTAAAAGTCATACATGTTGACTAGTGCATTTGTTGACACATCACTAGTAAACTAGTTGTACGTACACGTCAACTAGTAAGTCATTGTGTTGAACTAGAGAGAACAAAACCACAACTAGTGGGTTCTATGGCAAGCCATTTGAGTATTTATTCAATTTCCTTGATATCAGATGGCAGCGGACTACACTAGTTGGCTCTTTGATTTCACTTGTTAGATATATGGTCAAACTAGTCAGGCACTCTGCTTTACTAGTTGAATAAAACATTTCACTAGTCGCTCTTTTTCAGCAACTAGTGGCACTTTTGTCCGACTAGTTAACACGTATGCCTTACTAGTGACGCCAGGAGCAGCACTAGTAGCGCCAAAGTCCCAACGTGTAAGCTTTTTGATTAACTAGTGGCCCTCTGACCGTACTAGTGACCCTAAAAGTTTTACAAGTTAACTAGTGCGCTGCAAAAGCTCTGACATGTTAACTAGTCACACAAAAGAAGCACAACTAGTTAACATGTCAGAGATTTTGCAGCGCACTAGTTAACTAGTCGCACCCAGAATCACTCACTAGTTAACTAGTAAAGGCAAAATGTTCACTAGTTAACTAGTTGACGCCTCTTTTGACCTTACTAGTTAACTAGTGGGGCTCAAAATGTCTACACGTTAACTAGTGAACCCTTTGCCTTTTACTAGTTAACTAGTGAGAGAAGTTTAAATTCCACTAGTGAACTAGTGAGGCTTAAAATGTTCACTCGTAGCACTAGTGGATCCCAAATGTGCACTAGTCACACTAGTTGCACAGAATGCTAATGAGGAGGAGGGGAAAGAACGCATCGAGGTCTCCTATTGGCCCTAAGATATAGAGCGCCACCCAGCCCAAATAGTTTATTTAAGAGCTTAAATACACTGTTTTAAAATATGACCATATTTACAAAAATATAAAACAAAAGTATTTGTGTTATTATGATCATATGACTGTATATCAAATTAGGTAAGAACATTGAAGACTTTCTTAAAATTAGAAAGTTGCCTTAGGACTGCAGGCAGGAATATAGATCCTCTTTAACACATGTTATTAAACTGCAATGTGAAAGGTGCTTGGATTAGATTAGCATTGTGATAACAGAGGGACATTATTGATGGATAGAAAGAGGAAGTAACGCTCTTCGGATCACAGCTTTGAGAGATCGCCGTGACTTTCGTAAATATTAGTCTTGGCAAATATGGAGAGGTTGTTTATCGTCATACGGATCTATCGTTACCCTGATTTTAAGATCTGTCCAGTGTTTCAGCTTTATTCATTTCTTGAGCACCGCTGATAAAATGTCCCACGATCACTTCCTCTACTTTTGTGTCTCGAGTACCGGTGTTCTCACACACAAGCGTGCGCACATTCGCACCAACAAAAACACACACACAAAGCGGAATATAGCAGAAGCAGAAACATGTATATTTCTAGGTAAAACACACACTGACTGACTTCCCACGGACAATATGTTAACAGTAGGCACTAAATACCCGACTGATGCACCTCACGTCTTCAAGACGTTGCTAAAAACATCGCAGAAGAACGCCCCCTCAGGCTCTCCCTCACAGAGCTGAACTGACCAATCAGAATCTGGGTCCCGCCTGCTTCATTTGCATATAAAGGCTCACTAGTGAACGTGTATGGCCTTCACGTTCACTAGTGAGCCATATGAACTGCAACTAGTTAACTAGTGGATGCATATCGGTCTCCTATTGGCTCTTAAGATAGACCTCGCCCATCAATCTTCACAGAAGTTCAAACACAAACATGGGAACCGTAATATGTGATTTTCACAGAGCATGCTTTTGAAATGATTTCTAACAAAAACCTTTCTAAATTATAGTAAATTATTAAAAAAGTTTTAGTCAATACGTTTTTCTGCCTAAAATAGTTGAAATTGAACGTAAACTATATGAAACACCAGATGCATGGCAATTAACCCATTTTTGCCCGCTATTTAAATTGACTTTGGTTAGTTAATAAAAATATTGATATTATATATATATATATAGCATATAATTGATGCAGTCTTTCTGAACACTTTTTAACAAAAATACTGCAAATAAAGAATATTTAAAATGTTCTGCACAGATAGTGCCCTAACTTACAGCAGTTGAAAAGATTTGTGGCTCTCTAGATAAAGGGCGTTGTATGGTTGCTTGTATTATCCTCAGATAGTGGTTTGTTTAAATAACTAGTGACATTTTAATAAATATTGCAAAAAAGGGCTCCAAAAAAGGCATATATATATATATATATAACTTGGCCGGCTTAGCCAGTGTGTATTTCTTCAAGCACCACAAGATTCATAGTTTATAAAGTACAATTCTGGGCCATTGATTGTGTCATTTCTTCAAACACATACAGTAAAAATGCCTGTTTTTGAAGCCTTAAAATGGTGCAGGAAAAGGACTTTATATTGGGTTATACTTAAAGACAGAACTATTCAGTTAAGACAAGAGAAAAAAGGAAATAAAATTGTTATAATGGGTGATTTAACATTAATGACAGACGTAATTTGAAGTCCCTGGCACTCAGACTCTAGAGGGGTCATGTTGTGATCATGTGTTCTTGTTTAAGATTATTCATACTAATGTGTGTATTTAACATCCATATCACTCTTCAAAACTGAAACAACTAAAACATTTTTTTTAAAGCATTGCAGGCCTAAAGCTCCACGTCAGTGACCTATATTTTAATTTCTTCCATCAAACTTTAAAAATGGCAAACAGCATGTTTTTAAAGATGTAATCTTTTAAGAAACAAAATATCAACTTTGAACAGAAGGGTTTAAACACACGTTTTTAATGCAAATAAACTTCAACTTATATATATATATATATATATATATATATGATATACATCATATATATATACATACATATATATGCAAGTATTGCTAATGCAATTGTTTTTTAAGTTTTTGTACATAGTCTCAAATGTTTAAATTGTTTATGGAGGCATTACAATTTAAGACTGATAAATTAACACTGAAACTACTGGTTTTTTTGCATTAAGTCATACTGAGATGTTTGCTGAAATTGATTGCATGTGGTACAGCCCTACTTAGAAAAAAAATCCACCAGCCGCCACTGCTTATAAGGCTCTTCACTCAGTTTGGACACTGACCAATCAAAATCTGGGTCCCGCCTGCTTCATTTGCATATGGCTGACTAGTTAACGTGTTGGCCATATGAACGGCAACTAGTTAACTAGTGGATACATATTGCAGCTTACATGTTAACTAGTGAAGGCAAAATGTTCACTAGTTAACTAGTTGAAGCCTGTTTTGGTCTTCTAAGCTGACTAGTGAGGCTCAAAATGTGCACTAGTTAACTAGTCAGGTCCAAATTGTCCACTAGATGCACTAGTACAATTGTTTTTACCTTACTAGTTAACTAGTTACACACACTTTAGCTCACTAGTTAACTAGTGAAGCCTTAGAGGAGTCACTAGTGAACTAGTGACACAGATGTTTTTCTTACTAGTTAACTAGTGGAGGGCATTTATTCTCACTAGTGAGGTTATATTATAAACATGTTAGTCTTTGACCTGACATGTTACACATTTTTCTTACATGTAAGCCCTTTCCTTCAACTAGTTTGGCTTTTTTTGCACTAGTGAGCAACTGCATGCAACTAGTTTGCTATTGATTCAACATGTATGGCTTTTTCCAGAACTAGTGGATATTTTCAGCCCACTAGTTGTGCTTTTATTCTCTCTAGTTCAACACAATGACTTACTAGTTGACGTGTACGTGCAACTAGTTAACTAGTGAATTGTTTAAAAGTCATACATGTTGACTAGTGCATTTGTTGACACATCACTAGTAAACTAGTTGTACGTACACGTCAACTAGTAAGTCATTGTGTTGAACTAGAGAGAACAAAACCACAACTAGTGGGTTCTATGGCAAGCCATTTGAGTATTTATTCAATTTCCTTGATATCAGATGGCAGCGGACTACACTAGTTGGCTCTTTGATTTCACTTGTTAGATATATGGTCAAACTAGTCAGGCACTCTGCTTTACTAGTTGAATAAAACATTTCACTAGTCGCTCTTTTTCAGCAACTAGTGGCACTTTTGTCCGACTAGTTAACACGTATGCCTTACTAGTGACGCCAGGAGCAGCACTAGTAGCGCCAAAGTCCCAACGTGTAAGCTTTTTGATTAACTAGTGGCCCTCTGACCGTACTAGTGACCCTAAAAGTTTTACAAGTTAACTAGTGCGCTGCAAAAGCTCTGACATGTTAACTAGTCACACAAAAGAAGCACAACTAGTTAACATGTCAGAGATTTTGCAGCGCACTAGTTAACTAGTCGCACCCAGAATCACTCACTAGTTAACTAGTAAAGGCAAAATGTTCACTAGTTAACTAGTTGACGCCTCTTTTGACCTTACTAGTTAACTAGTGGGGCTCAAAATGTCTACACGTTAACTAGTGAACCCTTTGCCTTTTACTAGTTAACTAGTGAGAGAAGTTTAAATTCCACTAGTGAACTAGTGAGGCTTAAAATGTTCACTCGTAGCACTAGTGGATCCCAAATGTGCACTAGTCACACTAGTTGCACAGAATGCTAATGAGGAGGAGGGGAAAGAACGCATCGAGGTCTCCTATTGGCCCTAAGATATAGAGCGCCACCCAGCCCAAATAGTTTATTTAAGAGCTTAAATACACTGTTTTAAAATATGACCATATTTACAAAAATATAAAACAAAAGTATGTGTAATTATGATCATTGTATATCAAATTAGGTAAGAACATTGAAGACTTTCTTAAAATTAGAAAGTTGCCTTATGACTGCAGACACGAATATAGATCCTCTTTAAAACATTTTATTAAGCTGCAATTTGAAAGGTGCTTGGATTAGAATGGCATTGTGATAAAAGAGTGACATTATTGATGGATAGAAAGAGGAAGTAACGCTCTTCGGATCACAGCTTTGAGAGATCGCCGTGACTTCCGTAAATATTAGTCTTGGCAAATATGGAGAGGTTGTTTATCTTCATACGGATCTATCGTTACCCTGATTTTAAGATCTGTCCAGTGTTTCTGCTTTATTCATTTCATGAGGACCGCTGATAAAATGTCCCACGATCACTTCCTCTACTTTTGTGTCTCGAGTGCAGGTGTTCTCACACACAAGCGTGCGCACATTCGCACCAACAAAAACACACACACAAAGCGGAACAAAGCAGAAGCAGAAACATGTATAATTCTAGGTAAAACACACACTGACTGACTTCCCACGGACAATATGTTAACAGTAGGCACTAAATACCCGACTGATGCACCTCACGTCTTCAAGACCTTGCTAAAAACATCGCAGAAGAACGCCCCCTCAGGCTCTCCCTCACAGAGCTGAACTGACCAATCAGAATCTGGGTCCCGCCTGCTTCATTTGCCTATGGCTGACTAGTTAACGTGTTGGCCATATGAACGGCAACTAGTTAACTAGTGGATGCATATTGCAGCATACACGTTAACTAGTGAAGGCAAAATGTTCACTAGTTAACTAGTTGAAGCCTGTTTTGGTCTTCTAAGCTGACTAGTGAGGCTCAAAATGTGCACTAGTTAACTAGTGAGGTCCAAATTGTCCACTAGATGCACTAATACAATTGTTTTTACCTTACTAGTTAACTAGTTACACACACTTTATCTCACTAGTTAACTAGTGAAGCCTTAGAGGAGTCACTAGTGAACTAGTGACACAGATGTTTTTCTTACTAGTTAACTAGTGGAGGGCATTTATTCTCACTAGTGAGGTTATATTATAAACATGTTAGTCTTTGACCTGACATGTTGCACATTTTTCTTACATGTAAGCCCTTTCCTTCGACTAGTTTGGCTTTTTTTGCACTAGTGAGCAACTGCATGCAACTAGTTAGCTATTAATTCAACATGTATGGCTTTTTCCAGAACTAGTGGATATTTTCAGCCAACTAGTTGTGCTTTTGTTCTCTCTAGTTCAACACAATGACTTACTAGTTGACGTGTACGTACAACTAGTTTACTAGTGATGTGTCAACAAATGCACTAGTCAACATGTATGACTTTTAAACAATTCACTAGTTAACTAGTTGCACGTACACGTCAACTAGTAAGTCATTGTGTTGAACTAGAGAGAATAAAAGCACAACTAGTGGGCTGAAAATATCCACTAGTTCTGGAAAAAGCCATACATGTTGAATCAATAGCAAACTAGTTGCATGCAGTTGCTCACTAGTGCAAACAAAGCCAAACTAGTCGAAGGAAAGGCCTTACATGTAAGACAAATGTGCAACATGTCAGGTCAAAGACTAACATGTTTATAATATAACCTCACTAGTGAGAATAAATGCCCTCCACTAGTTAACTAGTAAGAAAAACATATGTGTCACTAGTTCACTAGTGACTCCTCTAAGGCTTCACTAGTTAACTAGTGAGCTAAAGTGTGTGTAACTAGTTAACTAGTAAGGTAAAAACAATTGTACTAGTGCATCTAGTGGACAATTTGGACCTCACTAGTTAACTAGTGCACATTTTGAGCCTCACTAGTCAGCTTAGAAGACCAAAACAGGCTTCAACTAGTTAACTAGTGAACATTTTGCCTTCACTAGTTAACATGTAAGCTGCAATATGTATCCACTAGTTAACTAGTTGCCGTTCATATGGCCAACACGTTAACTAGTCAGCCATATGCAAATGAAGCAGGCGGGACCCAGATTTTGATTGGTCAGTGTCCAAACTGAGTGAAGAGCCTTATAAGCAGTGGCGGCTGGTGGATTTTTTTTTCTAAGTAGGGCTGTACCACATGCAATCAATTTCAGCAAACATCTCAGTATGACTTAATGCAAAAAAAACAGTAGTTTCAGTGTTAATTTATCAGTCTTAAATTGTAATGCCTCCATAAACAATTTAAACATTTGAGACTATGTACAAAAACTTAAAAAACAATTGCATTAGCAATACTTGCATATATATGTATGTATATATATATGATGTATATCATATATATATATATATATATATATAAGTTGAAGTTTATTTGCATTAAAAACGTGTGTTTAAACCCTTCTGTTCAAAGTTGATATTTTGTTTCTTAAAAGATTACATCTTTAAAAACATGCTGTTTGCCATTTTTAAAGTTTGATGGAAGAAATTAAAATATAGGTCACTGACGTGGAGCTTTAGGCCTGCAATGCTTTAAAAAAAATGTTTTAGTTGTTTCAGTTTTGAAGAGTGATATGGATGTTAAATACACACATTAGTATGAATAATCTTAAACAAGAACACATGATCACAACATGACCCCTCTAGAGTCTGAGTGCCAGGGACTTCAAATTACGTCTGTCATTAATGTTAAATCACCCATTATAACAATTTTATTTCCTTTTTTCTCTTGTCTTAACTGAATAGTTCTGTCTTTAAGTATAACCCAATATAAAGTCCTTTTCCTGCACCATTTTAAGGCTTCAAAAACAGGCATTTTTACTGTATGTGTTTGAAGAAATGACACAATCAATGGCCCAGAATTGTACTTTATAAACTATGAATCTTGTGGTGCTTGAAGAAATACACACTGGCTAAGCCGGCCAGGTTATATATATATATATATATGCCTTTTTTGGAGCCCTTTTTTGCAATATTTATTAAAATGTCACTAGTTATTTAAACAAACCACTATCTGAGGATAATACAAGCAACCATACAACGCCCTTTATCTAGAGAGCCACAAATCTTTTCAACTGCTGTAAGTTAGGGCACTATCTGTGCAGAACATTTTAAATATTCTTTATTTGCAGTATTTTTGTTAAAAAGTGTTCAGAAAGACTGCATCAATTATATGCTATATATATATATATAATATCAATATTTTTATTAACTAACCAAAGTCAATTTAAATAGCGGGCAAAAATGGGGTTAATTGCCATGCATCTGGTGTTTCATATAGTTTACGTTCAATTTCAACTATTTTAGGCAGAAAAACGTATTGACTAAAACTTTTTTAATAATTTACTATAATTTAGAAAGGTTTTTGTTAGAAATCATTTCAAAAGCATGCTCTGTGAAAATCACATATTACGGTTCCCATGTTTGTGTTTGAACTTCTGTGAAGATTGATGGGCGAGGTCTATCTTAAGAGCCAATAGGAGACCGATATGCATCCACTAGTTAACTAGTTGCAGTTCATATGGCTCACTAGTGAACGTGAAGGCCATACACGTTCACTAGTGAGCCTTTATATGCAAATGAAGCAGGCGGGACCCAGATTCTGATTGGTCAGTTCAGCTCTCTGAGGGAGAGCCTGAGGGGGCGTTCTCCTGCGATGTTTTTAGTAACGTCTTGAAGACGTGAGTTGCATCAGTCGGGTATTTAGTGCCTACTGTTAACATATTGTCCGTGGGAAGTCAGTCAGTGTGTGTTTTACCTAGAAATATACATGTTTCTGCTTCTGCTATATTCCGCTTTGTGTGTGTGTTTTTGTTGGTGCGAATGTGCGCACGCTTGTGTGTGAGAACACCGGCACTCGAGACACAAAAGTATATGAACGTGGGACATTTTATAAGCGGTGCTCATTAATAAATCAGAAACACTGGACAGATCTTAAAATCAGGGTAACGATAGATCCGTATGAAGATAAACAACCTCTCCATATTTGCCAAGACTAATATTTACGGAAGTCACGGCGATCTCTCAAAGCTGTGATCCGAAGAGCGTTACTTCCTCTTTCTATCCATCAATAATGTCCCTCTGTTATCACAATGCTAATCTAATCCAAGCACCTTTCAAATTGCAGTTTAATAAAATGTGTTAAAGAGGATCTATATTCCTGCCTGCAGTCCTAAGGCAACTTTCTAATTTTAAGAAAGTCTTCAATGTTCTTACCTAATTTGATATACAATGATCACAATTACACAAATACTTTTGTTTTATATTAGTTTAAATATGGTCATATTTTAAAACAGTGTATTTAAGCTCTTAAATAAACTATTTGGGCTGGGTGGCGCTCTATATCTTAGGGCCAATAGGAGACCTTGATGCGTTCTTTCCCCTCCTCCTCATTAGCATTCTGTGCAACTAGTGTGACTAGTGCACATTTGGGATCCACTAGTTAACTAGTGAACATTTTAAGCCTCACTAGTTCACTAGTGGAATTTAAACTTCTCTCACTAGTTAACTAGTAAAAGGCAAAGGGTTCACTAGTTAACGTGTAGACATTTTGAGCCCCACTAGTTAACTAGTAAGGTCAAAAGAGGCGTCAACTAGTTAACTAGTGAACATTTTGCCTTTACTAGTTAACTAGTGAGTGATTCTGGGTGCGACTAGTTAACTAGTGCGCTGCAAAATCTCTGACATGTTAACTAGTTGTGCTTCTTTTGTGTGACTAGTTAACATGTCAGAGCTTTTGCAGTGCACTAGTTAACTTGTAAGACTTTTAGGGTCACTAGTACGGTCAGAGGGCCACTAGTTAATCAAAAAGCTTACACGTTGGGACTTTGGCGTTACTAGTGCTGCTCCTGGCGTCACTAGTAAGGCATACGTGTTAACTAGTCGGACAAAAGTGCCACTAGTTGCTGAAAAAGAGCGACTAGTGAAATGTTTTATTCAACTAGTAAAGCAGAGTTCCTGACTAGTTTGACCATATATCTAACAAGTGAAATCAAAGAGCCAACTAGTGTAGTCCGCTGCCGTCTGATATCAAGGAAATTGAATAAATACTCAAATGGCTTGCCATAGGGTTCTAAATATCCACTAGTTCTGGAAAAAGCCATACATGTTGAATCAATAGCTAACTAGTTGCATGCAGTTGCTCACTAGTGCAAAAAAAGCCAAACTAGTTGAAGGAAAGGCCTTACATGTTAGAAAAATGTGTAACATGTAAGGTCAAAGACTAACATGTTTATGACAAAACCTGACTAGTGAGAAAAAATACCCTCCACTAGTTAACTAGTAAGAAAAACATCTGTGTCACTAGTTTACTAGTGACTCCTCTAAGGCTTCACTAGTTAACTAGTGAGCTAAAGTGTGTGTAACTAGTTAACTAGTAAGGTAAAAACAATTGTACTAGTGCATCTAGTGGACAATTTGGACCTCACTAGTTAACTAGTGCACATTTTGAGCCTCACTAGTCAGCTTAGAAGACCAAAACAGGCTTCAACTAGTTAACTAGTGAACATTTTGCCTTCACTAGTTAACGTGTAAGCTGCAATATGTATCCACTAGTTAACTAGTTGCCGTTCATATGGCCAACACGTTAACTAGTCAGCCATAGGCAAATGAAGCAGGCGGGACCCAGATTCTGATTGGTCAGTTCAGCTCTGTGAGGGAGAGCCTGAGGGGGCGTTCTTCTGCGATGTTTTTAGCAAGGTCTTGAAGACGTGAGGTGCATCAGTCGGGTATTTAGTGCCTACTGTTAACATATTGTCCGTGGGAAGTCAGTCAGTGTGTGTTTTGCCTAGAAATATACATGTTTCTGCTTCTGCTATATTCCGCTTTGTGTGTGTGTTTTTGTTGGTGCGAATGTGCGCACGCTTGTGTGTGAGAACACCGGCACTCGAGACACAAAAGTAGAGGGAGTGATCGTGGGACATGTTATCAGCGGTGCTCAAGAAATGAATAAAGCTGAAACACTGGACAGATCTTAAAATCAGGGTAACGATAGATCCGTATGAAGATAAACAACCTCTCCATATTTGCCAAGACTAATATTTACGGAAGTCACGGCGATCTCTCAAAGCTGTGATCCGAAGAGGGTTACTTCCTCTTTCTATCCATCAATAATGTCCCTCTGTTATCACAATGCTATTCTAATCCAAGCACCTTTGAAATTGCAGCTTAATAAAATGTGTTAAAGAGGATCTATATTCCTGTCTGCAGTCCTAAGGCACGTTTCTAATTTTAACAAAGTCTTCAATGTTCTTACCGAATTTGATAAAGAGTCATATGATCATAATAACAAAATACTTTTGTTTTATATTTTTGTAAATATGGTCATATTTTAAAACACAGTGTATTTAAGCTCTTAAATAAACTATTTTGGCTGGGTGGCGCTCTATATCTTAGGGCCAATAGGAGACCTTGATGCGTTCTTTCCCCTCCTCCTCATTAGCATTCTGTGCAACTAGTGCGACTAGTGCGCATTTGGGATCCACTAGTGCTACTAGTGAACATTTTAAGCCTCACTAGTTCACTAGTGGAATTTAAACTTCTCTCACTAGTTAACTAGTAAAAGGCAAAGGGTTCACTAGTTAACGTGTAGACATTTTGAGCCCCACTAGTTAACTAGTAAGGTCAAAAGAGGCGTCAACTAGTTAACTAGTGAACATTTTGCCTTTACTAGTTAACTAGTGAGTGATTCTGGGTGCGACTAGTTAACTAGTGCGCTGCAAAATCTCTGACATGTTAACTAGTTGTGCTTCTTTTGTGTGACTAGTTAACATGTCAAGAGATTTTGCAGCGCACTAGTTAACTTGTAAGACTTTTAGGGTCACTAGTACGGTCAGAGGGCCACTAGTTCATCAAAAAGCTTACACGTTGGGACTTTGGCGTTACTAGTGCTGCTCCTGGCGTCACTAGTAAGGCATACGTGGTAACTAGTCGGACAAAAGTGCCACTAGTTGCTGAAAAAGAGCGACTAGTGAAATGTTTTATTCAACTAGTAAAGCAGAGTGCCTGACTAGTTTGACCATATATCTAACGAGTGAAATCAAAGAGCCAACTAGTGTAGTCCGCTGCCGTCTGATATCAAGGAAATTGAATAAATACTCAAATGGCTTGCCATAAAAAACATCTGTGTCACTAGTTTACTAGTGACTCCTCTAAGGCTTCACTAGTTAACTAGTGAGCTAAAGTGTGTGTAACTAGTTAACTAGTAAGGTAAAAACAATTGTACTAGTGCATCTAGTGGACAATTTGGACCTCACTAGTTAACTAGTGCACATTTTGAGCCTCACTAGTCAGCTTAGAAGACCAAAACAGGCTTCAACTAGTTAACTAGTGAACATTTTGCCTTCACTAGTTAACGTGTAAGCTGCAATATGTATCCACTAGTTAACTAGTTGCCGTTCATATGGCCAACACGTTAACTAGTCAGCCATAGGCAAATGAAGCAGGCGGGACCCAGATTCTGATTGGTCAGTTCAGCTCTGTGAGGGAGAGCCTGAGGGGGCGTTCTTCTGCGATGTTTTTAGCAAGGTCTTGAAGACGTGAGGTGCATCAGTCGGGTATTTAGTGCCTACTGTTAACATATTGTCCGTGGGAAGTCAGTCAGTGTGTGTTTTGCCTAGAAAAATACATGTTTCTGCTTCTGCTTTGTTCCGCTTTGTGTGTGTGTTTTTGTTGGTGCGAATGTGCGCACGCTTGTGTGTGAGAACACCGGCACTCGAGACACAAAAGTATATGATCGTGGGACATTTTATAAGCGGTGCTCATTAATAAAGCAGAAACACTGGACAGATCTTAAAATCAGGGTAACGATAGATCCGTATGAAGATAAACAACCTCTCCATATTTGCCAAGACTAATATTTACGGAAGTCACGGCGATCTCTCAAAGCTGTGATCCGAAGAGCGTTACTTCCTCTTTCTATCCATCAATAATGTCCCTCTGTTATCACAATGCTAATCTAATCCAAGCACCTTTCAAATTGCAGTTTAATAAAATGTGTTAAAGAGGATCTATATTCCTGTCTGCAGTCCTAAGGCAACTTTCTAATTTTAAGAAATTCTTCAATGTTCTTACCTAATTTGATAAACAATGATCATAATTACACAAATACTTTTGTTTTATATTTTTGTAAATATGGTCATATTTTAAAACAGTGTATTTAAGCTCTTAAATAAACTATTTGGGCTGGGTGGCGCTCTATATCTTAGGGCCAATAGGAGACCTCGATGCGTTCTTTCCCCTCCTCCTCATTAGCATTCTGTGCAACTAGTGCGACTAGTGCACATTTGGGATCCACTAGTGCTACTAGTGAACATTTTAAGCCTCACTAGTTCACTAGTGGAATTTAAACTTCTCTCACTTGTTAACTAGTAAAAGGCAAAGGGTTCACTAGTTAACGTGTAGACATTTTGAGCCCCACTAGTTAACTAGTAAGGTCAAAAGAGGCGTCAACTAGTTAACTAGTGAACATTTTGCCTTTACTAGTTAACTAGTGAGTGATTCTGGGTGCGACTAGTTAACTAGTGCGCTGCAAAATCTCTGACATGTTAACTAGTTGTGCTTCTTTTGTGTGACTAGTTAACATGTCAGAGCTTTTGCAGCGCACTAGTTAACTTGTAAGACTTTTAGGGTCACTAGTACGGTCAGAGGGCCACTAGTTCATCAAAAAGCTTACACGTTGGGACTTTGGCGCTACTAGTGCTTCTTCTGGCGTCACTAGTAAGGCATACGTGTTAACTAGTCGGACAAAAGTGCCACTAGTTGCTGAAAAAGAGCGACTAGTGAAATGTTTTATTCAACTAGTAAAGCAGAGTGCCTGACTAGTTTGACCATATATCTAACAAGTGAAATCAAAGAGCCAACTAGTGTAGTCCGCTGCCGTCTGATATCAAGGAAATTGAATAAATACTCAAATGGCTTGCCATACCAGCACACTAGTTAACTTGTAAGACTTTTAGGGTCACTAGTACGGTCAGAGGGCCACTAGTGCATCAACAAGCTTACACGTTGGGACTTTGGCGTTACTAGTGCTGCTCCTGGCGTCACTAGTAAGGCTTACGTGATAACTAGTCGGACAAAAGTGCCACTAGTTGCTGAAAAAGAGCGACTAGTGCAATGTTTTATTTAACTAGTAAAGCAGAGTGCCAAACTAGTTTGACCATATATCTAACAAGTGAAATCAAAGAGCCAACTAGTGTAGGCAGCTGCCGTCTGATATCAAGGATATCGAATAAATACTCAAGTGGCTTGCCATAGAGTGCGACATGATAAATACTGAGACTAACACAAATTTAGCAAGATGCCCCCTTCAAACCAGCAGAAAGGTGATATGATCTGGTGACAATGAGATTTGACCTCCAGTGCACTCACTGCGACTTCACAGAGAAAACAAATGGAAGCCATTGTTAAATAGCTCTCCATCGTAAAGTATTTGTACTTGGTAAATAAAGCAGTCACCGACACGGTCCAGCTGTGGAACTCAAACAGATGCTGTCACAGTTCCCTCTCTGATTTCCCAGCAGAGGTTTTAATGGACACGGTTGAGCTGGAAGAGCAGTAACCGTGGTCTGTCATCCATGTTTGTCTCCAAATATAACAGAGTTTGGGCCTTTTTATTTTGCAATGCTTCAGTCAGCCGTGAGTTCCCTCGAGGGAAATATAAAACTGTGTCTCAGCAAGAAGAACGCATAGGAGCCAGTGCAATCCAACAATACTCTCTAAGAGTGACTTTATTTCTATGTTGCTAACAAAGGCGTTGATAACAAATAGATCCATGAAATGATAACTTCAATAATCTAAAGTAGCACCGTTGGATCCCTGTGGAGGGAAACTGATGATATTTTCCTGCTTCATTGCCCCAGGATGTTCTTAATTTTCTGCTGGGTTTGCTCTCTGCTGTTACTCCTCTCCTGCTTCCTCCCATAATTCCTCCCTCCTGGTCTTCCTGTAATTTCTCTTTTCTTCTTTATTTATACATCCGCCGGTATCATTCGATTGGACTACGCAAATTAGTCATTCGAGACCAAAATGTCCACTGCAAAAGACTTTGATAAAAACATTATATTAAAAGGTTTTCTTCACAACTTTTTTGGGTTCAAACTTTAAAGCAACTTCCGCCCTAATAGAAAATACCAAAAATGTAATCATTTTCAGGATTTTAACCTTTTAAATGCCATTTTGAATACATGAAACCGCTGTTTTTTTTCATGATGAAAACAGAGAAAATGAGTTATTTTCCAAAAAATACATATCTGGGGACTGGCTCTTTTATTTTTATCACAGTCTTGGATATGTCAAATATTAGCAACGAAATTGATTTTTTTGCATTATTAGTTTTTGCACAAAATCAGATTGAACAAAAAAGTCAAACAGTAGTCATTCGGGACAAAAATGTCCACTTCCAAAAACTGCTCTAAAATGACAACAGATTCATATATTTTTTTACTTTTTGGGGTTCAATCTTTCAATCAACTTCAGTCCTGATCAAAAATACCAAATGTTAAATTATGTTCAGGATTTTAACCCTTTAACTGCCAGTTTGAAAACATGAATTTGCGTTTTCTATGAAAAACATGCACAAAAAGACAGTTATTTTCCATATAATGAATGTTGGGGGGGTCGGCTTTTTTTTTATCACAGTCGTGGATATGTCAAAGATTAGCAACAACATTTATTTTTGGTGGATTATTAGTTTTTGCACAGAATCAGATTAAACAAAAAACTCACACATTAGCCACTCACGGACAAAAATGTCCCATCCACTCCTCTGTATCAACATGGGATTCGGGGCAGAATTGTTCCTTCTTCTCTGTCCCCATCCGATAAATGAACTGTTTGGCAAAAAAGTGTTTTATCTTTGTGCTGACTACTTTCAAGCACAGTTCAGATCCACACCAGATTCTCCTTCTCAGGGTGTTTCTGTTTCAGAGGATGAGTCCTGCAGCTGAAGTTACGGGCTGCATGAGACCTCTTGTCCCACAGAGAAGCTCCTCTTCATCTTACTGCTTGTTGCGTATCACAGGAATGAAATTACCATCCAGCCAAACTACACATATTTGAAGCTTTGGCTTTGCAGCCGGGTGTTTTTATTTACTTCAAGGAGTGTATGTATCGCTGTGTATGTCTGTTTGACATTATCAAAGGACTTTGGGAAGGAAGTTCCGAACAAAGGAAGTTCCAAACAATTCAAAACATCGAGGTCAAGCTGGGTCAAGATCATAAATCTGTTTACCTCAAAGACACATGAAACAGCACAAATGAAAAACAAAACGCCATGAGAGCACACTTACTCCTGTCTCATTCTCACACACAATCACTCACACACATACAAGGTATAAGGAGGTTTAATATGTAAGAGTGTGTATGAGTTTGGGGAATGAGGGAGTGAGAGAAAGAGAGAGAGAGAGAAAGAAAGATATGAGGTGAAAACAGCGACTTGCTGTAAACCAAATCTACTGTATATTGTTGCCTCTGTACACACACACACACACACACACACACACACACACACACACACACACACACACACACACACACACACACACACACACACACACACACACACACACACACACACACACACACACACACACACACACACACACACATTTCTCAGCTGATACCACTCTTCCACATCCATACCAACACACCTACATCATGAGTTGCATACATGTATTCCAATGGCTGGCAGGGCCCCATTATACAACAGGCAAAGAAACCAAGAAATGACAAGCATGTCAATGGTAAAATGTCACATCTGGTTTTTACAGTATAAAGGACACATTTAACTATTTTCCTCCAATATAAAACCCTGACATTACAAAATGCATGATTTTATACCGGTATGGCGGAGAGATCAAAAGATGTGGTTATAATGGGAGTGAATGGGACATTTTTGTCCGCGAGTGGCTAATGTGTGAGTTTTTTTGTTTAATCGGATTCTGTGCAAAAACTAATAATCAACCAAAATCAATGTTGTTGCTAATCTTTGACATATCCAAGACTGTGATAAAAAAAAGCCGACCCCCCCAACATTCATTTTTCATAGAAAACGCAAATTCATGTTTTCAAACTGGCAGTTAATGGGTTAAAATCCTGAACATAAGTTAACATTTGGTATTTTTGATCAGGACTGAAGTTGATTGAAAGATTGAACCCCAAAAAGTTTTTTGAAATATGAATCTGTTGTCATTTTAGAGCAGTTTTTGGAAGTGGACATTTTTGTTCCGAATGACTAATGTGTGAGTTTTTAGTTTAATCTGATTTTGTGCAAAAACTAATAATCCACCAAAAATAAATGTTGTTGCTAATCTTTGACATATCCAAGACTGTTGTAAAAAAAAGAGCCAGTCCCCAGATATGTATTTTTTGGAAAATAACTAATTTTCTCTGTTTTCATCATGAAAAAAACAGCGGTTTCAGGTTTTCAAAATGGCATTTAAAGGGTTAAAATCCTGAAAATGATTACATTTTTGGTATTTTCTATTAGGGCGGAAGTTGTTTTAAAGATTGAACCCAAAAACGTTGTGAAAAAAACCTTTTAATATAATGTTTTTATCAAAGTATTTTGCAGTGGACATTTTTGTCTCGAATGACTAATTTGCGTAGTCGATTTGTTACACAGTGAATTAAAGACCGATTTCAAAAATTGAAATTCCAAAATAGATTGAGAAAAAAGCCTTGTTACAAAAAATCAGGCCATTTGCACCAACACAACCAAAGTTATTGCAAAATTAAAAGTGAAAAATGACCCATATGGACAAAAACGTCCACAGTGATACCGGAGGGTTAACTATGTTAAAAAATGTCCAGCTGCAGCAGTTCAGCAGACTAGTTTCTGTGTCCTCACTACTAGAGAAACAACTCTGACTTATTATATTTACATCCCAGCTGGATGTGGAAGTTAAAATGCTTGGCACTTCAACTGACCTTGTTACCTTCAGACTGCACATCAGATGTTAAAGACAGACTGTTTGCACTGTTAGTTCCATGTTATCAAATAGTTTTTTGTGTGTCCAGACAATAATCACCCATACTCATGGGTTGCTGTGGTAACAACATAGGCGATGTAACTGCTCCGCTGAAGCAGTTTTCCAACTGGGAAGCATAAATAAAGAGCAGGTCAATCTTCCTTCCAAACAAACATGCTGTCAGGTCACGGCGCAGGACTCGCTGAGCCTGATGGGATGTCAGGTTTTACAGCACCATGACTGGCTGGTATGGAGCTCAGCTCAAGCAGGAAGACTCTGTATACATCCATTCACTCTGCAGCTACATTAATCAGCTCATTATGGGAGTCTTCTTTTAACCAATTACATTTCACCCCAATATCAATAGCCAATCATCTTGCTGCAGTCAGGCTTCAAAATGGTTCTCCTCTCTCCTGCAGTCAGCTGTGATTTCAGGTGTTTATGCTGCAGCCCGCCTCCACCCCATCCACCTCCTTTCATCACACCCTATGCCAGGAGTGCTAATCCAAAGACCTCATCACACCTCCTCTTCATCCCATCTCTTCCTCCCACCTCCCCATCAAACCAGATCTTCATCCCACCCCCCCATCAAATCCAGATCTTCACCCCACCCCCCCATCAAATCCAGATCTTCACCCCACCCCCCCATCAAATCCAGATCTTCACCCCATCTCTTCATCAAATCCAGATCTTCAGCATCACCACCAGTGTATAGAACCCAGGTAGTTTTCCTACACGGCTGCACTTCAATCTTCAAATATCTACGATATCAGGATCGGGGTCAGATTGCCAAAGACTATTAACAGTTATTTATTATCGTATATGGCGCACGTTTCAATAAATGTTCTTTAAACAAAAACATTTAATATTTCCTTATATAAATAATGAAATGGTCCACGCTGCAATCATAGCAAACTTCACTCTAAATGCTGTTTAGAATAAATAATAAAGTTTAACGATGTTATTGTGCTGGCTGAAATCTCTGAGAATCAATCTTGAAATGCCAAAACGAGCATTCATTCACTCTCTCCCGTCACATGTTGATTCATCAGATCCCAGCTATGATGGGCTCCTCTCTGCCTCTCCTCACATCACATCATGCTTAAGGACACATGATAGCCTGAAGCAGAGGTTTACAGAGCCAAGAACCGTGAAGATTTACTGCAATCCACACGTGTATCTCCTGCTGAGGTGTTTCCCTTAAAATCCTCCCTAATGTTGCTGAGAAACGTTTTCCCCTGAATGCACCACAGCCTGCTGGACTGATGGCCTGTTTGCTCTGTGTCTCTGTTAATTCATCAACTCCGTGGCTCTTTGTGCATGTGCATACATCATGGATGCTGGAGTAAAGATACTTGTGTGTTTTACCAGTTTTATCAGCTTCTTTTTTAATATGGTTCAAATAAATATGAATATATTATATCCTGAATTCAAGATTTAAACATTTGTAGAATGGTTTTTGTCATTTGTGAAATCAATAAGTGATCTTGTCCAGGAGGATTATCCTAAACTACATTTACTATGCAAATGTAGCTATTGGTATGTCCATTTTGGCTATTTTAACTTTATAGAAACATTGGCCTATTGGTATTTACTGTACAGTACAATTTGTGCTGAGCAGAAATCTAATATTAAGGTTATTGTATTAAAAAAATGTAAGAATTTAAGAAAAATGTAAAGAAACAGGGAAAAGGCACTAAAGCTTCTTCCTCTCTTGTTATTTGGATTTGTTAGGTTTCAATCAATAGGAACTCCTTTCACTCTAGAGTCTTACATACAGTTGAATAATAGACTGTGATAGTAGAACCAATCAATCCTGCACACTGTTGATCACTTGAACTCAACTTTAACTAATAGTTTTGTTCCTCAAACAGAATATATCTGCATGATGAATGTCTGAAGATGAAATGTTGTAAATAAAAGTAGAGAACAGGAAGTAGCTCTTCTGGTTCGGTCACAGTCAGAGATGCTGCTTGGCAGTGTTGTAGTCAAGTCACCAATTCACGAGTCCAAGTCACTCTCGAGTCACCACTCTTCAAGTCCGAGTCCAAGTCCGAGTCACCCAGGGAGAGTTGTAGTCGAGTCCGAGTCCAAGTCCGAGTCATCATTACCTGTGTTCGAGTCCGAGTCCAAGTCCGAGTCACCCAAGGAGTGTCCAAGTCGAGTCCGAGTCATCATTACCTGTGTTCGAGTCCGAGTCCAAGTCCGTGTCACCCAAGGAGTGTCCAAGTCGAGTCCGAGTCATCATTACCTGTGTTCGAGTCCGAGTACAAGTCCGTGTCACCCAAGGAGTGTCCGAGACGAGTCCGAGTCTTCATTACCTATGTTCGAGTCCGAGTCCAAGTCCGAGTCACCCAAGGAGTGTCCGAGACGAGTCCGAGTCATCATTACCTATGTTCGAGTCCGAGTCCAAGTCCGAGTCACCTAAGAAGAGTCCAAATCAAGTCTGATTCACCTAAGAAGAGTCCAAGTCAAGTCCGAATCACAAGTCTTCATGTATTAATCTTCGTGGATATATGTGTTGAAATGTAGCTGCTCCTCTACATTGCTTTTATCCTGTCATGTTATACTAATCTGTCTATTGAACTGCTGTGAAGCGAGTTTGGCTACAATTCTTGTAACAAAAAAGAAATATAAAGCTTATTACTAATATTAATATTATTATTATTATATATAAATAAATTATATTTAAAATGAGTTACCTTTTAGAGAAGTGATTATATTTGTATGCCAATATTTTCCTATGGTAAAGTTTTCGTTTTGCACTTTTATTTTGATAGTTATAAGATCGGGACTTTTATTTGGAAGGAACTTTTACCGGTTAAATCGGTTTACTGATAAAGATTTAGCCCCAGAAAGCACATGGCTACTTAACATGCAAAATGAGTCATTCTACATGTGCTTTCGTGTTATCGGCTGAATTTGTATTTATTGATTAGATCACGTTACTCTGATGATAGTGTTCAACACAGCCTATATGTCTAAACTCGATCCTTAGAGTAATGTGTTACGGAGCCTTCTCTTCAATCTTGTTTCCACATAACGAGCATTTTGCGCTGCTCTTTTCCAATGTGGAAGCAGAATGTGTGAAAGCATACAGCACGATGCGGGGTGTGTCTCTAGACATCTTTAGACTGGAATAGCGGGGCCCAGTCTGTGAACTCGCCTCACAGGTGCACATGCCAGGATAGAGGACATCAGACTCCAGAGAATACTTGCTCGAGTCCAAGTCAGAGCGTCAATGTACAAGTCGAGTCCGAGTCATCGTGGGGGGGAACATTCACGAGTCCGAGTCCAAGTCAGCGTACGCGATAATTCATGAGTCCGAGTCCAAGTCATCGTGTGCGAGAATTCACGAGTCCAAGTCCGAGTCGCGTCAATCAGTGCGTGAGTCCGAGTCGAGTCACGAGTCCCGAAAATCGGCACTCGAGTCCGAGTCCAGGACTCAAGTACTCCATCTCTGTTGCTTAGTACTGCGTTGTTTCTTTTCTTGGAAAATAATTCTCATTTGTACATTACACTACATCACTGCTTATGTAGACCGGAGACCACTGCCCATCACTGAGGACCATCACTACCTCACTGTCTCAGCACTAATCCAAGACTAATGTCATCACCAAACAAGCATATACCCTGCAAAGCTCATACAGTTGTTGCGAAGTGATAAGTGTCATAATAAAGAAATACATTTTAAGTCTCTTACCAGTGTTTCATACATTTCTTTATTACAACACCACACCTGTATTTGTTTTATCTCCCACCAAAACATACGTTCATACTAGAATTTTCAACTTGTGATTAATCATGATGGGATGAGCCGATTAAATGTTATAGTCGATTGACACCTGTTGGGACTCCACGTTATCAGAGACTCTATTTTCACGTGATCCTCTTATTGTGAAAGTCCAAAGCCAGTCTACATACCTGGAAGTGCTTTATCACACGCCTGAAGACAACAATCTACAGGTACCATTGGTAGCCTGATGTATGATGTCACGGTTTTCACCCAGAGGTATGAAGAACACCATGTATAAACTGACCCCACTCTAACAGCCAACAACCGGCCTGCTGGAAGCACACCACTGCAGCTACCCATCAGATGACAGATATTTATTGATTTACAAAACCTAACCTCTCATATGTGTAGTTTTTTTTTTAACAATAAAACATGTTTGAGCAATCCCTGTCACCACACTTCACCTCGTTTGAATTTCAATTTACCGGACAAATATCACCTGTATTTATTATTGAGCTTGAAAAAAATTGATAAAGAAGGGTATGAAGGGAGACATCATCAAGGCATGTACATTTATATTTTATAACATTTATCATAGAGCATTTCAAGCCTGCATAACTGGGGTGCGCGGTCTGGGGTGTAGTGAATTTTGTACCAAAGCAAACCTGATGCACTGGGAGAGGCTCGTTTTGAAGGATATGTAACTGCTGTCAAATAACTCTCTTAGGCCAGAATCACAGCACAACAGGAAAGTAAGTAAAGTGAGTAAAGTCAGTAAAGTAAGTTACTCAAAGTAGGCTAGGTAAAGTAAGTAGTAAGTAAAGTAAGTTAAGTAAGTAAGTAGTATGATAATGTTCGGTCTACAGGGCGCATTATAGCCGCAATCCAACTTTCTTTGTAGTGTATTCGCTGTTGTAGCCTATCACTTAATAATGTGACCATATAGGCCTACGAGAGACAACAAACAGTTCATGTTCTTAAAATACAGGATTTGAGCACAGAAAAAGCAGCATGTGTACGGCACCTAATGAGAATTAGAACTATTAATATTGTAGCGTTAGTTAGAGCGGAAGGGAACCCGCTGGACTCGGCTCAAGACTGGACATGCAACTTGAGAACAATCAGAAGCTCACCCCCCACCGGAGATCATCACAACCAATCTCAGGCCAGATTTGATCATGTGGTCAACCTAAAAAAAGTTCTTGTGCATCATTGAATTAACTGTACCATGGGAGGCTGCAGTTGTTGAAGCGTACAAACGGAAACTTTCAAAATACTCTGTATATCAGCCGAGGCAGTACAGCAGGATGGAAAACACAGCTGCTCCCAGTGGAGGTCGGCTGCATCAACCACCAGGCTTCTTAAAAGCATGGCTGGGACGCCAGGTGTAGCCGGGCAAGCCCTCTGGAGAACGAAACCAAACACTAAGGAAGGAGGGTGCCCACCTGATAACCCCAATCTGGGCCGCCCCTATACACGCAGATCACGCAGACTGTGCAGGGACTCATCTTGCAGAAATGCGGCTCCGCAGTCACCCCGCTGCGAGGCTCCGGCGAGCTAACAGTTCACGAGCGTGCTCCACTAGCACCCCACCCTGTCAACGCTCGCGACACATGAAACACCTTTGGGCAGGGTTGCCAACTTTGGGTACCTGGCTGGAGTGAGATTTTGATATCATGGGTTTAATTACACATATGCGCACTAAATGACTGCTATCGTGTCAGCAGCATATATATATGATAGGCCTATATATACAATATATACAAAACACAATATTGGACACAGACTATAAAGGGCACAACGTTTCATTCACTAATGAAAGTCAAACACATGTTTGTTTCCACTGTTTTGTCGCGATAAGCAATTTATTGACTTATCGTACGAAAAATAAAAATGAACTCGATACATTGGCATTTACATGAGGATGTGACTATAGCAGTTTGAAAGGATGTACTTGCATTATTATTATATATTATCATTATGTCAGTGGTCTAAAATAGTCATACAACGGTGCCGACAATATTATCGTTTATCGCAATCATTTCCGGGAAAATGAATCCAACAAAATTAATTATCATGAGGCCTATACATGAAACACACGCACACACAAATCTACAGACTCACTCCAAACTGCCAAATATATTAATTAACACTCTCACTCTCATACACTCTTTGACTCTATTTTGGCCTAGTAGAACAATAAGCAGCAGACTTTTACTTTGTTATCATTTCTACTGGATCTTAGATCTGCGCATGCGCAATACGGGTCGGGGATTGACCAACTGGCTCCCACTGCTCTGCTGTCTGTTAACGTTGTTAAGAGTGGTGGGGGCGGATCGACAGCTTGAGCAGCTGTCAACTCAACATTGTAAATAACCAACCAAAAACGATCGCCGGTTCATCTTGTTTTTGGCGTGAGAATAGTTTGGGCAGCGTGAGATTGAGAGTGAAAGCGTGTGTCACACGCCAGATGCGTGAGAGTTGGCAACCCTGCCTTTGGGTGGGGCCACAAGTTGGCCAGGGGCAGCCCTGACCCCAATGATGTTATTACCCCTTCATCCACTCAAGAAGGTGCCGATAATTATAAGGGATTGTAAAATCAAGTACTATGAGCTCAACGTTCAGACTATTTTTAATATAGTTTTCTCTCAGTGATTGTGATGTTATGTTAAATGTTCTTTGTTTGTGTTTCATGTAGGCTATTGTGTCTATAGATATGTGTCTAAGTTGGTGTTGGACATGGAGCTGCTGTGATGCAAGTCAAATTTCAGACTTGATCTGACCAATAAAGTATTATCGTATTGTATGTATCATAATACACTATAAATATTGGTAATTTATGATAGAAAATCAGTATGACCAAAGGGATTTGAGTTGGTCGGACTTATACAGATATTTTCCAGCCAGAGTTCTGTAAACACCTTCTAACGGAAACACTGCCCAGAAGGGGCCAAGTGTTGTTATTACTTCCATTTCTCACAATATATTGGTAATATTTGAACACATTGTTTAATCAGATGAAACACTGAACATTTTGTTAGTGTTCCACAGCTACATTCCCAGGAGCTCCATGACGGCTTCTGAGGCTCAAGAGGGATGTTGCTGTTGACTAAGATCCCATGAGCCTTAGCCCTGTCACGCTCTCAAAGCCTCATGGGAGCTGCATGTTGAATGTTAAAATCACAAGGTGTTCCAGTTCTGAAGCCCAGGACAGGAATAGATACTCATTTAGATTTGAATACTGACAGGCACCCCCCATACATTGTTCCGAAATATATACCAGACTTTAAAAACATGTGATAAGCACTGGAGTTTACTCTGTTATCAATTCATCAAGCAGCTGAAGGACCTGTGCAGCCGTGGTGTCGGAGCCTGGTCTGATCACAAAGGGAGGAAGAGGGTGAGGGGTGGGGGCTAGGTGGTGGGCTGAACTAATCTGCAGTGCAGTGCAGATATGGTGTTTATCATATAAACACCATATCCCGAAATGCATTGCGGCTAAAACAATCGATGTTTTAGCCTATCAAAACCTCTGAAAAAAGAAAGGTGTCTCTCAGAATCGAAAGAGCAAAACCTCATTGTTTTTGTATTATTTGACTTTAACTTTAACTATATATTTATTTGTTGTTCCTTCCTTTTCTTTTCCCTTCACTATATCTGTAAAGCGTCTTTGAGCACCTGTAAAAGCGCTAACAAATTAAATCTATTATTATTATTATTATAGAGTGGTGAAGTCACGCCCATCTACTTCCGGTCCATGGGACCTTATTTCGGAAAAATAATGTATTGAAGTCAATGGAGAGAGAAAACGTATCTTTCGATCCCGTTTGAATTGTGCCATGAATTACACATATGATGTTTGTCAATCTTAAAAAATCATTTCCATGTAAAAAAAGTCACAGTTTGTCATATAACATAAGACTATGAAAAATACGCAACTAGAAAGACTACAAATCCCAGAGTAAGTGATGTCATAACTGATGTCACAATTGTTTTCCTCCACTAAATATAAGCGATAGCTAAGATAAGATAACTTTAACAAGATGCCTGTGTGCTTATTACCAGGTTGTTATCATACCAGCAATGGGTCTTGCTCGTTCTTTCGCTTCCCGTCTGATGAAAGGACCAGGAGTGGCTGGATCAAGTTAGCTACCTAGCTAGTAGCAAGCACGTTAGATAGCATTACAGCCTTGTCATTTTTATTAGCCTTAACATGAAGTAACATTAAGTAACCCAACATGTTAAACAGTAGGAGTAGTAGTCATATTTCGTGAACCCTTTGAAGAGTACTGTCACACCGGTGTGATCATTCTATAATACATCATTTAAGACCGGGGGATAAATGCTAACGCTACATTAGCACCGGCAATCTTTTTCTGCTTCATGCTATCTGCACAAATGGTTGACATTAAACATGAAAAAGACCAGGCAGTTCAGAGAGAATAAAAGGAAGCCAGGCAGGCAGCTTTGCATGACATTCTTCTGGACGTGTTTCATTGTGGTGATAGTGAGGGTAGACAATCGTTTTGTTGTCAAGACAGTAGTGACGGCCATCTTGGTGACGTGTGTTGTTGTGAGAGTCTGCGAGACTAGAGATGTAGTTCATTGAGTGTTTCACACTAAAAAATGTGTTACTTCACAGTTTTATGACACTTTTTTTTTTTTTTCTGGCAAAATTATCTTTTCAATTGACAAACATCATATGTGTAATTCGTGGCACAATTCAAACGGGATCAAAAGATAATCTTTCTCTCTCCATTGACTTCAATACATAATTTTTCCAAAATAAGGTCCCATGGAGCTCCCCCAGAAGGAGAGGGACTTCGCCACTCAATGGGAAAAACACAAAAGCATTGTACACAATTTAAACCATAAATGTCGTATAATTAACTAGGATAAACTGATGTTTTTTAGTTGATGAGTACTGCAGATATCACTGTTAAATCATTTGATCATTGGTTTTATTGTGAAAACGTAGAGACCGGAAATACTGTTTTCAACCCGTAACTTTACATGGAGGCTGCCGCATACCTCAAATCATCTTCGTAATATCTATCAAACTATAGATCCTACATATCGACTGGACGTGGATTCTAAAAGTACAATATACACTTCTCGCTAGAAATCTAATCAAAAAACGTTTTTTTTTAATACTTTATTTTTAATTTAAGACATTACAAAGGAAAAAACAAGTAACATACAACATACAGGTCACTGGGGTAATACATCATCAATATGTTCTCAGCAATTATTCTTGTGATATGGGAAGATCTCCCTCACAACGGGTTCACAACCAATCTGTGTGAAACATACAGTAGTAGCAAAGTTATGCAAGAATTATAGACTATTGTACCAAAAGGAGTAAAGCAAAATAAAAGAAATATTTCAGGGTTATGTGACCCCCCTCTTCATGTGCAAAACCCATTTGGACCAGTAATTGTCACATTTTTCACTACAGAGTCTTGAGAAAAAGTCAGCCTCTCCATACGAAACAAGTCATTTACAATGTTTATCCATTCTCCCTTTGTTGGTGGAATTTCACAAGCCATTTTTTGGTAATTGCCTTTTTGCTGGCTGTCAGTAATATTTTAAGAAGATACTTGTCCCGAACATTAAATTCCACTGGTATATTAGCTAAATAAATCCCATCAAAACTGTTTGGAATCTCAAAGCCAAGAATTGAATTTATTTCCATTATTATAGATAGCCAATAGGGTTTGATCACTGGACAGTTCCAGAATATGTGGAAATGATCAGCCATAATATTACTACACTGCCTCCAGCAGTGTCCAGATTCTGGTCTGCCATTCTGATGGTATTTTATTCTTGGAGTTAGAAAAAATTGAATAATATTCTTCCATGAGACTTCTCTCCAAAGGCCAGAGCTGGAGGTGGTGGATTGTATTTTACATATGTTAGACCAATCCTCTTCTGTAATAGTAATATTAGCTTCTACTTCCCATTTGGCTTTCACATATAGGGTTGAGTGGTTCTTGGCAGATTGTAGACAGGAGTATATTCTTGAAACCAGTTTCTTTTGGGTGTTCTTTTGGGTGTTGCCCTTGTATGCCTGAGCTGTAAGTACCTGTAGAAATCCTGGGGCTCCAAATTGCAGGTTTCTGTAAGCTGTTGGAAACTTTTCATGCCAGTACTGGTAGCTATTAAGGAATATGATCAGAGATGGGGTCGTTACTAAAAAAAAAAGTAATATATTACATATTAGGGATCGACCGATATGGCTTTTTCAAGGCCGATACCGATACCGATTATTAGTAATCAAAGAGACCGATAACCGATATTTGGAACTACATATATATATACATTTGCAGTAAAAAAAATATACATTTGCAGTAAAAAAAAAAATCTTGGTGTCAAAATGTAGAATAACACAAACTCCAACACAACTCAACACAAATTCTTTGAAATGCATTTAAACATAGCCTATATTATGTTTAATTAACTTTTAAACATCTTACAACTGGTTTCCTCTCTGTGCCCTTTTCTTTAATGCAGCCATCTGCAATGAGTTAGAGAGACAAGAAGTGGGGCTGCAGGCTGACATGCTTAACTAACAATAATGCTTAATTTATTATATCTGTCTATCTAGCATAACATCCCAATAAGCTGCTAGCAACTGTAAAACACTAGTGCTAGCTAATGTTTTGCAAACTATTAAAAGTGAGGCTATTACAGTAGACCTAACGTTAGTCTATTAGCCTCACTTCTAATATGTTGCTAAACATTTGCTAGATACATGTTGGCTAGCTAATGAGCTTCACATATCAACCTGAAAAACTGCGAGGCTCCACTCCACTCGCAGCCCCCCCCCCCCCCCCCATCACAGTTACTCCGCTGCGAGACGCTGCACGCACCCCCAACTCTGACTGACTTCCCGCGTCCCTGTGTAACTGGGAAACTGATAGAATTGGATCATAAGATCGTGGTGTTTTTGCAACTTCAGCTGAGGGGATAGGGATGTTTATTGAACTTCGGTTTAACACATGGATGGCTCTGCCGCTCAGCGCTGCTGCTTGCTTCAGTCTGTGTCTGCGTTTTTTCGCACCTGCCTGTAATCTGAGAAGGTCCCGCCTCTCTGGCTGGCTCCCGCCCGGAAATCTTCAGTAATAGCCTATCAGATAGCGCTGTGGGCGGGACATTGCTCGTGTACACAGAGTGGTGACTGCAGCCAGAGAAACGGCCGCATCAGAAACAAAGTTTTATCGGCAATTTGATTTAAAAAAAGGCCGATACCGATAATCGGTCAAATGCGGAATATCGGCCCCTATTACATATTACATATTACTTTAAAAAAAAGTAATATATTACACTACTTCGTTACTCTCTCAATCTCAATCTCAATCTTTATTTATTTATATAGCACATTTAAAACAACCTTCAGTTGACCAAAGTGCTGTAGCTACAGGCAGTAACTACAATATTAAATAACACAATGGGAGAATTAAAAACATAATAACAAGCACAATAACTAGAAACATATAAAAAATAAATAAATAAAAAACACAAACAAATGTAAAAATGTAATGTTCAACTAGTATTAAAAGCCAGTGCAAAGAGGTGAGTTTTTAGCTGAGATTTAAAAAGTTCAATAGACTCAGCAGTCTGGATATGTGCTGGGAGGCTGTTCCACAGTCTGGGAGCTGCAACACTGAAGGCCCTGTCACCTCTGTTTTTTTTCCTGCTCCGAGGAACCACCAACATATTCTGCTGAGCTGATCGCAATGCTCTAGCTGGAGCATGGCGGTGCAACAACTCAGACAGGTAATGTGGTGCCAGTGCATGCAATGATTTAAAAACAACAAGTAAGTACTTGAACTGGATCCTGTAACTGACAGGAAGACAATGAAGGTCTGCCAAAACGGGTGTGATGTGGTCATAACGTCTCTTCCCAGTAAGAAGGCGTGCAGTCGCATTTTGGACCAGCTGCAGGCGACGGATCAAACACTTGTCAACACCAATATAGAGGGAGTTACAATAGTCTAAACGAGACGTTATAAATAAGTGGATTAGCTGTTCAAATTCCTTACTAGGAAGATAGGCTTTTACCTTCCCCAGAAGCCGCAGCTGGAAGAAGCTTGTCTTGACAACTGAGCTTATCTGTTTATCAAATTTAAAACAGTTGTCAAAGATGACTCCAAGATTTCTGACAGAGGGACGGCTGTAGGAGGCTAAGGGGCCGAGTACACTATTAAAGCCATCCAGGAGTTCAGACTGTCCAAATATGATAATCTCTGTCTTGTTTTCGTTGAGAGTCAAGAAGTTGATTTCCATCCATGATTTTATGTCTTTCAGACAGCTAAGCAAGGCAATCCTAGATTCCTTATTTGTTTTTATAGGCAGGTATAGCTGCAAATCATCTGCAAAGCAATGGTAAGAAATGTTATGCTTTTTAAAAATTGACCCCAGAGGTAGTAAATACAGACTGAACAAAATGGGGCCTAGGATAGAGCCTTGTGGGACCCCATATGCTAGTGTGGCTGCAGCTGAAGAATACTGGCCAAGATGCACAGAAAAGGTCCTTTCTGACAGATAGGATTGAAACCATTTTAGGACGTTACCTTTAATACCAACACACAGTTCAAGGCGTGATAAAATAATTTGGTGGTCAATGGTGTCAAAAGCAGCAGACAAATCTAAAAGCACAAGCACAGCAGAATTCCCAGAATCAGCAGTTAAAAGAAGATTATTCAAAACTCTTAGAAGAGCTCTCTCTTAGAAGAACTCTCTACATAAAGTAACTCGTTACTTTACTCATGACTTTACTCTTTACTTTACTCGTTACTTTACTCGCAGGGCCGGCCCGCCCCTCCCTACAGGCAGATCACGCAGACTGCGGCGCACAGTGTAAGCGCGCCACAGTTTTGCCTCTGCGAGACTCCACTTGCCCAATTACTATTGCAATAAGGAAGACATAACACAAGTCTTTCTTTTTATATGCTCTTTAATAAAATAGGCTACCAGCCTACCACAACAAGCTAACAGTCTGTGAAACTTAAAGAGCATTTCAAGAGAAACATTGTAATAACGGAACAAGTGGGCCATATCAATGTGATGTGACACTGGCAAAATAAACAAATACTTTACAAATAAAGTGTGCCTGTGTAAAACAAAATAATAGGTTGGCCTTGATAACACATTAAATACACAAATATTGATTGCCTCAACAAAAAAAAGGCCTATCAGCATTAAATAGCCTAAAGGCTAATGAAAAAGAACACAACCTAAAGCATGAGCTTCATTAATTGAACAGTAAACTAACAAATATACAATATAGTCAACATGGCCTTTTAACATCATTAACAACAATCAAAAGCGAAAATAGGCCAAAGTGGCATTGGCTGTGAACATAGGCCTATTACCACACTCCCTCTCGTGATCTCTGACTGAACACTTCACACTTATTTGATGTGTTTGTCACTGAAGCAGTGGTTATACCGCATTAGGAGGAGTCTCTCAAATAGTTTATCGGATAACCGATTTCTTCTTGGTGTTAGCACAAGACTGCCAAGGCTGAAAAGCCTCTCATTCGGCGCACTCGATGGGGTAGCGGTGTTGTATTTCAGGAAGATGCGCTTTATATTAGGGAAACGGCTCAAGACTGCCAGCTCTGACCCTGACTTAAAATAGTCAATGACTTCTGTCTCAGAGTTTAAGGAAGCTGTATCTCCCTCCATCTCATCGAAGGCAAAGAAATCCTTCTCAGCGGACGTGCTGTAGGAGGCGGCAGATTCCTGATGAGACGCACCCGGCTCCACACCACCGGGTGCAGAACGACACTCTGTAGTCAGCAGCGCCCGCGCAGCTTCTCTCCTTCCCTCCTCCATAAACCATCGCACTTTAAACTTTGGCAACGTCACAGCAGCAAGAAGGGCATCTCTGCTGTCAAGCACGGGTGCAAACTGTCTCTTGATGGCCTAGAAATATTGGATAAGATGGATAGGTCAGCTAGGTAGGCTACACTGTAACTTGAGAGGCCTATAGCTAAAAAAAAATCGCAGATTGCATGCAGGCAGCTGTTTGAGGGAATACGCTCCTATTTATCATCATCATCACCAGGCAGCAACATATTTTCATATCACACGCACTCAAAAAAATGATTCAAGCCCTTCTTAGACTTGACACATTACAAATTGTTTCACTTTACTTAAATATTTTTATTTAAGAAATAAACCTAAGTATAGTTCATTAGTGTAACACAAATTACATTAATCAATTCACTTATTAAATGTATTTAAGACAGAGCAACTCAAAATGAATTGTTTTCATTGGGGACCGCCCCTTTGCACACCCTCTTTGCGTATGCGCAACATCCGTTCTGTCATTTGCCGCCTTTTGTCTAACACTGACTGTGGAAACTGACTGGGGAAACTGACGGTGGAAAGTCTATTATTTGGTAAGTATTTGTTTTTTCTAGTAGTTTAGAATGTTCCCTGTTTCCAAGTAATGCCTTTTCATAATATCGACAAGAATATTTGAAACCACCGTGTTATATTTTGCTCCGTTTTTAGTTGGGTCTAAACAGCAAGCTAGCTAGCTTGCTAGATATGGTTAGCATTGAATACTGGATAGTAGAGATCATTAGATTATATTACATTAGATTTAACGTTATTGTCATTGAACACAGTACACCGAAATTCAGTTTAAGTTCAACCAAAAAATGCAAAGAGTAATTAAAGTGCATGAGGTAAAGCGGCAAGCTAGCTAGCCAGATAACTGGTTTGTTAGCTAGCTTGCTAGATACGGTTAGCATTGGATACTGGATAATGGAGATCATTAGATTATATTACATTCGATTTAATGTTATTGTCATTGAACACAGTACACCGAAATTCAGTTTAAATTCAACCAAAAAATGCAAAGAGTAATTCAAGTGCATGAGGTAAAGCGGCAAGCTAGCTAGCCAAATAACTGGTTTGTTAGCTAGCTTGCTAGTTACGGTTAGCATTGGATACTGGATAATGGAGATCATTAGATTATATTACATTCGATTTAACGTTATTTTCATTGAACACAGTACACCGAAATTCAGTTTAAGTTCAACCAAAAAATGCAAAGAGTAATTAAAGTGCATGAGGTAAAGCGGCAAGCTAGCTAGCCAGATAACTGGTTTGTTAGCTAGCTTGCTAGATACGGTTAGCATTGGATACTGGATAATGGAGATCATTAGATTATATTACATTCGATTTAATGTTATTGTCATTGAACACAGTACACCGAAATTCAGTTTAAATTCAACCAAAAAATGCAAAGAGTAATTCAAGTGCATGAGGTAAAGCGGCAAGCTAGCTAGCCAAATAACTGGTTTGTTAGCTAGCTTGCTAGTTACGGTTAGCATTGGATACTGGATAATGGAGATCATTAGATTATATTACATTCGATTTAACGTTATTGTCATTGAACACAGTACACCGAAATTCAGTTTAAATTCAACCAAAAACTGCAAAGAGTAATTCAAGTGAATGAGGTAACAGTATAGGAGGCAGAGCCTGCATGCAGCCCAGCAAGGGCTGCCATTTTCTATCATAAAGCTCAGCAGGTCTGTCCATCTCTCTCCTGGCTTTAGTGCAGGCAGGCAGAGGAGGACAGGCGGAACCACTCGTTTCTGTAGGAGTTCAGTTGAGTTTAGTTTTTTACTGCCAAATATTTAATATAAATAATGAGATAATATATATGTGAATCTTGTATGGGTTACTTCACTCACAAGCAGGCACCCAGAGTTGTGCAGAAACGTTTTTTGGGTTGTGCAATCTTAGGCAATTATGTGTTTTCTGTGAAAATTCAAATATATAAGCATTTTAATCACACCTCTAAAATATATTTGTTGTCTTTTGCAGTTTGATCAGCATTAACAAGCACCTTGGGGAAACCTCTTATTTATGGTAAGTACATGGCTACTTTCACAATACTTGCACAAGCTGATCTGTGACATTGTCAGTTGTTCAGTGTCAATTGCTAATTCTATTTTTTCTCTTTTTCAGGTTATGCATGTGGCAGTGCAAACACTGCAGTTTGGAACTAGCTAGCAGGTATTTGTTGTTAAAATATTTCCAGCAGACACATGCACATTTAAGGGGCAGTTAAACTGTAAAAATATTTTTATGTTCATCTTTGATATAATCCTAATGTGTTTCTTTCTTGTTATTCTTTCACCTTGTTTCTGCTCTAGATTAAAAGGTGTTCCATAATGGCAGGTCGGGCGCTTCTGCGCATCATCTTTGCCGACCAGTCTGACTCTAGAAAACTGACCCTGGATTCGGGAATCCCAGCAACAGTTGAAGAACTGCACACATTTGTCAAGACATCTCTTCAATTGAAAGAGGACTTCCGTCTGCAATACATGGATGTTGACTTTAACGAGTTCATGAATCTTACATCAGTGTCTGAAATTCAGGATAAAAGCACACTGAAAGTAATTTACTCTCCTATATTGTCAAATATTGAGCCCTCCATCACTTAGTACACAGTTGACTCATTTGATAAGACCTCAATTACTGGAAGCTCAGAGCCTCTAATCCCTGCATCATCAATAGCCTCATGCTGCAGTGATGATATGGTGTATACGTCAACCCCGCATCCATCCCCTGAAGCTCAGGCCTCACAATTGTTATCCTGGCCCACAGTTTTTGTGGTTCCTAAGCTCACCTACGAGGCTGAATTTGAGCTTCATCTACAGAATGCAGAGTTTGAGACAACTGGTACATACTTCCAGCCTGGCCTAAAGCTGAAAGGAGTCATTCTTGATGGCCTAGCCCAAGAAATGATCAAATTCACAAAATATCCAAAAGACTATCAGTGTGAAGAGGTAGCTGCAGCGTTGACGAGGGCCCACCCTTGTTTGGGGCAGCTAGGATCCAAGATAGGATTTGGGGGGTGGAAACAGTCTCTTAAGTACAAAATGCATAACTATCGTACAAAGCTTGGCCGTCTTGGACATCCTGAAATCCTTGTGAACTCCTTAAAGCACAAGAAAACAGGCCAAGGCAAAGCTGCAGCAAACATAAAAAAAACAAGAAAAGCTGAAATAAACTACATTCCTCTGCACCCAAAAGGCGAAACCACAGAAAGCTTGGAGAACAAGAGAATTGCCTTATTGTCAGAACTGAAAAAGCGTGACAATGAAGTGGTGATAAAAGCAAAAATGGAAAAAACCTTCTCCCACAGACGCCTTGAGATTGTGGAGCAAAGGCCTTTGATAGGGGACTTCAAATGCAGATGGCCTGCTCTGTTTCAGCAGAGTGAAGTAAGTAAATATTTGTATTTGTTGACAGTCTTTTATTATTGTCCTTTGTGATTCATGTCTACATCCTTGCATGGTTGTGATTCTAATAAACAAGTAACAATTGGTTGTATTGTGCTTGTTAATAATATTTTTAAGGTGAATGCGGAGTTTTTGAGGATCACAACATCACCACTTCAATCAAAGTTCATGTGGCAGCTGGACCACTTCTCAGACAAGCTCTTGAAGATCTTCAAGATCAAAGGAGGAGTGAAGGGGCACAAAATCAAGGAAGCCCTTGCAATATCAGATTTGGTTAGTATAAATGCAGAGAACCTCGTTTTTCACTGTATTGTTTTTGTCCATGCTCATATGAACACATTTAAGAAATTGTCTGCTTTTATAGTGTTTTTAAGGCAATAGCTTATTGTGGAAATGTAGGGGTAAGGAGTCCTGCTTAGGGACACACACGACAGATACAGCCCTCTACTTTGTAGACCTGCTCTGTTGCACATGCATTGTGCTTAATTGTCTTTGATTTATCGCCCCTGCTTTAGTTTGAAAACATCCACATCAAGAGGGGGTGCATCCTGCGAAGCATCGCGATCTACCTCAACGAGGATCCAGACTCTTTTTTTAAGGAGTATCAGGTATGTTTATCACAATATGTTTTCAATGTAGTGGTTAACAGTGTTACCCACAATTATAACCACCATTACTTACATTTATAATAAGAAAATTCTATGGCACACAACCCTATCCCTGCTTACATCTAAATATCTTATCACATATCATAAATACAAGCAGAAATAAATAAATGTATACATTAATATAGGAATGAATATATGTAAGAATGAATAAATACAGAAATAAAAAAATAATAATAAATAGATACAGAAGTAATTTCATCGGGCAAGTGTTAAAATAAATATAGAAAAAAGTGAATTAATACATTTATACAGATATAAATACATCTATAAATTAACATAGGAATACAATTGATAAATACAAATGTGAATTAAAACATGAATATATCTGGAAATAAATACAAATAATAAATGAATGCTGAAATAAATATTTACATTTATATATAAATACATCTATAAATGAATAAATAAATATGGACATGAATACATATGTAAGAACTTATAAATAATTGAATAAATACATAAATAAAATAATAAATAAATGCTGAGATACAGAAATATATTAATCAATAGATTCATGTTTAAAAAGGTATGTGAATGCAGCAATTACTAAATTGTTAAAAGAATAATTACATAATCACATAAATCAAGGAAATAAATTATTAAATAATAAATAATCAAATACATATCAAAATAAGTAGGTAAATGCATAATTAACTACAGGAATAACAACAAATTACATGATTAAGTAGGGATGTAAACAAATAACTTAATACCTGAATTAATAAATAAGATAAAGTTGATAATCAAACAGAACATACAGGAATATATCTTTATAATTTATTTATGTAAACATTTTCTTACAAGCTTAATTTAGTTCTGTGTTGGAGGTCCTAACCTTCTCTGGTATCACTCAGGACATTTTTGTCCAAATTGGTAATTTTTCACATCAGATTTGGCTATAATGATTTTGTGTTTTTTCTAGATACTTTTTGGAATTTCAATTTTTCTAATCGGTCTCGAATACACTGTGTACAAATTACCCTAATTGTCCATTTAAAAAATGTCCCCACACTTCCCAAAAAGTGTGGGGGAAAAATATTTAAATATAATATTGTTATCATATCATTTTATCATTCAAGTTTTTGAAAGTGGACATTTTTATCCTGAGTGGCCAGATTGGGTAGTACATTTGAGTGATACCAGAGGGTTAGTCTAAAACTGTTTTGATCAATGAGGAGAGCCACATAATTAAATGTGCTTCTATAAAATGTAGTAATTCAGGTTTTAGTTAACACATGTGTTGTATGCTTGTGTCTTTGTTCAGGCCACTGCCTCTGAAGATGCCAAGAGGGACATGGCAAACACAGTCATGGGCATATACACACTTCAAAGAGATGTGGATGGGCAGCCAGAGGACGTGGGAATTGTCATCGAAGGCAATATAGTCATGGACAACTTGGGCAGCGTGATTGTGGGGTTTGTCATGCTATTGGGACTTATTTATGCCCTGGATTTGAGCTTTCCGGACAACCTCAAACACACCTTCGAGTTCATGCAGAAGGTAGTGATGAATCTGGATGGGCACAAGCTGAATGGTAAAATCGAAAGTCTGAAGATCAAGTTGTTCGATTGAAATGTGAAAAAGAAGTGACTCATGAGTTCATTGTTGTCATTTTATTCACGAGTTTCCTAATCAGAGCAGATTGAGCCGTTATATCAATCATTTGTTCTGTGCTTTTCTGTATTTGTTTCAACACACTGTAACACTATTTCCATATGTTGGTGTTTGCAGTGCACTCTTCATGTTATGTGTTATTGTCCTGTTAGAAGAGCAGTGCATACCCCTGTTATATTGTATTCATTGTATTTGGCAAAGGGAGATTTGTAAGTTAATTATAGGAGTTCCATTTCTCTGCCATTTTAAAAATGGTATTATCTTTCAGAAATGTTTTTCATCTTTCAGTGTGAATTCATTCATTTTTAAAACACTGTATTGAATGGAATGGAGGATTGTTTTGAATAATGTGAATTTAAAAATAAAAAAAACTAAACCATGTTTTCTATCATGTGTAACACATTTTTATTAAATTATATTTAACCTCATTATTTCATTTTCAATTAATTAAATAGGATTTAGGTGGACTAGCATTATCTAAATTCATAAAGGTAATGTTATCATTTTACTTAAACTCTATTTGAAAAATTTGAGTTGGACTAACTCATTTACATTATACTGCATGGATGCCATTAGTTTGAGTTTGTGCCACATATATTTATTGGATGGAAAACCTGCCAACAATAAAATTGAGTTAATCCAATGAGTTATTTCTTTGAGTGCGTAGGCTACATCAAGTCATCACATTTAAAAGTGTGCAGCACATTCCCATATGATAAACCTAATTTAGGATTACATTTATGGCATCTGGCAGACCTGCTGTCATCCGGGAAAGCCCAGTTTGTAGAGCCAATGTCCTAGACATCAGAATTTCCAACGTTGGTAGAAGACAGCCGTAGTAGCAGTTGTCTTCCCCTTGCAGAATATCCAACGCCACTGTGAGTGGTTTCAGGACGGTACAGCAGGGTTGCCAACTCTCACGCATCTGGCGTGTGACACACGCTTTCACTCTCAATCTCACGCTCTCACGCTGCCCAAACTATTCTCACGCCAAAAACAAGAATACCGAAGACTAGAAACGGTTTTGAAAACTTTTGTCAGGTAAGTGATCGTCTTCTTAATAGAACATCTTTGATAATGTCTTCTGGCCAATCAGAATCAAGATAACGGCGTGGTGTTGTTGCAGGAAGTCCCGACGGAGAATACTTTTGCTGTAGTACATCTCTATATACATCGATACAACATTACGTGTTGATAGAAATCAACACGTAATTAAATAAGACCCCACGGTTTGATGATTGATAGGTGTGTGGGCTGTCTTTCATTTTGACACACAGAACAATGGGGGCTATCCACCAGTGACGTGCGGTGAGGTTCATGGCTGGTGAGAAACTGACTCTTTTAGAGTCAGATTTACAAATATTATATTTTGACCTTAATCGAAATATTCGGTTATTTTCAAAAGCTTTTTTAGCCTGATGCTTCAATTCATTTTAAACAGACTGTTCAACAAAAGGATAGCCTACCCACAATTTAAATATTGGATTGTTCTTTCTTAGTAAGATTCCATTTGCATTACAAATGTGGTCTTACCTTGACTTGAAGATGAAGTCCATGCTATCCTTCTGGACAACAATCTCTATTACTTTTTTGTAAAAGTCCTCCTTATCTTCCTCTAGTTTCAAAAGTCTAGTTTGTTGTTCGCGTCTACCGCAACCGTCCCTGCGTAGAACAACAGTAGCAACAAGAACCTGTGGCCTCACTTGCGCCCCCTTCAGTGCGGCAGAGGTTATGGCTGCCTCCCCTGGTGCTTTTTTCATTGCCGTTTTACGGCGAGCCTAAATATCATATATACGTGAAATAAGTTATTTAGAGACTATGGATGGCGAGGATAAATGTAATAAAGGGATCTACAAACATTACATTGGTGACATACAGTGAGATGGTAACAGGCATGCGCTTAGGGCCCGCTTTCCAGCCAGTTTCTGTGGGGTGACGCATTCTGAGGTGAGGCAGAGCTCATCTGTGCCTCACCTCACCACACAGTAATAACTGGCTTGAGCGCGCTCACAAAATAAGTGCCCGCGCTACATTAGTGCCCGCGCTCCAGCCAGTTAACTGTGGGCTTACGAGAGGCAGAGCTCGTCCCTGCCTCACTTCTCATCGCTACCCGTAGTTGTAGCGGAGCTCGGCAAATTTGCTGATTTTGGCTATAAAAAGCGATTGGAATCATACAGAAATCACATTTACAACACAGATCAGTGGAGACATTTTATTATTATTACATATTTCGTTTTTCTTTAGTTGTTTTTCCGTTACATTGGAGTATGACAGGTGAGGCTCTGCCTCCCCTGCCTCCCCTGACTGCACGTCGCTGCTATCTACCCTTATCCACAATGTAAAGTCATTCACAGCCTCTTCCCTCTTCTCTCTGTGAGGAGCAGCAGGTTCAGCTTTCAGAACAAAATAACACAAAACTAAAATGGCATTCATTTTTTTTAAATATGTCATGTAGTAATAGATGTATTTATTTTTCTTCTCAAGAGAGAACCAGAATGTGTATTTTATGTTAGTATTTCAAAAAAAGAAGAATCCCCCCAGACCCCCCTGCAGGGGTTGGGTTTTCAGCAGGTCAACTCTTTTACCTGTGGGGAAATTGCAGGATTGGCTCCAGGTCGCCCTTTTTATTTACTACAAGACAAATGTGCCTTTTTATTTCAAACAGTTCAATTTGGATTGAGACAGGGAAATAATCTAAACCTCACGCGTGGCGTTTCACTGTCAAGGGGAGCGTGTATGTAATTACATTGCAAATACTGATTTGAGCCCCACCACTGTATGGGTTAGCCCTACCATAGATTACCCAACACAAATACTCTCTCGCAACTCTCTGCGCAGATCTAAGAACCAGTAGAAATTATAAAAAAGTAAAAGTCTGCTGCTTATTGTTCTACTAGGCCAAAATAGAGTCAAAGAGTGTATGAGCGTGAGAGTGTGTTACTTAATATATTTGGCAGTTTGGAGTAAGTCTGTAGATTTGTTTGTGTGTGCGTGTGTTTCATGTATAGGCCTCTCACGATAATGAATTTTGTTGGATACATTTTCCCGGAAATGATTGCGATAAACGATAATATTGTCGGCACCGTTGTATGACTATTTTAGACCACTGACATAATGATAATATATAATAATAATTCAAGTACATCCTTTCAAACTGCTAGTCACATCCTCATGTAAATGGCAATTTATCGAGTTCATTTTTATTTATCGTACGATAAGTCAATTAATTGCTTATCGCGACAAAACAGTGGAAACAAACATGTGTTTGACTTTCATTAGTGAATGAAACGTTGTGCCCTTTATAGTCTGTGTCCAATATTGTATATTTGTATATATTGTATATATATCCTATATATATGCTAAGGTCCCGCTGCTGACACGATAGCAGTCATTTCGTGCGCATATGTGTAATTAAACCCATGATATCAAAATCTCACTCCAGCCAGGTACCCAAAGTTGGCAACCCTGCGGTACAGTATTCCTTGAGGAATTGATGCTCCCGTTCAGTGAGGGCTTTAATACCCAGTCGGCTACAGAGAGTATTTAACTCTGGGATGGGGATGTCAGTGATGCGGGATAGGGCATCATGGAATGAACTCCATCTTGTTGATGTCTGCACGATACGTTTTCTGCACGTATCCTCGACGAGATCAGATGCCACGGTAGAACGGCTTGCTTTAGTCCAAAGGGCAGAACACTTTCCAGTGGCACTTCTGTAAACCGATTTGGACTCGGTGTTTGATGTAAGCCATTTTTCAACATCATTGCCTGAAATTAAATTGAGTGTGTGCGACGCACACCTCAAGTGTGGAGGTAGAGAAAACTGTCCTTGTTCTAGGTTGCTAGACAGCACTTTCTCCAACATCTGTGAAAGCTACACCCTGATCTTCTTCATCATCTCCCTCGTCAGAATCTGATGCTGGATGCTGCTGCTCATACACCTTGAAAGCCTTGACAAAATTGGATCCATTGTCCGTGACAGTGACTTTGTGTGAAAGTCCAAACTTTGAATTAATTTGTTCAATTTCACTAGCAATAACGTCATATGTGTGTCGTCCTTTAATCCTTTTGCAAGCAATGCGATGGAAATCGCGTGGGTCAATCCAGTGAGCAGCCATTCCCAAAAAGCTTTTATTGTGGCTAGTCCAGATGTCAGCAGTGGTAGACACAAATTCTAAAGTTTCAAATGTTCTCTTTAGTTCAGTTTCATTGTCGCATACGACTGATCCAGATAGCTCCTGAATGTTTTCCTGTCTGACCATGGCTGTCCTCTGTCTCCTGCTATCTGTATTTTGTGCAGTATATCTCTGAACGATGGTGATTCCACTGTGCACATGGGCAACATTTCCTCTACTATGAAGGATGCTACAAGCCTGTCCATCTCTGCTTTGGTTACCGGTCCTCCAAATTCTAATTGTTGCTGCTTCGGAGTCGGCGGCGGCGCACTCACAACATCCTCACTCTGGGTTCGGGGGTCCTTAGCTATTAGCTTCACCTTAGCATGTGTTCTTTGCAGGTGCTTGTTGAGGTTTGACCACGTGGTGTTTACAGCAGTGGATAACAGCTTCTGGCCTGGACACAGTTTGCACCTCACCGTCACATTCCTGTCTATTCTTCGGACGAACTCAAAAATAATGAGCATACCTCCACCCCTCGAGAGTTATCGCTGACTCAGCCATGTTTATGCAGCACTGCACGTGGAGATGTGGACGCGCAAGTCGCGCAGATTACGTACATATAAACCTGCGGTGGAAACCCCTCTTGTCTGTCAGTGTGATTATGACTGATTTTAGTAAGTAACAAAGTAATGCGTGTCGGGGCAATGTTAGTAACTGTAGTGTGATTACTGAATTATAAAAGTAAAACGTGTTACACTACTCCGTTACCGGCAACTCTGATGTAATGCCTTTCTGGATCCATTGTTTAAATCTAAAATCCAGCTCTGCTGGTTTAAAATCTTTATCAAACGCCACCCATCTCAATAACATGGATTTTCTTTCAAGTCTTAATTCTTTGCAAATTTTGAACCAAATATTGAGACCAATGTCCAGCGGCTTAATTGATCAGAGTGTGCAGTCTTTGAGGATTTATCACCTAATATACATTGAAGGGGTATGTTCAGTTGGCTCAGTTCAAGGTCATTCCATTTTGCATCATAGTCACAATTGCACCAGCAAACTAAATACCTTAATTGTGCTGCTTTATAGTCTTCAAAGCATGGAAGGGACATGCCTCCCCTTTCTTTCGATAACTGCAGTGTTTTTAGTCGCACTCTGGGTTTCTGACCTTTCCATATCAATCTGGATATCATTCGATTCCAATCGTTGAACTGTTTTGTTGGTATCTCTATAGACAGTGACTGAAAGAGGAACAGCAGGCGTGGTCAAATGTTCATCTTTACGATCTTAATCCGATTGTGCATGTTAAGGGTCAGAGGGCTCCATCTATCCAAATCTTTTTGAAGTTCCTTTGTGATATTCCCGTAATTCATATTGTAAATATTGGCCAAATTCTTTGTTATAGTAATACCGAGGTGTTTAATACTGGAGGTATTCCACTTAAAATTGTACATTTCCCGTACGTTCCCCTGTGGTGAGTAGTGGTAAGAAAGAGTTTGGGTCTTATTTATGCAAAAAGCGTTTTAATGGCCAAACTATCCTACAATTTAGGATTTTACAGAGAGGGTTATTTGTGAATAAACGACCATCTGTAACGTTTGCATTCAACGGGAGCACTAGAGGGCGAAAACTTTAAAAAGTAATTATAGGACGTATTAAGCGCTTGAACAAACAACATATTTGGTCGTAATAAGGGCCTGAACAATCGTATGAGTTGGAGGATTTGTTGAAATAACGGCAAAAGGCATTGTGTAAAGATTTGATCATTTAGGCAGCAGTGCCTGCTACTGCAAACTGTGTGCAGTGTGCAGCCCATCCCAAAATATATTCTCTCTCTCAGGGGCTTTCGGAGGCAAGGATGTGTGACGAAGAAAGCAAACTGGAACTCAGAGCCTCCGCTGGAAGAAGTTGTTAAAGTTCCCCAACAAAAGTTACCACGGTGTAAGAGCAGTGAGTGAAACGACTGAAGAGGAAATAAATACGCAGCAGCAAAGGAATACAAAGAGGTGTGTGTGTGTGTGTGTGTGTGTGTGTGTGTGTGTGTGTGTGTGTGTGTGTGTGTGTGTGTGTGTGTGTGTGTGTGTGTGTGTGTGTGTGTGTGTGTGTGTGTGTGTGTGTGCATTTTGAGGTTAATGGAGTAAGTGGTGATAAAGACAAATATATTGTTCCATCTCTGCTCCTCCCTGACCTTATCAGGGTGTGTTAAGTGAGGGGAAGCCACAAACACACACATATTTCAGCAGTGTGTGTGTGTGTGTGTGTGTGTGTGTGTGTGTGTGTGTGTGTGTGTGTGTGTGTGTGTGTGTGTGTGTGGGCGAGAGGAAAGAATGGTGGGAGGAAAATGTGTCCTCAAACAAACATACACACACACACACGTCCACATCAATTATAACCCTATCACTGTGTTTTATCTTTCTCTCTCTCTCTCTCTCACTCTCACACACACACACACGCACACACACACACACACACACACACACACACACACACACACACACACACACACACACACACACACACACACACACACACACACACACACACACACACACACACAGCTCCCCTTTGTTCTCCTCTCAGACAGTCAATGACTTCCCCCTCCTTCCCTCCACCTCCCACTGTATCCAGGCAGAAGCTAAAAGACACACACACACTAAAATAACCTTTTACAAATGCAAGGTGATTCATGTCACACACACACTGCGGCTGCACTCAGCGTGGCACCACACACACACACACACACACACACACACACACACACACACACACACACACACACACACACACACACACACACACACACACACACACACACACACACACACACACACACACACACAGCTATTGGCCAGATAGGAAATTGGTCTTTTTTTAGAAATTTAAAATAAACTTTGAAACCTACAGTGACATTTCTTTAGAGCTTTATAAATACACACATTTATTATATTACAATTTGAGAGGTGTTGTGAAACATTATTCTACTTCATCAGTCTTTTTGTATTGTTAACTCACTCTGTATAATGTTATGTATTGACTGTGTTGAGGTGTCAATTACTCCATAAATAAACAAGAAATGACTATGTCAAATAATACTGACATTCAACATCAGTGTTCTGTAGGAGGGGCCCGATGTGAATGGGACTGAAGGGTAACACGTCCTGTCGTATCGGACAAAAGGTGGAATATTACCAAGACAGAAATCCAATATCTAGTGTCAGAAAAACGTGCAAGACATATAGATTGTCTGTCTGTTTCACACATAACAGGAATGCTGGATCTTTTTAATGGAGAAATATTGATTATGTTCCATCCAGTAACGTAAAGCCGGCAGTGTGCATCGCTCTGTGTTGTTGAGGGAAAGTAATGGATCGGATTGTTGGATAAAAACATTCAGTGTGAGAAGCAGCACAGTAAAAGTGATATTGTTGTGTCTCTGGAGTTAACACGTTTAGGGTAAGCTTACAATATTTGTTGTGTTTGTACCTTGAGAAAAATACCACAAAGTTTTCACTCATGCCTGAGGAAGAAAAGCTGAGCAATCAATAAAGAAAACAGGCGATCTCCAACCTGATCACCAACCCTGACAAAATGCACCAACACATCTAAAACAGTGACATGAAGATAACCCAGTGGTCTTCTACTTAACCCTGATTGGGGTCCAGATACAGACTTCAAAAGAAACTGACGATAAACTAAAAAAGCACCTCTGAATCAAAGGGGACAAGTTCATTTGTTACATATAGCACAGCTGACATCGAAGGGCCAGTGTCCACATAGAGCATATCGCAAGAATCTTCCGGGTAAAAACCGTAAATAAACGAGACATCATGCATTTCTAGTGACTTCACCAGGGTTTCTCTGAAAAGTTGGAATATGTTCAACTCTGAGCGCTCTGAGCTGACACGGCAGGCGCTCTGTTCTCATTTGAGTAATTTAAAAAAAGTTAAATAATGTGATCTTTGACATTTTTGGTTGTATCAAACTGTATTTGATATGTGTTTAATTAAATGGCTGTCATATAGGAGAAACACACACACACACACACACACACACACACACACACACACACACACACACACACACACACACACACAGCAGTGTTTTAATCCCCCTGACTGTGGATAACAGCAGATAGATGTTTAGTATTCCGAGAGGCGGACGGAAACCAGAGCAGAGAGTGAGCTGGCTGCAGGAACAAAGCAGCCCCTCCTCTGTGTGTGTGTGTGTGTGTGTGTGTGTGTGAAATTGTACCATTAACCAACAAAATATAGTAGACTTACCCAAACCAAAGTCATGGGGTCGTGGGGGTTGAGCTGCCCTGAAACAGAGAAGGATTTGATTAGGAGACTGAACTCAGTGAATTAGCGTGTTGTTGTTAAGGATTTGATTTTAGTTACAAAACCACTTTACAGTCATAAACTGTAACACTTTAGAGAGCAGAATGTATTGTCAATTAAGTACTTCCTTACACTTAAGGTATAGGTATAATGGACACACGTTTCTACACACACACACAAACACGCATGCATCAATGTTTCCATTAACCGGTATTCACCCGGCAATATCTGTTGAGGTCCAACAAATGTAAATCTCTCTGGTCATAAATAATTACCTGTTAGCACAATTTATTATATATTTCCATTATGCACATGTCTTATGAGGGGACTTGTTATATTTCAAAATAACCAATTTAAAAAAAATCGACATGCCTTGATAATGTCATTATTTAGCCTTCCTATCAAATGGTTTTGAAACCCAATAATAAACACAGATGAGATTTGACCAGAATTCCTCCCCTTTGACATTGAAACCTTACGGGACACGTTCACCAGCACCATGTTTTCTAACAGAATGCTGAGGTGGTGCCCTCAGAGAGCACGCCAGAGCAGCGCCTCACAGTGCAATTTCTCTTCAGCCTCAATGTCCCGAGACACTCAACTGGAACAAAACCGCCTCAGATCATTAAAGAAAGTGATTGGTTGAAAGAGATTTATTCATTCGGCTACGATAAAAAGCCTTTAAGATAATCAGTAGTCAACATTTCTATTGAAAGCATATAGAACTCAGCAGGTGCTTACTTATCTGTCAGTGTGTGTCTCTGATTTAGTGCCAGTTACTCCAGCCCACGTGTTATATATAAGTGCGTTTTAAATTCTTCATAACTTCCGCACTTTTCCTGCAGGCAGAGATTGTGTTCCTCACTTCTCTTGGTAAATACAATTATTTGAAGGGAATCTGCCTCGAGGCACTCAATCTAACCACAGAGAGCATCCAGCGTGGGAATATTTCAACGTCTGTCTGTCTGTCTTGTCTGTC